>NC_134571.1:234317772-234624808 GCF_050947875.1 Dermacentor variabilis
CCTTGGGGCACTCCATTTTTAAGTGTCAAGAAAGAAGATAGGACGTTGTTAATACATACACACTGAGTTCTATTTCTGAGATATGATTCCATTAAAGTGAGTGGATGTCCGCGTACTCCATATATTGATAGTTTATATTTAAGAATGTCATGACTGATGGAATCAAATGCCTTGCTAAAATCGATGAAGAGCCCGAGGGCGAATTCTCCGTTGTCTATGCTTTGCACAATACTTTCTTTCAAGGATAAAAGGGCGGCTTCCGTAGATCTACCTTTTCTAAAACCAAACTGTGAGTTTGTTACTACATCATATCTGTCTAGAAACTTTGTTAGGCGTGTAGCAATAATTTTTTCTAGCATTTTCGAAAAAATGGGTAGGACAGATATTGGTCTATAATTAGAAACATTATTTATATCGCCATGTTTGTATAGCACAGATACTTTAGCTCGTTTCATACCGTCTGGGAAAGTCGCCGATTCTATGGCTAGATTGAATATATGGACCAACGTGCGGATAAATGGCAAGTGATGTAAGACATATTTTATTGGCTTAATTTGTAAATTGTCAATATCCAATGCATTGCTGTTATTAAGATTTTTTATTGTTGTAAACACCTCATGTTCGTCAGTTGGCTCCATAAATATAGTTTCTGAAACACATTTATCTAGTGAATGCATGACTTGGGAGTCATGGGTGTGCGTAACGCTTGCATTCACAAAATGAGTATTGAAATGGTCTGCCAGTGGTTTACCGATCAATTCGCAATTTGCGTAGCTTATCGACTTGGGTGCACTACTTTTAGTTTGACGACCTAAAATGTTATTTATTATTTTCCAAACCGCATCCGGACGTTTCTTGTCGATTTCAAAAAACAGACGTTGATAGTAATCTATTTTTGCCTGCCTTAGTATTTTATTCAGTTTATTTCTTTCAGTTTTGAATTCCTTAAGTTTAATTTCTGATCTGGAGTGCAAGAACGAACGCATGATAAAGGCGGTTCTTCTTTTTTATCATTTTGATGTGCTCACTCATAATCCACGGTTTTCGTATCGTTTTTGATTTCCTAACTTGCTTGAAGGGGAAATGCGCAGTATAGATGCGCACAAATAGTTCAAGAAACTTGTTATACGCTTCGTTAACATTTTTTTCTCTTAACACTGAATCCCAGTTTTGCGTACCTACAGCTAGACTGAATAAATCCAGTGCTTCGTTAGAAATGTGTGGGTAGGTAAGTAATTCAATGTTTTGTTTGATACTGTTATCTAATGTGTACACTATAAAGACTGGGCAGTGATCACTAATATCATTAGAAAGTGTACCCGCGGTGCAGACAGGTTTCTATATTTGTAATAAGAAGGTCGAGGGCAGATGACGTAGATTGAGTAACCCTCGTTGGTGTAGTGATCAGATTGGTAAAGCCAAATGATAGTAGGAGATTGTTTAAATCCTGCACATGCTTATTTTTTTCTAAAATATTTATGTTGAAGTCGCCTCCACAGACAAAATGAACATTATTAAATGAACAGAACTCCAGTAGCTTACCAAAACAATCAATGAAATTCTCAATACTTCCGCTCGGAGGGCGGTATATTACTGATAAGACCCTTTTCTTGTCCTTGACAGTTAACATCTCGCAGTCAAGACTTATGAATGTGAACTCTGGCATCAGTTCGTAATGGTAATTGTTTTTAGTATAAAGGGCAACCCCCTCGCCTATTCTGACGGTTTAAGTAAAAAGGAGTATATCCATCCAGGCCGACGACATCGTAGCTATTTTGAAACCAAGTTTCAGAAATCATGACGTCGAACTGGTAAGAAAATTGGTTGAGAAGACAAGAGATACTGTCACTTTTGTGAATAGCGGAACGGGAATTGAAATGCAAAACAGAGATAAGCTTGGTATCTTGTAGATGAACGTTTTGTGGTAGCGCAAATTCAAAATATTCCATTTTGAACAGAAAGTACAAGATTTAACACAACACTTAGCATATCTTCGAAAGGTCTTCGTGATGCTGTATTCTTACAATGGGTGTGTCGTCAGACTGCCTCGCGAATATCCTGCCGTTATACGACCAGACGGACTTCCATCCATGCTCACGTTTTCTACCGATAGCGATTCCAAGTAGGGTAGGGCATAGGTGCTCGTTCACGTAAATTTTGCGAGTGTTATCATTTCCAATATCCTTGTTAGAAAGACTCTTTGCCTTGTTAAGCACAGCATCGCGCTTGGTCCTGGATTTCAACTGCACAATGATATTCGAGTTTTCTGGGTCTCTGGTGGGTACACGGTGACATATTTCAATGTCAGTCTCGACAATTTCTTCTTTGATAACTTTCCCGATCATCTGAACGGTGTCCAGCACATTCTCATTATCTTTTTTGATGACGCCTTGTATTTCGAGATTTTTGTTTCTCGAGTACTGCTCCGAGTGCACAAAGCGTTTTTCAAGTTCTCGGGCCCTGCGTTCGAGGGCATTGCATCTTTCTTGAAGCACTATATTTTCATTTTCTAGTTTTCGTCTTGCAGTTTCTTCAGCATTCAGTCTTGTCTTCAGTTCTTCAACTGAGGCGTGACCAAACTCAATGCTCTGAATTCGATTTTTGTGCTCTATTTTCATTTCTCGCATCTCATTGCGCATGTCCCTTTCCAATGCCTCACGACATTGCTTTAGTTGATCCCTAAATTCCTGTTTCACTTGGGTGAGTTCAGCTTTCATTTCCTCTTTTAGTTTAGCTATTTCCTTAGCCATACCTTATCAACACAAAATATGCACTCCACAAAGCAAAGAACAAAGCAAAGAAAAGCAAATAAAACAAAACAATGAAACCCGGCAGCAGCGACGGTAAATTGTATGCAATAGTATTAGCACAATAGTACCTTAAAACACCAACCTGCGGTAAAAATGCAGACAGGCGTTCAGCGTTGTAGTAGATGTGTCGTCGCTGCTGCCAAGTGAATCGAACTCCCGCGAAGCACTCGTTTATGAAGCTTTGGCGCTGTGACGTCGCCGCCGATGCCGCAGTTGATTGGCTCAGCTAACAGTCGTGCTTTACCAGGAAAATCGCTGCCTTGTCCGCCACGTCACGTCACGCCACGCTCCGGACACGCTTGCAGAACGAACTGGTGGGGGGCACAACTTGCAGCTTCTGGGACAGGGGAATCTGCGGTAAAAATGCAAAATGCAAAAAAAAGGGCGCAATAAATGCCCTTGTGATTGTTTGCACTACTGTGTTGTCATTCCTTTGTCCCAAGAGTATGGCGGATGAGAAGCCCACAATTCAAAATGGGTGTTCCACATACCAATGCAAGAGTTTTGAGTTTGCATTTATTGTGCTAGTGCCAATCTTTGTGTCCCCACGCTGGAGAACGTAACCAACATGGAAAGTTTGTTGGAAGGCATGGAAGCGCTGTGCTTTTGCTGCTCCCTAGCCACAGATTGTGCGTTGAGTGAATGCGAGCGCTGCCCATGGTATAAAAGCCTCACTTTGGCTAGTCTGTGAGTGGTTGACAAGGACGAAGTCGCATTTCTTGTTTGGGAATGTGGCCACTTAATCAAAAACATTGTCTTTAACTCCCTTTGTGCAAGAGCTTGGCAAAGGGTGACCAAATGGATTCCTCACGAATATGTATGTCGCACTCAAGCTGTGGCTATTCATGAGGCAAAGAAGTGCAAGCAGCATGGAAATATTGTTCTGCATTTTGATCTTGCGGAAAACTGGATTGTCCTTCTCTCAAATGAAACACAATCATATCATTGGCACAAGAAACAAATGTCTATTTTCACCTGTGTTGCCAAAACAAGGAAAGCAGCACACAGCTTTGCTGCCATAAGCAACAACATGCATTGCAGCACCTTAGGTGGAGTGCACAAACTGTTAGATGAAAAAGCACCCATCTACTGTCACGTAACATACGTCAGCGATGGTGCAGGGAGCCATATCGAAAATCGTCATCGTCATCAGCCTGGTTACGCCCACTGCAGGGCAAAGGCCTCTCCCATACTTCTCCAACAACCCCAGTCATGTACTAATTGTGGCCATGCCGTGCCTGCAAACTTCTTAATCTCATCCGCCCACCTAACTTTCTGCCGCCCCCTGCTACGCTTCCCTTCCCTTGGGATCCAGTCCGTAACCCTTAATGACCATCGGTTATCTTCCCTCCTCATTACATGTCCTGCCCATGCCCATTTCTTTTTCTTAATTTCAACGAAGATGTCATTAACTCGCATTTGTTCCCTCACCCAATCTGCTTTTCTTATCCCTTAACATTACACCTATCGTTCTTCTTTCCATAGCTCGTTGCGTCGTCCTCAATTTGAGTAGAACCCTTTTGGTAAGCCTCCAGGTTTCTGCCCCGTAGGTGAGTACTGGTAAGACACAGCTATTATATACTTTTCTCTTGAGGGATAATGGCAACCTGCTGTTCATGATCTGAGAATGCCCGCCAAACGCACCCCAGCCCATTCTTATTCTTCTGATTATTTCAGTCTCATGATCCGGATCCACCGTCACTACCTGCCCTAAGTAGATGTATTCCCTTACGACTTCCAGTGCCTCGCTGCCTATTGTAAATTGCTGTTCTCTCCCGAGACTGTTAAGCATTACTTTAGTTTTCTGCATATTAATTTTTAGACCCACTCTTCTGCTTTGCCTCTCCTGGTCAGTGAGCATGCATTGCAATTGGTCCCCTGAGTTACTAAGCAAGGCAATATCATCAGCGAATCGCAAGTTACTAAGGTATTCTTCATTAACTTTTATCCCCAATTCTTCCCAATCCAGGTCTCTGAATACCTCCTGTAAACACGCTGTGATTAGCATTGGAGATATCGTATCTCCCTGCCTGACGCTTCTTTATTGGGATTTTGTTGCTTGCTTTATGGAGGACTACGATGGCTGTGGAGCCGCTATAGATATCTTTCAGTATTTTTACATATGGCTCGTCTACACCCTGATTCCGCAGTGCCTCCATGACTGCTGAGGTTTCGACAGAATCAAACGCTTTCTCGTAATCAATGAAAGCTATATATAAGGGTTCGTTATATTCTGCACATTTCTCTATCACCTGATTGATAGTGTGAATATGATCTTTTGTTTATTAGCCTTTACGGAATCCTGCCTGGTCCTTTGCTTGACAGAAGTCTAAGGTGTTCCTGATTCTATTTGCGATTACCTTAGTAAATAGTTTGTAGGCAACGGACAGTAAGCTGACCGGTCTATAATTTTTCAAGTCTTTGGCGTCCCCTTTCTTATGGATTAGGATTATGTTAGCGTTCTTCCAAGATTCCGGTATGGTCGAGGTCATGAGGCATTGCGTATACAGGGTGGCCAGTTTCTCTAGAACAATCTGTCCACCATCCTTCAACAAATCTGCTGTTACCTAGGTACCGAATAGGTACCGACTATGGACTTGTGCCACTGCAAGGTGGGTATTTTCTGCTACCAGGCATTGGAAGAATGTCTGTGACGATGTGGGTGGACTCCTTAGGCACCAAGCTTCTCTGCACAACATGACGTCTGGAAGTGCCACCTTTATTCAGTCAGCACAGGAGATGGTCTCCCAATTAAGCGGCAACATCAAGAATGTGTCCCTACTTCATGCAGATCACGGTCACGCGCACACAAACAAGGACAAAGTGAGGAGTAGACAACACAAGCGTGGTAAAAGTACAGCACCATGTATATCATTAAGCCGTATCGCTTCAACTTTGACTTGCGCCTTCTCCCATCTGATAAAGACCGAGGATTTGTGGTTGTTACAAGGTTCTAATTTAGTCAAAAGTCCTTAGAAGCAATTTCAACCACCATGCGCGAATCCCAAAATGTTTCGGTGAAAAAACTGCAGTTCGCAGGAAAAACCATTTGCAAAAAGCTTAGCCTTAATAAGTTGGTGGCAAACATTGAGAATAGCAATGTTTCTTTCTTGAAAGTCTTGTTCACCGTGAAAAGCCACAAAGTGGAATGCTGCCGAAGGGTGATCGTCTCCAAGAATGGCACGTGGCATAAATCGGTTGCACTCTTTTTACAGAAGTTAAATCTTCTAAAAGTTGATAACCCCTTTCAAATCGAAAATACTGAAATGGTGCTAGGTTTTTTGGAAAATAATTTTGACAAAGGATTTCTGGTCTGCTCGTTGGAGATTTATACTACTACTTGCCAAAAGAGACTTCTTTTTTGTTTAGAAGAGTGCATTGATAGCTTAGGCTCGGTAGCATTTCAGAATGCAGAAGGCATGTCCATAGAAGGTTTCCTTGAGTTGCTAAGCTTTTATCTGAAGACTACCTATGTTGAATGGAATGACCAGATCTTCATTCAAAAGAAGGGGATCTGTATAAGCTCATGCATAGCTCCTGTTCTTAGCGACATTTTTTAACCCATTGTGACAAGCTAATTCTTCGCTGCCTCAAAGATTCTAATAATGCGGATGTATTTAGATATGTGGATGATTTTTTCATTTTAATGCAAGGAAGAGAAGATGGTTTTCCAGTTCTGCAAATCAGCTCCTAGCACTTTTTCACGAATGTTGCAATCCTTTAAAATTAACGAATGAAATTCCAGACGATGTTTTATGGTTTCTTGATTTGAAGCTAAAACTCGCTAAAAATCATGTATGTGGGAGTACCATCCAAGGGCATGTAAACCCCTATTACCTTATCATTCATCCCATTCAAAACTTGTTAAAGAGCAATAGCTGGAGAGTGCTTAGATAAGCCCTGAAGAAGTCTTGTTTTCATTCCATGGCAAGAAGTTTCGAAAGGCAAGTAACTCAATTTTTGTCAGCAGGGTATCCTTACAGTGTTCTAGTATATATAGCTAAGGGGAAGTTGAAAAAAAGGAACAAAAAATGAGATACTTTCTAGAAGGAAATAGATTATGTGCTGTAGAAATTCCGTACATTCACAATACCTCGCACCGCCTAAAAAAGATAGGTAATCGTAGAAATATCAGAGTAGTGCTTTCCTCCCCTGAGAAGCTAGGGAAACTTTGCCAAATGACTAATTCTTTCAAGAAAAAGAAAGCCGTGCCCTGTCAAACATTGTGATCCTTTTGTAACGGGTGCTTCTGGCGGAGTATATAAAGTTCCCTTATAGTGCGGTTTCAGCTGTATCGGTCAGACTGGAAGGTGTCTGAATGAAAGACTTCTAGAACACAGGTGGGTGGGGAATTACTGCGATGGGAATCTTTCTGTGCATTGTCATGACTGGAACAAAGAACAAAAAGCCATGTAATCCCTCGTTCAACATGTGTAAGTTATTAGCCAAAAATAAGAACCAGGTTGTAAGGGAGATAATTGAAGCAGTAATTGCATTAGAAAGACGGGTGTGTCGTGTGTGAGGGCCCGCTCTGTTTTTATGTCATCCAAAGAAACTAAGTTTCTGAGCATGGCCACCTGATGTCGGCATTTCGGTCTTGTGACGTCATGAAGGAAAGTGTTCAAATGACGCCATTTTGTAAATACACGATCAGTTAGAAGTAAGAACTTGTTTCGTCCACACCTCACTTTGTCCTTGTTTGTGCGTGATTAACTGTGATCTGCTATGCGTAACCAACTTGGCCAAAAGTAGGTGCTCTTCTGCTTCATGCGCCTGCTGCAGCCATCTAGGAGCATCATCAGCAGAAGTCTGTGGAGGGGAAGTCATTGCCATGTGTGCTGGGAATTCACTCATGGCATGTGTGGATGTGTGCCCGCAATAAGTCAAGCAGACATGTGCTGCCTATTACAAAAACTTCTGCTAGCCAGCTGACAGTTATTAAAGCTTTTTAATTAATAACTGCAAAGGAAACACAATAAATTTGTTCGAACACCACAAGTATTGTCGAGTTTGTTCGTGCTTGCATTGGCACCCCAAGAAACAAAGCAGAAAGCATGTTCACTGTTCTTGCCACAATAAAGAAAAACCTGGGTAAACCTTCCTTTATTTCTGGCAACCCTTGCATTTTCCTTTTTAGAGAGGAAACGTTTAGAGAGAACTCTGCCATGGTGCAGTGTTTGGGACTGGCAACCCCTTCCGGAAGAGGGGACTTCTATAAGTAAGGTAAAAGGCATTGAACTCTAGAGAATGAAGTACCATATTTACTGGCCATTGGTCTGAGGGCTATACAAGTTTAAAAGTACAACTTTTATGGGATGTGGACTGTCTATGAATTATACATCATTTTATTTTATTAGGTCGAAAGCATGCGTCAAGAAAACGAGTTCACACTGCGCCTACAATGTGTGTATTTCTGCCCTAAAACACCATGAAGTCTCAGGGTATCTACCAACCGGGAAAACCGGGAATTGTCAGGGAATTTGAATAGTCTGGAAATACTCAGGGAAAACTCAGGGAATTTGTGCTTCTATCAGGGAAAATTAGCTGTAATTTTATTGAAAGGGAACAAAAGTTGTGGTAATGCTGGCCCAAGTAACAGAGAGGAATCGTAACGAATCTGGCAGCACTGATGAGAGTGATTTTGATGGGTTTTAGGATAGACCAATGCATGCATAACTGCTGCAAGTTCATAACTGCATTCACAATGGCCGTATTGTTATATCTGTACTGTTGCCCAGCTCCCTTCTGTGATGTCCTATGAGTCTTGAAGGTATTTCATTAAATAAATACTGAATACACTTGAACCTCATTATAACGAAACAGGATATAATGAAATAATGGATATAATGAAGTAAATGAAATTCACCTTGAATTCTCCATAGATATATATGTATTAAAAAGCTACGTTTAATGAAGTGAAATTGTCTAGCCAATGAATATAAAGAGCTAGATCCGTCTCGGAAACCAGAAAATACCTGACCATCGCACATCAATTACATCACTTTCTGTGAGGTTTGGCACTTGTTCGCTGCGGCAGTTCAATACTCCCACATCCCCGCATCAGGTACACCGTCGAGCAACTCTGGACTTCTTCACCACTGCACGTAGCTAGCACAAGTGGTACAACAGTGGCTCACTATCACACTTCTCCATTGACCTCTCTCTCTGGCGCATGCCTGGCTGCGCGAGTTGTGCCATGCTGGGCTGCTACGCGTGGTGGTTTGAAAGATTAGTGCATTCACTTCTTTCTCTGTGGCATGTCGCGGAGGCAGCCACCTCCGGCCCTGGCCGTCTGAGATCTCCCCGGCACCATCTTGGAGTTGACGCCCAAGTCGTGCGTTCACTTTTCAATCCCTGCAACCCTCCGCACGGGCTGCAGCTGGGCGTGTCCTCTGAGATTGCATTGGCACCAATGTATCCTCGTAGACCACGAACCGGCCAAGCCAAGCCGGCAAAGTTTGCCTGCCTCCTCAATCACATCACGGAATGCTATGTTGTCTGGCGTGTCCTCCGAGATTGCATTGGCACCAATGTATCCTCGTAGACCACGAACCGGCCAAGCCAAGCCGGCAAAGTTTGCCTGCCTCCTCAATCACATCGCGGAATGCTATGTTGTCTGCCACGTGCTGCTTGACAGCGATGAGCCAAGTGGAAATCGGATGGGAAAGCCCATCACAATGTAACAGATGGCAACTATCTAAAGGCTGCCATCTTGTTTTATTGAAATTTTAATGCATGTGTGGCTGTGTAGCATTTGCGCAGCTGCAAAGCAGTCTTCCTATTTCCATGTTTGCAACCATGCACCCCATTGCAAGAAATCAAGAAAAAGAAATGGGCATGGGCAGGACATGTAATGAGGAGGGAAGATAACCGATGGTCATTAAGGGTTACGGACTGGATCCCAAGGGAAGGGAAGCGTAGCAGGGGGCGGCAGAAAGTTAGGTGGGCGGATGAGATTAAGAAGTTTGCAGGCATGGCATGGCCACAATTAGTACATGACCGGGGTTGTTGGAGAAGTATGGGAGAGGCCTTTGCCCTGCAGTGGGCGTAACCAGGCTGATGATGATGATGATGACCCCGTTGCATATATGCAAACGTCCTGTAAAAGAAAGATCGCAGTATCAATAAATATGTTGTGGTAAATGGTAATAATGGATATAAACAAGTAACTGATATAACCAAGTAATTTCGGCTCCCTTTCAACTTCGTTATAGTGAGGTTCGAGTGTATGCAGTCTACTGGTTGAAAACAAAATATTTGCTTCTCTTACTGTAAATTGGTGCATTCCTGCTGACTGTACAGTGGGTGCGGACTATCTAAAAAAACAATTAACTTCTGACTCGTGTTGTACTATACAACGAGTATGGACTATAATCAGGAAAATACGGTACTGACTTTGGAAAAGACTGTGGTATTGAATTGTCGAATAAGTTGATTCATGAATTGAATATTGATTTTTCTGATATTCAGTATATTCATTGTAGAGACCTGCACAGTACCACATGTTGCGTGCGCCGTGGAGACCCTTGAGCTCCACGGCGCTCAAGTGTTTCACTTCATTTTTGGTTCGAAAGGAGCGTCGAGTGTTCCGCGGATGTGCCGCTGCCTCAGTTGACATGGTAGCGAACTTCGTCGCTGGGAGCACCCCCCGACGACAGTGCCGTGTGTGGGTGTGTACAGAGCGCCCGAACATTGCAGAATGGTGCTATGTCGAAGGGGGCCGCCACTGTCAGTACAAGGTTTATTGGTTCGCAGGACTGATGGAAATAATGCCGCCCAAGCTAGCATTTCACTTTGGTGAGACGCTCCAAAATGAAGGTTTTTGGTGCAAAAAAGCGCTGATGTTGGTGGTTTTTGTCAGCGCGAGTGTTTCTCAACGTCGGCCCTTTGTGGGAATCGCACACAAGTGCCAGAATGTCGCATTGGCGGGGTCAGTCTTTGTCGGTACAGGGTTCGTCTGCCTTGGCAGGATTGATCGAAATGATTGGTCTTGTCCTGATGATCTGTCCTGAAGGACCAGTTCTGTCCAGTCCTGATAACGCAGTGCAGGCAGAGAGAACATTAACAAAGCAGTGTCTATTTCGTAAAGTGCAAAATTGTGTGCGAAGATCAGTCTGATTAGCCGCCGATAGGCACGCAGATCATGTTGGGTACACAGCAACGAGCTTTATGCCACAAGACCCATGCGTGTAACCCACACGTGCTATCGCATAAGCGATCACTGATGGGCCACCTGTATGAACCTATTAGTGCCAAGCATTCCGCGACGACTTGCGGCCTGTTACCACATTGTGAAATGGTGAACGTTCTTCATGGTCACGCTGCCTAGGCCATTAGGCCTACGCAGCGCTGCTTCATTGAATGTCAGCGACTTAAGTTACGGTTTGATGCCGAATTCACGCAGATCTATTTGCAGCAGCCACGCGACACTCAGAAATTAAACAAACTGCCTCACAAATTGAAACGAGTTCACTGGATGGCAACAAAGTTGTTCACACCTGCCTTCTTTACAACACACGGTATACGTCCTTTCATTTCCGACACCATTTGTAGATGCAGGTTGGTCTGTTTTTTTTTTTTTTTTTTTTTTTTGTCTTCAAGCAACCCATCACAAGGCTTGCTTTGTGTTTACATGCCGGTCACGAAAGCATCATGGCCGGTTGCATTCATTTGCGTGGATGGGGGATAAATGAGGGGGGGAGGTGAGTGAATTTGCCATGGCACTCCAGATTTCAGAATCTTTGATAGGTGGCAAATCATGTTGAACCTGACTGACATGGCGCAGATAGCGCTTTCTTTTTATTGTTGTTGCCAGCTATGGGCGGGGCAGTGATCGAGTCATGTCATGTACGATCCTTTCGTCTGTAGCACAGATTGGCCTTATGATAACCCACCTGCCGTAAATTTGGGATAGCCCTTCTGTATTTTAGAGAAAAATTGTAAAGCAAAACTTTCTATGCTTTAATGTATTGCTTAACAGCGCAAGCGCACCAGAGGGAACAGAAGAGAGAATAGAGTGCTGAACTTCCAACAATTTATTTTGTTTTCAGAAAGCATTGTTAAATATGTAGTCACACAGAAGCACAACAGCCAGGCGTGGAATGCAGTGATATGAAACACACAGAAATATTCAACATTGCGATAACTCAAGGCAACTCATCTTCTCAGGAGAGTGACAGTGGGGGTGGGGGGTACTGATGCAAACATCCTTTAAACATAAATTTTGTCAGCTTCAGGTATCTCACACGTGACATGATCTGTGTTTTGCAATGATACTAGACTCTGTGAATCTTGGGCTGCATTCACACATGCTGTAGTAGGCAGAAAGCCATCCCTGTATTGCGCTGTTTACATTTTGCATGTGTTCTTTCAGCCTTTCATTTACGTGCTGGCCTGCCTGTCCAATGTAATATTTACCACAGGACAGGGTAGTCTGATACTCTGCATTATTTGTGCACTGTATTAATTTATTTTGGTGTTTGATATGATTGGTGTTTGGCGATTGACATGTGTGCTCCCAGTGGACAAAGAGGGTGGTTGTGCAGTAATGTCAGTTCAATAGAGATCATCAAGATAAGGCATGACGCTCGGTTTTTTCCTCTCTTGTCTTTAACAACACGGTGTCCTTGAAGAAGATAAAAACGAAACCAAGCACATTTGTCGCCGGTTAAGCCTGGAATTTGTTCTAAAAGGCATATCCAGCTGAAAAAACGACTATCTTGAGCTTTCTTCAATGTGAAAACCCACAAAGTTGACATGCCTTTTAGGCTAACATTTCAGAAAATGGCACCTGGCAAAAATGCCATTCCTTTCTTGCAGAAAAACCTTAATTGTTTAAATGTGGATGATCTGTTTCTTGTAAAAAACTCTGGTGCAGTACAGTAATTTGTCAGCTCATTATGTAATGAAAGCCTGTTCCTTGATGTCGAGGGCCTTTATTATCCTTTACCACATAATTCACTACTTCAATGCATTGATAAATGTGGTCCTTCGAATTTCCATACTTATTCTGAAATCAGTGGGAATGGCTCCTTAGAACTAATTCGCTTTTAGTTGCAGTCAATCTACATCCTACAAGAACTGAAATTCGAACTAGTTCATACGAATTCATAAGAAGTTCTTACGAGTTCATAAGAATTCATACTTGACTTGAAATGCAAAAAACGAGGACACAAGAAGGAAAGCCAGGCAGAACAAGCGTTACTTGAAACTAAAGTTTATTCTTGGAAAAAAAACACGCCTACTTATCAGTCGACATAGAGCTCAAAAGCAAAGTACATCATTGCATACATCATTGTACATCATTGCATTGCATCATTGCAATCCTGCTCACCAGAGCAGGATTGGCCACCCTGGTGCAGTACTCGGCCACAATCTCCTATATGAATACAACCTCCATCATTGCATAAGCGCGCTCCAAACCCCCGAAAATTTAAAAAGGTACAGCAAATTAACTGTGACACCGCTATGCTCATAAAAAATGCAAAAACCAAAAGCTCCGACTGCACGAGCCTTATAGAAATGAGCTCCGACTCGGGTCTTTATCCTGTGGGCACTGATGGTGTTGGATTTGCAGTGAAAAAAGGACTCATTGAGATATGCTACGTGGAACTATTTCTTTAAATGTAGAAAGCTTCTACAACATCCCTAGTCATATATCGGTGCCAGAAAAGGACCGATGTGCCTCGCAGAACGGGCTCACATCCGCTTTGTCAGCAGTGTACGACAAGATGCGCATATGGTGACCCCCCTTTGAGAGCGCTGTGGTGCTGTCTGTGTGATGTTTAGACGGCAGCCTGTCTGCCCGATGTACTTCAAATGACGTATATTTATTGTGATGGTAAACCTCACCTTTAAAAACTAAGCATTTGCATCAAATTATGCATTGCTTCCATAATCAGTGATTTGTTTTTAGCACAATTTGACAGATCACTTTTGGATGTGTTAACAAATTTTAGCTGTTTTTAGATAAGTTGACGATTTTTTAATTTGTCTTTACAGTGATGCCAGCTTGTACAAGTTAGATGCTTTTAATGTGCATAAATGTTTTGCACCACTAGAATAAACCTATGAAACCTGATGCCTTCAGGTAGCATGGGTGGGTTTATTGGCCAGTTGCTTTCACCCAGAAAGGTAGCGTACTTCGGGTGCCTGTGGCAGAAAGGATGTTCCACATCCGCTGCCAAGGTTTGTGAGTGGTGGTGCTGGCTAATACTCCCAAGGTTAGTTCAAGTAGTAACACATATATACCCAAGAAAGTGGATGGGGAAATGGTGCCGCAGTAGCTCAATTGGTTAGGGTATCACACATGTAATGCGAGACATGGGATCGTTCCCCAACTGTGGCAAGTTGTTTTTCATCCACTTTCATTGCCATTAATTTATCATTTCTTGAATATATTTAGTAAGTGCAAGTAATTTCCCCTATGTTGTCCTTCGTGTTTGTTGGCTTCTCATGAGAGAATAAACCTATGAATTTTTCAAGAAAGGTGTAATAATGTTCCTTGATGTTAAGTTATTTTTGCACAGAAGAGTTTCCTGCTGGATATGCTACCCACGTGGCAATAAGCCACTCCCATTTAAGGGGGGAGGCTACCCTGGAGACCGAACTTTCTTATTTTTTAAGATATCCAGATGAAACTTTCAGGGTACGTTCACACCACTGAACTATGAGGAACTGCAAAGTTTCATGAAGATATGTTTATTAGTTCCAGAGTTATTGAGGTCTAACTAGGTGATTCATGTATATGCCTGAGGAAGAGCCTGGAGAAATGCCAGGACATCGTAGGAAGCTGAAATTCACTGTGATGATCCCTTGATAGATATCCCAGGGGGCTAAAGAGCCCTTTTCTTTAATTTCCCCTCCAAAAATTTTTAAGACAACTTTGAATTTGATGTAGCCAGTAATGACCACATCCATCAAAAATTAATTGCTTATTATAAATTAACTGCACCAGCTTTCAAAAAAAGAAGCCTGTTACCCCCTGGCAAAGTCATTCAGGAACAGAATAAAAAAAACGGCATACAAATCTGAAGAGCGGTTCTTGAGATATCGCCTTCCCCAGCACCACTACTAGCGAAAAAATCCATTCCGAGAAAACAGGCCTTAAAGTTGAACACATGTGTTTCTTTATTAGAAAGCTCCGGCGGAGCTTCTAATTAGCTCTTGCGGCTCCAGGCACACTCAGTGTGTCGGATTTTCGACTGGCGACAGCCGAAAGCACAGTTCCGCCGCTGAAAAGCGTCTACGCAGTCGGCACTCGCTGCGAGAGATAGGAAGTTCGATGCTCGTACAAGACGCATATCGCGCTCCCGTGCACCGAACATCTGCACTGTCTTGGGCTTTGCCGGCATCGCGTGCAGCGAAGAACTAGCGAAAAAAGAAAAGCTGAACAAATAATCTAAAAGATAGCGCAAGGCGATGAGCAGCGCGCAAGCTCATGTTGAGGCCGACAGAGCAAGGGGCAACAACGACGCGAGCGCGGCAACAAAGGGAGCAGCCGCCGCCGCCCGCGCAGCAGCCAATGGCAGGCGCGCTTTAGCCCGCGAGATTTGAGCAGCAGCCGCTGCCCGCGCAGCAGCCAATGGCAGGCGTGCCTTAGCCCGCGAGATTTGAATGCACTGCTCCGGCCAATGAGCGCTCCGCATCACATCGCAGGAAAACGCCAATAGCGTCTCAACCGCGCCGACGATGCCATTTTGCAAGGCGGCAAAATATAGACAAAGAATCCACGGTCAAAACGACACCAAGATGGCGCGGGCAGGCCGCATGGGCCGGGAATGGCGCGCCCGCGAAGTTTGACTTCATTTCGGCATTTGCGCGTTTTTTGGGCCGCGGTGGCCTCAAAAGTAGCGTTATTTTTGGTACTTTACGGTTGAATTAGGTGCTGATAATTACAGAACAGGTAGTTTATGAGACATACAAACAAAAAATATGGTTTTTCAAAAATCGACTTTTTCGCTATTTTTCGGTTTTCAAGGGCCGCGTCCCCCCTTAACTCCACCACTCTAAACTACTTTAACTCTGAGCACTCCAAACGTGACATTGTTAGCACATATTATAAATTCCCTAAGAAAATCCTCTCAATATAAGGCGTGGAGAGCTTCCATTAGCAAGCTGAAGGTTAACTAAATTTTGCACAAGTTTCTCTTGCCGAAGGCCTGCTGCGCAGGTTTTCGTATGTTGTAAATGTGAGTCCAAATGGACCAACTCGGGTTAGAGAAAAATTGCGGTACTGTATATGCACAAAATGGTGCACAATCTGATAAAGGTCGTATAGTGTGTAGATGTCAGCATTGCAGCATTGCTATGAAGCATTGCATATTCTTTGTGGTTTGATATCATTGTGTTCTGCACATGGTGTTGTGCTTCTGTGTGACCATACATTTCGCAAAGCTTTCTGACAAGGAAATTGTTGGAAGTTCAGCGCTGTGTTCTCTCTTCTGTCCCCTCTGGTGTCCTTGTGCTGCTAATCAAAACATTTTATGCAATAAATTAAAGTTGTCGTAAAACATAGGTCCACTATTATACAGAACCTCATTGGTGTTCAGTACAACAAAATGCCACTAATTTACTAGTTTCAGAGGAAAAAAAATCACTTCAACATTCAACAAAAATCCTGTTCATAGAAAAACATATATATAAACATAAAACATATACTAGAACAGAGCTGTAATCAGTGCTGGCATACTAATTTCCTGTTGCCTTTGATAAGAGTGGACCATACTGTATATCTTGATTTCTATGTAGCTAAGTTACTGATAGGTTGTGATATTCCAGTTACGGGTTTTGTAGTAGGAGACTCCCGAGCATGGGAGCAGCACCGTGTTTTCATGCCCAAAATTTATAAGTAGTAAATTTTGTGAGAAGTTTTCTGACATTTTATATTCTATTTAATGTTCGCTTTCTTTTTCTTGATTTGATTTGATATTCCATTCGAAATCAACTATTTAGTATTTGCACACTCCTAGTGAGTACCAAAGAGGCCATGTTCTTCTCTAGCACCGTGACACACCAGAGTCGAAACAGCAGTAAAGGAGTGGTCAGCAGCTGGTGAAAATGCCCTGAAGAAGGCAAAGCCTGTTTTGCCAGCCTGTAATGTGATGGCCATTGTTTCTTTTTTTTTGGGGGGGGGGGGGGAGATTCAAAGAGAATCATCTCCATTGTCTATTTAACTTCCTCAGATCGAGTGTCCACGCCCGTGGATGATGGCTTTTGTCTTTTTCATTATTAAACCGGGAATGATATAATTATGCAAAAAAAAAAAAGAGGTGAGGCGTGCAGACAGGACACAAGAGTAGAGAAGGGGACAACACAAACGCCGACTATCAACTGAAGGGAGCACTGAGGCGAAAAAAGAAAGAAGACACAAAACTCATTTGCGCAAGCTCAGAAATGGTATCACCATGTGTCAGTCAGGTACATGTGTCGGTCTACTTGAGAGATAACTGTTAAGGCACTTAATCTCTTCCTTATGTAAGGTAATCGAAGGCTGACTCACGCACGCACTTCCACCTTTATAGATATGCCATGCCTCTACCATAAGACGCGTATCTTCATTCCTATGCCTGTACAATATTGTGCATTCATCTAACTCTGGCGTGCAGTTACAATCTTGGCAATGCAGGGAAAGATTAGAAGGCGATCCACCAGTTAATGACCTTTTATGCTCCATTAGCCTTTGATTGATACACCATCCAGTTTGCCCTACGTAGAACTGGCCACAGCTAAAGGGAATTTATAAACCACACCCATACGACAGACAGTAAAACTGTTGTTCTTATTGTGCTTCACTGGACAAATATCTGTTCTTTCTTGGCCTTTTACCTGCTCCTTTCTCCTCTGTACGGCAGCGCATATCTTACCTAGCTTATTGGGAGCAGTGAAAGCAAGAGTAACATCATATCTACTTGCAACATTTTTAAGCCTGTGTGACACTGAATGAATGTACGGAATAGCCATTACTCTTTTTTTTTGCTATTACTGCTATCTGTAATGACGTTCGTCCCCCTCGAAACCGACTTCTTTAGGCGCTCAGCCACAGTGGCCACTGCTACACTAGGATAACCTGCTTCTAACAGGCACTGGACCTGCGCATTAAAACTGGCGCTCATTTTGTGCATGGAGGATCTGGTGAGAGAAGACTTAAGGCACGACATGGCAATTCCGTTTTTTACTACTTTGAAATGCTTGGATTGAAAGTTTAGCAATGGCTTCGAAGATCTTGGGGAGTACTGCCAACAAACGTGATTTTGTTCAAAGACCAAGGAAATTTCAAGAAACTGAACCACGCGTCGCTGAGGAAATTCCTTGGTAAACTTTAATCCTCCTCCATAAAGTTTAAGTTGCTCACTTACTGAGGTAGCAGAGGAATCGAATTCTTCCCTATTGCAGAAAATCAGGTAATCATCAACGTAACGAAATATCTTGATAACGCTGTCACCTAAGGCTTTCTCTAAGCAGCTGTCAACTTTACTCAGGTAAATATTGCTAAGAATAGGGGCAACCTTTGAGCCAATACAAATGCCTGATTTCTGCAGAAAAACGCCATCTCTCCACCCAATCAGCGTCGACTTCAAGTACATTGAAAGAATTTCTAAAAAAGCTCTCGTGGAAACACCGCATCTGTCAATAACAGCCGACTCTTGCACTTGTTCTTTAATGCACTCATTTACGGAATTTAGAAACCTGTCATGCAGCAAGGAATAATACAGGTCTTCGATATCCATACTAAAAGATGTGCAATCACCAGGATTTTCCTCTCTTGAATACTGAACTAGTGCCGGAAAATTATGCAAGCGAAAGGGGTCTGAAAAAAACTAGTGAAGCTAAGCAGTTCTGTAGGTAACTAGGGACACAGACCTATAGCAAAAGAAGAGTAGTGGCTATTCCGTACATTTATTCAGTATCGCACAGGCTTAAAAAGGTTGCCAGTAGATATGATGTTAATGCTGCTTTCACTGCTCCCAATAAGCTAGATAAAATATGCGCTGCCGTGCAGAGAGAAAACGAGCAGGTAAAAGGCAAAAAAAGAACAAAAAAAAAGGCAAGAAAAGAAGACCACTTGTCGAAACGTTGGCTCCTGCTTTCACCTTGTTCTCGTTTTGCTCATCGTCTTGAATTTCCATGTTCCGTATTCCCTGTGTTTTTTTTTAAACAGTATTGTATCACAAGGATTTAGTTAAGTCTGAGGAGGTTGTTAACACAGTCATTTGAGTTCTCTTGGATCCCAAAGGGACCCTGAAACAATTTTGACAATTTTTTACAAATGTACTGAGTCATTAGAGTAGGTCCTTCTGATAATTAATTGACACATCTAAGTGCTCTGCGTAAAGCGTGCAATTTATTATAAGGTTTTAAAAATGCACATCGCTGCCAGTGGCAGCACACTGCTCGGCTGAATTTTAAGCCGCCCCTACCCATATGACGGAAATCACCCATATGACGTCAGTGGGGCGAGCTATCTGATTGGCTGACCAGGGTGCGTGATCGATATTTTTTCCAACTTTATGGTAAACAAATGATGTTCACGTTAGTTAATTTGTTTTTATAAAAAGAAAGTAACATAAAGAGAATGCACAAGAACAATTTTTCAGTACACTTAAGCACTTCCGGCACACAGCAAGTGTCATCTGCTTGTGTTAAAACATGTTCAGTCTTTGATGAGAGCCGCACTGTCAGTGTCGGTCTGTGTTTTTGCGAGCGCTACGATTCGACTTTGTTGCGTTGTGGACTGCAAGCGTAGTGTTGGAATCTCAGCGCTGACGCCCGCTGTTGCAGCTGGGTCGCAAGCCCCAAGGGTAGCGTTGGCCTGGCGGCCTGGGGCACAACTGGAAGCATCCGAAGGTCCCGGCAAAGCATGAGTCGACTGGTAACAGACGAACTTGTTTATTCTAGCATCGCAAAAGAGCGGGCGGTCAGGTCGACCGAAGTGGAGAGACGGGAGAGCACGTAACTCAACTGAAGAAATCGGAGCCTCTCTAGGCGTCCGGGGGGGCAGCTGCTTTTATACTCTCGCAGTTGAGGGCAAGAAGGAACGCCTCGATAGACGCGCACGTGACTGCGCCGCTCGGGCACGTTGGGACGAGTAGGTGACGCATCCGCCGGGCCGGCGCCGGTCAGACCTCCTCGCTTTACAGTTGGGGGAGCTCCTCTCCCCGGCTGCCGCGCTTTGACAAGCGTGGGCACCAACATGCACACACACACACACACACACACACGAAGACACGTGGCATTGGAACATGCCTGGACGCGCTTGGCAGGGAGGCGTAGCAGCGGCGCCGAACGGGCCAAAATGTCCGCCGCTTTGAACGAAGCCCCGGCGTCTGTTGCATCCGCGCCGGCTATACCGCGCGTTGTAGGCGAAACGTAACAGTAGTGACTGGCAATCTGTCAAGCTGCAACGTTGTGTCCTGCAAGCCAGTAGACGAACGGACTGGCTGCAGCGCATTGGACAGCCGCTATCTGATGGGCGCCAGGATTTGCGCGATTGTGGCCGTCACTTTACACCGGAAGATTACTAACGCAATAGCGTTTCGAGAGTCCGGTATTAGGGTAAACGCAAGCGCAAGGGGACAGGTCCTGGCATGGCGAGGGAGCATGGCTTAGCCTTGCATGGCTAAGCATGGCTAGGGAGGAGGGTAACCTGTAATCGCTTGCAGCTCCATTAATACATAACGCTTCACTTAAATTGTGGTACAAATGTTCTATTTAAGCTGTACCCTATGCGTCTACAACACTTGTCTGAACCGTTTGAGGGGCCCTTTAAGCTACACAGATTGGCTTAAAAAATGTCCTTTCTCACCAAGACACAGCACACCAACTCGCACCTCTGCAATCAGAATAAAGCAACTTTAACACTTTTTGCCCATGTGTGTGGCGCTCCAAGGGGACTATGTTGAGAAATTGCAAAGAAATTTTGTGAGAAGGGATTCATTGCTTTGTTTTGCCTGACTTGTAGAGGTACTCCATCTTTTTGCTTGCTACGAGCATCTGTCAAACTGCCGGGACAAGCGGCGCTGTGGCATATACGTTACAAACATGCAGATCGGTTTCCAAATGCACAAGCACAGAGCCAAACACATCGACTTCCATGGATTCGATCCTCGTGGGGTCAACAAAATTGATCAAATTATTTCGCAAGCTGAATTGAACAAGATGCAGAAAAAAATGCCATAATATACTGCTGATTAATTTGGCAGTATTTGCCCTAAACATGCCCTCAAATGAAATGCAAACTCGCTTTCTGTATGGCCTAAGAAAACTAAGTAGAAATGACATTAAAAAGACATTAAAGGTATATACAGTATTAAAATAGCCGGAAAATGTATGAATGAGGTTCTGTTGTATTGTCAAGCTAAAGTGATAAGCTAAGGCACGAGAACATATAAAACGCCAATATTATCACGAACAGAACTTTAGTAATTCAGAAATTGATGTAAATGCAGGGCATGATTTGACACACCCCCGGGACATTCAAGTACTAGATCGATGATGTAGGCACTCTTCATTATAATTCTGTCGCTAGTACCAAACCACTCATAATAAAAAGATTATTGCATTGCATTATAAGATGGAAGGAAATGCTACTATTCCAGTTCTGTTCTGTCTTTAGAAAAAGGGAACTTGTTAATGTCACTGTTGAAAATAGTGTGGCTTATCGAAATATTTAATTTTCGCTCAACTCTGCACCACCCATGCTTTCATATTTCAATAGTTTCGTTATCGCATAGTGTTGGGCTGATTTTCTGGCTCATGAAACTCGCACGCACTGCAATTAGCAGAGAATGCTACATCCATGTGGTGTCCTAGGATGCCCAAATGGTCCACGCCACTTGACCAAGAGCAGCTGCAACAGCAAATCCAATGCTCTTTCTTGGCTCCTTTTTCCATGGCTGCGCATTGTGTTTTGTGCAAAAAACTGTGCTGCTCTCTGTTGGGCATTGTTTTACTCACAGAGGCCAACAAAGCCGGTAATGGTGGAGGCAACGTCACCACTCCCTGCTCGAGAGCAGGTGACTAGAATTGCTTTAAAGGTATGCGCACCCTTTAGATGCCCATTTCCTCTTAGACGAAGTCTTTTCTTTCTTTTTTTTTTTTTTTGGCACAAAACGAGTGCTGCGAGGCTTCTAGAAGGGCATTCTAAAACTCTATGTTGACCTAATATTAATATTGTCCAGGTCACATAGTCCAGGACACATGTCCAGGCCACATAGCAAATTTAGGTTATATGCTGGAAGTTTTTATGTGCCCTCTAGGGAGCGTTCTACCGCAGTAATTTTTCTAATTCGTTCATTAACAGCTGAGATAAAAATCTCACTCTCCATTTGCCCCCCGTCTATCCTCTGCAAGGGAAATTTCTTTGCTGCGTTCTCTCATACCAGAGCTGAAGGATCGTGTGATGCATACTTCATACATTTCTTTTTCCTCGCTTTCATGCTGCGTGGCGCGCTTCCACTGACGGTCCTTTGTGCAGGCTGGTGCGTTTGTCTCCTTTCGAGCTGTGCATGAGGAGAGCTGACCAGCGGTATAAGGCACTGCTACACGAACACTGAGGCAGACGCAAATGGGACCACGGAGCACGATTATGCGCTGGAACACGGTAGAAAATTACATAGTTTTCCTCTCTGAATGTCCGACTGCACGACATGGGAACAAGCAGATGAAACGGAAGTACCTCTGCGTCATTAAATAAGTAACATGCGTCATTAAATAAGAACTTGATTTCATAGGGATAGGATGAATGCTGTCTAGACTGGTGACACTAACTACATCAAGAGCTCTTTGAGGTGTTGCAAGAAAAAGATTGTTAAAGCAATTCAGGTGGGACATCACATTTATCAGCCTCAAAAGTTTTCTTAGGAAAGACTGCTAAATTTTCGGGAAAGCTTACGAATTTAGACTTGTACGGTTTTTCAAATGTTGCATCAAGTTTTACGAAAAATTGTGCTGTAAAATTTTCACTTATCTGCATATGACCATACCCCTGGAAGTCTTCTGACGGTGAAAGGACACCAGAAGAGTGCTTGCTTAGAGAAAGTCATTTAGACATGTTCCTAAAGCAGGCATAATTGGCAAAAAAGTCACTATGGTCTAAAAGCAGTGTGTTGCCTGTTCGTCACTGCTGACCGAGGTATGATGCTCCTGTTCTGCTATGCCTGAAGCTTGTTAATGAAGTGCGTATGCATCCCCCAGAAATCCAAGGCAAGCTTCAAAAAGAAAAAGCACGCTATCACCCCCTCCTTCTGCAGTTTCTTGTCCATGGGTTTCTTACGAATTTGGAAGTTTCACAGGTTGGCATATATGCTTGTGCAATATCGGATGGCCGCTAATATGTAATGGCCTCGTGCATAATTGCAATTACGCTGCAGTCTTGGACATGTCTGTTGAAAATGGAATTGATGAGCTCCCAGTTTTTCCTTTTTTTGCTCAACACTGGATTGACAAATTTTTCCTTCATAATTGCATTAAGCAGGTTAAATAATTTCCTTTGTTGTGTGATAAATGTTGTAATTAGACTTTTCATGGCCAGGTGGGCAAGTTCTATGAACTGTACCACATGGATGCGGTCACTGGAGTGGAGGAACTTGGCCTGGTCTTTATGAAGGTGGGTGTGTCTTTATCGAGCATGTCATGTCATGTGCTCCTTTCTTGCTGTGTGCCTTTCTTGCTGTGTGCAGGGCGATTTTGCGCACTCTGGCTTCCCTGAGATTGCGTACGGCCGATACTCTGAGGCCCTCATCCAGAAGGGCTACAAGGTGGCACGGGTTGAGCAGACCGAGACCCCCCAAATGATGGAGGAACGGTGTCGCAAAAGTAGGTCCACACCTTTCGAATGCCTTTTGCAATACATTGAGGCCAGGCCAGCTGCTCGGTGTTGTAAGAGAGAAGTGTCGATCCAGTCTCTTTGGTCATTGAAGCTTTATTTACAAAATGTAGTGGTTTTTAGTTAACCCCAAGTGTGTACTTGAGCTAGTTGGTTGAGCAAATTTACAGGGAACAGCATGAAAGGACAGGATGAGTACTTCTTTATTACAACTGTGGTCAGCTACCAGGTAAACAACACACTAACAGACTGAAAAACTGGAAAAGCTATACAAAAATTTCAAGATAAGCAGGGTTTCAAGATGAATGAAATCAGGAAAATAGAAACCCGCTCCATGTGGTCTCTCCATGTGGTCCATGTGGTCCATGAGTGGCCACGCATGGACCACATGGAGCCTTTTCAAAATGGCTGTAGTAATATTCTCAGCTGGTAACGTCCGTTTGACCCTGTATCAGTGCCTACGGCAGTTGCTGGCACTGCGCCAAGATAGCGTGATGAGTCAGATGATGCACCCTAACCAAGGGCATGGGGTTCTCACTCGTGCTCTTGGGACAAAGGAACGACAACACATTAGTGCAAACAATCACAAGGGCATTTATTGCACCTTTCATGCACTAATGCTTGATAGGCGACTCACAAGAACATGCCGATGGGTGTGTGGCTAATCTTGGAAGTCCAATTCGCCGTGACCGGATAGCGAGCGAATATATTTGCCCCATGCTGGGCACCAACGCCTGGTCGTTCGCATGTACGGTCTCGTAAATCATGTTCGTCCATCCCGGTGTAGGCCTTGTGAGATGCTCTCGCAGAAGGATGGAATGGCGGTACGCCCGGAACGTCTGCGCCATTTGCCGACCCCGTGCATGAGAGGAAGAGCCTACTCCCTGTTATGCCCGACTAACCTCGTTGTTAGGTGATATCAGCAGTGCAACACCTGTGCCATCTCTCACACTACTCTGCAGCCATGTTGACCACAGTTGTAAGGCCACGCAGCAAAGCCGGATTACAGGAGACAGGAGTCGCCCGCTGCTGTTGCTTAGTGGCTGTGGTGTTGGGTTGCTAAGCACAAGGTTGTGGGATCGAATCCCTGCCTTGGTGGCTGCATTTCGAGAGGGGTGAAATGCAAACACATCCATGACTTAGATTTAGGTGCACATTAAAGAACCCCTGTGGTTCAAATTTCCGAAGTCCGCCACTACGGCATGCATCATAATCAGATTGTGGTTCTGGCACGTAAAACACCATAATTATTACTATTATTATTATTTTTAAGGAGACTGAAGCCATGCGGGGGAAATTGCATATCAGGGGACGTGCGAGATTCATGCATCCCCACATCCCCCCAGCCTATTCCGGCAAAACACGTCTGTGCAACACCAATGCGTGCTTCGTGAACAAGATGTACAGTAAAAGCTTGTTAATTCTAATTCTGCGGGGATGCTACAAAAATTCGAATTATACACAGTTTGAACTTATGAAAGTCACAGAAAGAAATCACTCTGCTTATATAGTTCGACGTAGCGTGAGTGCGTGCACACATATGCCTATAGTTAGAAGCACTGGTGCAGCAGACGCGACTGGAGGCGGCCCGACGTTGAGATGGCTCTTGCTTTATCGGCACGTTTGTCACGCCGACTGCGCCGGCCCACAATGCATGGCGGGGAAAAGGTGCCCAAGCCACTTTGCTGACGGCCGCAGGCAGCCCTTCAAAGCAGCGTGCGGGTTGGGCATCGTTCTGTGCTTGCTCTGAAGAAAACAGCCGACGGCGCGCGCATCGAAGTGTGCAGTCGCTGGCATTTTGGCTGGCGCAGCGCAAGCGTTGTAGAATGACTAGCCGCATGCGCCGCGCGCCGACGCTCGCTGCAGGATCAAGAGGTGTGCTCTAAAATGCACTCTCGAAACGCATTACAACCTGCTGCGTCATTGGTCTCCGTTGTACTTTCTTAAATGCACCAGCTGTATGCGTATAGTTGACCTATACGCATAGGTGGCGTCCAAACACGTATCCCAGCTATGCTTTTCTTTGAGTAGTAGCCACTAATCTCAAAGGCTATTGTTTTTGGCACTGCGAGTGCCAATAAACGTTACGGCCGCCATGTTATAGACATCACCTGGTGCCGCTCCTTAGCAGAACACCCTGTAGATAAAGAGCATAGCCTCCAAGATGTGTCATGAAAAAAAAAAAGAAAAAAGAAAAAGCAGTTTTGCCCGAAAGGCGAAGCATCGATTGCGATAGCAAATCAGCAGAGAGCGGTATGAAGTAAGGATAAACGTGGGTCGTCTGTGTTCTTCTTTTGTCCTGTTTCTGATGCGCTGTGCCTTTTGCCCCCATCATGAACTAAGGATAGTACTTTTATCCACCATATAAATTTGTAAACATTCGCTTGCTAACTAAAATACTAAGCATGGTGTCAGTGCGCACAGCAAACATGAACACATCCCACCCGATTACTACGGACACTTGCTGTCAAAATGCTGGGGTGAGGGAACGTGGCAACAGCAGTGAGCAAAGTGACATTTGTGTTGTCTATCGCTTCAACGCAAAGTGAGCGCCAACAATACAAAGCACACCCAAAGGTGCGAGCTGCCGACGCAACTAGACTCTGCCTCATGGGGGTAGAATACCACCTTGCTCTGCCCCCAAGGCAGATCACTCTCAAGATATGGCCGTGCGACCGCGCACAGCCGCCACATGCCACAGTCGGAACTGGAGAGAACGCCCCTCCCTGGCGCCTCGCAATGTTGGGTGCCTTGCGCGCGGCAGAAGACAATCTCCTTTTCGCATTCATCCCTTTTGCGCAGGCGAGATTGAGTTGCGATCGTCGGCTCCCCTTGTATGCTTCCACTCGCACATTCATACAGCATAGGGTGCGCGATGACGGTGATGCCAACGGCAGAAATGCACTTGGAGTGTCCAAATAATTGCTATCGCAATTAAAAAACACGAATAAAAAACGCAGCACCACGTTCGCATTTTTATCTTGAAGCTCTTGAGAGAGGGAGAGAACCGACCTGCAACAGACGGCCGTAGATAAAGAGCAAAGCTGCGCGGTGATGATTGTCGCCAACATGCTCCCATGCACAATGGCGCGGAGCTTGAATTATCGGTGGTGGCGTGTATTTCAGGGTGAATTAGCGGGATGCGTTGCATATTGCTTTCATTACTTTGTTGGACGGATCGCGGCGGCTACTTCGAGTTGTCAGAAATTTCAAATTAACAAGTGCGAATGAACAAAATTTACTATAGTACGTGCAGCAGTGGCCACGCCGAGGAAATGTCCATGCGCTGTCCATAACATGCGAGCCGACATTTTATCTGGGGTACATCATGTGGGGGTTCCACTCGGCGTGTGGCTAGGGCTGAAGGTGAGCTCCTGATCTAGCCCCACACAGTCGCTCCATGGTACTCCCCAACCCGTAGCGCAGGAATCGCGGCTACGTCGGGTTCGAACCAATAAGGCAACCAGCTGCATCAACTGCAGCAATGTTTATTGTTACAAGCAATAAAAAATACTGGCAGAGGGAAGTCCTCTCCGTAAGATGTTGTAATAGGCTGGCCTCATTGCACGGGATAGTCGGGCAAAGTCACTTACTGGTTGTGGCACATACTCCAGTCCGGCAGGTAAGGGGTCTGGCGTCAGAGAGGGAGGGTCTTCCCCGGTAGCGCTGTTTTATACCTTCTTACCTTTGCGAGGGGAATGTCCTTCTTGCCCGTCACATATCTTTCCGCATATCCTACATATGTAGCCTTCCCAGACCCAAGCGCATGCATTGAGCATACAAGGCATCAAGCAGATTTGGGTAAAAAACACGTCATCTCAGTAAGCAAGAAAGAAATTTCTGCTTGGCCTCTTACAGAAAAACAGATGTCTTGACATAATTCGGACCAGCTTTTCTAATGTAAAAAGCTTCCAAAGTTTCACATGCCGTTTGTTGCCTGCCTCTACCCAATATCCTCAGATCTCTGAACCGTGAAATACAATTGGTGCAAGCCCTGCAGTGTTCTACTAGATTTTCTATATCTTTTGCATGTTCCCCAAGTCAGTCATTCAAGCAACGCTACGTCTGGGCAATATATGTTTTTCTGCAGGGCAGGGGAATTTCATAAACGACGTTTGTGGACCACTTTATGAAACGCTAGGCATGCCTTGCATGACAACCAACCTTTTGGTCTTCACAAGTTATGTGTCGGCTAAGCTGGGCTAGCTTTTTGGGAGCTGATAACACTACCGGTACATTGTACTGGTGAGCCACTTTTTTGAGACAGCGCGAAACCCTATGGATGTGATGAACCACTATAGGCCACTCCTTGCTTACCGATTATTTTCTGCTGGCACCAGCTTTTATCTTCTTCAGAAGCATTTCTGCTACAGGGAACATGACCGACTCAGGGAAACCAGCTGCAACCAGCCTGCCCAATTAGTTGTCAAAGCTAGCTTGCATCTCATGCACACATGACTTCCAGAGTGACGAATCCAGGCAGAGGTTTGCGATGCCTCTTTTTACTACTTTCGAGTGGCCTGAATTGTACGGCAAGTACTTTTTGCGCACAAGGAGTATAACAAGCCCAGCAAATATGCCCATCTACCGACTTTGACTGTAAATCTAAAAACTGAAGCATGCCATTAACCGGCAGTTCATGGGTAAACGATAGCCCTTTTCCGAGCTTGCTGGCCCCTTCTTGCCCCAAGCGCCTTTCTCGGACGAATTCACCGCGGAGCAGACTTTCTGCTCTGCCATAGTGGTGAGCTCACTCGCTGGCCCCTTTTTGTTCTGAACCAAGTTCAGTGTCCGGTGCGCTGCAGAGGAGCATCCCAGCCTCGCTGTTGGTGCAAAACTGCTCGCTGGACTCTGTCCCAGAACATTGTCCCGAGCGCAGTTGGTAGGCAAGATCGAGTGCAAGCCACCCCACTCAGCCGACAACGTCGGCTCGCTTTCAGACTGCCGGTTGCCTCAGGTGCAACTGAGCAACATTTTTGACACGCATGAGCCACCCCGCTCAGCTGACAACGTTGCCGCGCTTTCAGACTACTGGTTGCGTCAGGCGCAGCTGAGCAACATTTTTGACATGGGTGAGCCAGCTCGCTCCACTGTCTCTCTGTTCGCCGGTCGTGTGAGGCCTCATGCACCTCTCAGAGTGGCAAGCCAGCTCTCCTCTATGCCGTTCACTGGCCCCTCAGAGTATGGGCATGCATTTACAAGAATAGGTGCAGGTTGGCCCTTCTCAGACTGCTGTGCCTGGCCTGGAGCAAACACCACTGCACACTGCAGCAGCACAGCTGCTCCAAGCCCTGGTGGAATCGGTGCACTCGAAGCCTAGTGCTCTAAAGGGAGACCTCCGGTCCCCTTTGCCAGGAGTCCCAAGTGGCCTACAGGTACCTCTCCCGGAGTACGGCAGTTATTCAGACTGCATGAGTACTACGGAGTACCTCGAGGCACTGCACCATTATCAACAGGCAATGCGGCTGGATGACAGCGGGATGCTAGGCACTGTATTGCCCATCTAACAGCTAACGTGGCACGGTGGTACCGACTTGTCGGCCACCAAGCTCGTTTGATGGAGGATTTTACTACGCTCTTCCACAGCGAATTCCTCTCTCCCAACTATAAGTGCTACTGCGTCACAAGCTAGAGTTTCGCACCCAAAAAACTTGCTGACCTCACTGCATCTTATGCCGAAAAGGTGGAGCGGGCCAGCCATCAAGAACCCATCCAACCTTCGCCGCTTACCTACGGAGCGCCCGTTATTGTGACCGAAACGAGTTGGCCTCTGATGCGAAGTGGATTCAGGCCGACATACTGGCAGTGAGAGGCTACCGCCCGCCGCCACCGCTGTCATCCTCTCTCGAACCTCATTGTGCGTGGGTTGGTGGTGACACGACCAGACCTCTTTCGTATTCAAGACTGGTGTGCTAGATGGCTCATGTCCCTAAACGTTAGTAAGACTGTGCATATTTCATTCCATCGTCGACCTAACTACATCCCCCCAGCCTACAAGATTTACAACTGCTCTATATTTACTACCGACTCCTTCAAGTACTTAGGAATTCACCTATCCAAAGATTTGTCTTGGACAAATCATGTAACCCACATAATTAATTCAGCTAAGAAAATTCTTGGTTATCTTCGCCGTAAACTCTTCATGGTACAACCACCCGTGAAATTAGTTGCCTATAAAACGCTTGTGCAACCAAAACTTGAATATGCATGTGCTATCTTTGACCCTTACCAAACTAATCTCACTAAAGCCCTTGAAAGCATTCAAAACCGTGCTGCTAGATTTATTCTTTCAGATTACTCATATCACACTAGTGATTCATCACTAAAATCTAAACTACACCTATCGCCTCTTGCCTCTTGTTGCATCTCTCGCCTATGCCTCTATCACAGGTTTTTTTATTCCGTACCTCGTGACAGCCAGCTGGTCCAGCTGGCTTATCGTGTTCATCGAACAGGCCATCCGAACTCGGTAATCCCACCACAAGCCCGCACCACTACGTTCCTGCAGTCATTCTTCGTCCCAACTGCCTGTGACTGGAATGGCCTTCCCAGACAAACTGCACTCATCCGCGATACAGCACGCTTTAGATCTGCCATTGAGTGTTCCGACTCATCTAATTTCAACATCATCAATCCCGCCTTTTACGTGTCCACCCCTCATGTAATGTCCTATTTTTGGACCCTTCAGGTATTAATTAATAAATAAATAAATAAATAAATAAATAAATAAATAAATAAATAAGTGTTCATGCTGGAGCATGCGTACTTGGCGGTACTCTTCAGATCTGCCGTGTAGCAAGCAACCAGCTGGGACTCAGTCCTGTCTCAGGTGGTCAAGGCGGTGTCCTGTGGGGAGGAATTGGTTCAGCAGGCCTATAGCCACAAGGCTGCTGAGCTGAGCTGTGGGGTTCCAGGGTGGTGTTCCCACAGTCTCCCATCCAGGGTCCTGCAGTTGCTGCACGCGGGTTATCCTGGTGTGGAAAAGACGAAGATGGTGGCCCGGTCCCATGTTTGGTGTCCTGGCCTGGACCAGGACATCACTCACATGGCGCAGAGCTGCCAGATCTGCCAGGAACATCAGCAGTCCTCACGTCATGTGGAAACCACCCCCCGGCCGTTCCCACAGAGATGCTGGTCCCGCCTACATATGGATTTTGGGGGGCCCTTCAAAGGCCATTCACACAGCTATCGAGGTGGGCTCTGTAGCTGTGTGAAAGCAGTCTACCAATCCGTTCATCTTTACCATGCAGATACCCACTGTCGTCGCCAGCACGCTCCTAGTGGCTCTCCTGCCTGCCTACGCCGGGCCTACATCGAATCCCGCCTCCAACTACTTCGAAGATAGCTGTCACAACTGGCGCCGTCCATTGACCGATCTGCACATCACTGTCCCGCCACCAAATGTCTCAATCTCCGATTCAGCCTGACCAATTCCAACAAAGCAAACGTCAGCCTCAGCCACCATAAGAGAGTGCCATCTGTTTGCGCCTTTCTGTGGGCTCGGTAGCTGTGTGAAAGCACAGTCTATCAATCTGTTCATCCTTACCATGCTCTCACGATCCACCCCGGGTCGTGAACAAGGGACGGCTTGTGGCACCTTCCGATAGACGGACGCTCCACAGCGTGGTGGTGCTGAACGATGACTGACCGGCGAGCAGCCGTGCTCGTCGGTGTTTATTGTGGTGCGGTGACTAATGTTGCCTGCCGAACTTTAGCAGGCCACCGAGCATGGCGGGCGAACCAAGATTATGCCCAAGGGGGCGTCACATACTTGCCACACCCCCTTACCCCAGTTTGTTTGTTAAATGAAAAACAAACGTCCATGTTCACACTATGAGGCTCTGCCTCCACCCTAGCTGGGTCGACGGTGCCTGCTACCCAGGCGAGTAACGGTCTGGTGGCCCCCATCACCGAGTACTCCGCCTGGGCACCGGTGTTGATGGGTCGGGTGTGGCAACACCGGGTGCTGCCTGGGCCAGCCTCCCTCCATCCGGAGGGTCCGTAGTAGTCGGCCTTGCGAGTGGTGCTGGGCTCGACACCGGTCCAACGGGTGCCGCACCACTGGCAACGGTTGCTGCCTCCGAAGTGGGTGGTACTCCGCTGGAAGCGACTGGTGCTGCCGCTACTCCTCCTGCGGGCTGGAACTCAGTGGCAGTCGAGGGTGCTGGCCAGGTCCCGAGGCGAGGCCTGACATGGTCGGCGTGTCTGTACCACATGTCCCCATCAGGCATGCACACGAGCAGCGATGAGGCGCTGGCAGGGTACACCACCTGTCCGGCAGACCTGGGTGGGCCAGGACGGAAGTTCCTGTCCTAAACTGGAGCTCCCGACTATGGCAAAAGCCCGGGACGGCACCCTTGGTCAGCAGCCAGCTTCTGCTTCAGCTTCTCCGTCTCTGACTGGGCCTCGCGCAGCTTGCGCTTGCTGTGGGAGACCTCGCTCTTGAGCTGCCTGTTGCGGCTCTGCAGGCTCGTTATAATGTGCCGCATCTCCCGGTTGATTGGCTGAGCCTGCTCGCTGGACACCGACGGCGCCTCGAACTCAATGCGTAGATTCTCGTACTCTCGACGAATCTGCACAATGTTGTCCTCGAAGCGGATGACCTCCGAGCGAAGCTTCTTCTGGACAACCAGCTCTTTCCATCTGCTCAATGTGGCGAAGGTGTGAGTTTGTGGCTGTCGACAGCAAGGAGCGACACTCATCCAGCTGAGTCTTGAGTTGCATGCTCTCGTTGTACAGCATGGAGAACTGGCTCTGTAGGCACTTGTATTTGGCCGTCCTCACCACCAGGCTCTCGTGCAGCGACCGCAGCTCTAGCCGCAGCCGCTCCACCGTCTTCAGGGCCTCCTTGTGGTCATGTTGAAGCTGCTCCAGCTCCAGCAGCCATGCCGATGCCAGCTCCCGCTGTTCCTCGAGCTGGCTCTGCAGGTCCTCCAAGCGCAGGGAGGCTGCTCCACCACCACCGCCAGAGCCCCTAAAATCCACATGTAGGCGGGACCAGGGTCTCTGTGGGAACGGCCACATTACGCATTACGCAAGGCTTGCTGATGCTCCTGGCAGATTTGGTAGCTCTGCACCACATGCAGGCTGGCTTCCGGGTACTCTGGCAGACGAATGCCCAGTGCATGAATCCAGTTTCGGCCCTGCAGCGTCGGCGACAACCCCTTCGTTAAGTAAAGGGAAAGGGTTGCCTCCTTGTCGCCAAAGCGAACGCTGACCTCTGCCTGACCCTGGACCTAGGAGAGTTGCCCGGAGGAGCTGCGCAGCATCACGCCCAAAGCCTCGACGGACACGCCGGGGAAAGCACGCTTGAAAAGCTTCCCGGCCATTACAGACACACTGGCCCCTGTGTCCAGCTCCATGGAAATGGGGTGCCCGCAGATTTCGACGGTCAGCATGTATGGCGGCACAGACGACAGTACAAAGCCTGTGTGCCACATGTCGAAATTCGGCGGGTCCTCGGCCACGACGTGGAGCCTGGCCGCGGAAGAACTTGAGCTTGCTGCCGCACGCCCCCGCCGCATACCCTTGCGACGGCTACTCTGGCCGTAGGCTTGTCTGGTACCTGGGCTTGAATCAGGCTGCTGCTGTTGTTTGCGGTTCGTCCTCCCCCTTCGGCATACACGTGCCAGGTGCCCAGTTTTCCTGCACGTAAAGCATTGTGCTTGAGAAAACTGGCACTGTGAAGGGGAGTGAGCACCACCACAGCGACCGCAGGTACTGCTCTTTGCCACGAACTTGTTGACCGTCGCTTCCGCCGACGGTGAGCCAGTCGCACAGGAAATCTCGCCGGCGTCCTTGGCGGCAGCTTCCATTGCCAGAGCTGCCTTCACCGTGTCGTCCAGTGATGGGTCGGGAAGCTCCAGGAGTCGCGTCTGCATGGCGGGGTTGTTGATGCCGCAGACGAAACAGTCCCGGAGCAGCGAGTCCAGTTGGTCCTCGAAGGCGCAGGCACTCGCTAACCCTCGTAGCGCAGCAACGAATTGCCTGAGGGGCTCTCCTTCCCGGCGGCTCCGGTTGTTGAAGCGGAAACGCTCCATTAGTGTGGACGGTGCTGGGTTAAAATGCGAACGCAGTATGGCAAGCAGCTCACCCAGCGTCTTAATGTGCGGCGTGGCTGGCTTGAGAAGGTCGAACAAGAGGCTGAAGACGCGGGTCCCATAGCTGGCCAGAAAAATGTCCCGCTGTTTGGCCTCGGGTGTGTCGTTTGCCCAGAAGAACACGTGGACTTGCTCCTCGTAAATTTGCCAGGCGGACCCATCTCCCTCGAACGGCTCGAGCCTTCCATACAGCGGCATGGCGACAGCAACGGGGGGCGATGTTTCGCTGCTCGCGGCTGCGTGGGACGCTCCATAAGCACTCATCGCCATCCTCGTCGCCAGCGTCACGAGAATCCCATCTTCGTCGCCAGTGTCACGAGAATCCCATCCTCGTCGCCAGTGTCACGATCCACCCCGGGTCGTGAACAAGGGAGGGCTTGTGGCACCCTGCGATAGACGGACGCTCCGCAGCGTGGTGGTGCTGAACGATGACTGACCGGCGAGCAGCTGTGCTCGTCGGTGTTTATTGTGGTGCAGTGACCAATGTTGCCTGCCGAGCTTTAGCAGGCCACCGAGCTTGGCGGGCGAACCAAGATTATGCCCAAGGGGGCGTCACATACTTGCTACACATGCAGATACTCACCGTCGTCACCAGCACGCTCCTGGTGACTCTCCTGCCTGTTTACGCCGGACCTACACCGAATCCCGCCCCCAGCTACTTTGAAGATGGCTGTCACAACTTTTGCCATCCATTGACCAATCTGCACGTCACTGTCCCGCCACCAGATGTATCAATCTTTGATTCAGCCTGACCAATTCCAACGAAGCAAACGTCAGCCTCAGCCGCCATAAGAGAGTGCCATCTGTCTGTGCCGCTCTGTGGGCTCGATAGCTGTGTGAAAACAGTCTACCAATCTGTTCATCTTTACCATGCAGGTTGGTAACTCACAGGTTCTGTTTTGTAAAAAATGAAGCAATTACTTCTTAGTACAGCTGCCGAGCCCGCAGTGCTACGTTATTATTGTCGAATGTTCGCGAGTGATCTGTTCTTTAATACTTTTGGCAGGGGATATTGAAACTAACCCTGGACCCACGCTAGATTTTGTTCTCGCTGAACTACGAATTGTGTCCTCAGGCAAACCCAAACCAAACTAATCTCCGAACTTCAGTCTGTTAAAGATCACCTGCTATCTACGGACGTAACATTGATTGACATATGCAAGCGTTTGACTGACCTTGAAGCACATTACAGTCAGCTCTCAAGCATGCGCTCTGAAATGAATGACCTCAAAACTTTAAGCGCTGAAATAACCCGCCAGTATCATGACTTTGAATCCCGTATAGGCGACTGTGAAAAACCACTCGCGCTGAAACAACCTGATATTTTATGGCATTCATAATCCCAATCCTAAAGAATCCTTCGCTGATTCTGAAGCAATAGTCATTCGTCACATCAGCAAAAACCTTCAACTAACAACCGATCCTTCACATATAGAACACGCACACTGCCTTTGGCGCCATTCGCCTGATTGCATCTAGCCTTTGATCGTAAAATTTAACTAATCTAAAGTCAAACAGTCGATTTTAATGGAAGGCAAGAAATTCAAAGACACAAATTACAGCGTTGGCAAAGATTTCTCACCCTCAGTCCGGCATGTCCGAAAGCAACTAGTAAACTTCGCCAAAACAATATCTACGGCATTTAAGTTGAGCTTCAAAACATTGTTCATTGGTTCAAAACGTTGCGTATTTGATGAATCCTCCCAGGCAGTAAAGGAACAAACGTAGCAATCACCACGATGTCAATTATTCTCAAACACGCCCCCAATCAGCACCGCAAACTACCCTATATCTTTCAGTAATTTTTACGAACATTCGCAGCTTTATTTCAAAACGTGAACTTGTCTCTAACCTTGTTTCATCCTCCAGCAGCAACTTACTCATATTAACAGAAACATGGCTTAATAGTGACATCACTGATCGCGAGATCCTGGCTGACTTGCCGAATTTTCAAGTATTCCACAAGGACTGCGATGGCAGAAAGGGAGGAGGAGTGCTCATTGTGGTTAGCCAGGAACTCCCATCCACTTTGGTTAATCTTACATCCGATCTCGAGATACTATGGATAAAATGTCAAGCTGCACCACAATCCGTTTTACTTGGCATGTGCTACAGACCCCCGCAGAGAAACCCTGATTTCCCTGGCAAACCTAATTCGGTACTAAGTGAACTTTCAACCAAGCACCCTAATACACATATTACCTTGTTTGGAGACTTTAATTTTCCAAACATCGATTGCCCTAACCAGCTGTTGAAAGAGGATGCCACAGCGAGGCAATCGAGTTTATAAACTTCTGCCTTAATTTTAACCTTACTCAAATCATCCACAAACTCCAAACCAACCCACTTAACCCAAGATTGTGAAAGCATTTTAGACTTAATACTAACCAGTATCCCTGAAACCATAAAATCCATCTCATACATGCCAGAAATAAGTGACCACAAAGTAGTTCAAGCCGACTTTATAATTACTCCACTAAAACGACAAACCACCAAGAAGACCATATGACTCTACGATAAGGGAAATTACACCGCTGTAAATAAAGGAACTAAATCAATAACGGAACTAAGTCGCTCAGTGCATGAAAACTGGACATTAAAGATAAAATTGATATATTAGTAGAAAAATTAATCCCAAAATTTAGTTTCCGTGCCTGCTCTCAAAAACCATGGTTTACTTAAAAGACTTCGAAACAAGAAAAACCGCCTCTTCCGCTCTGCCAAGCTGCAGGATAATGAAAACTCATGTCTGAAATATTATACAGCTGAAAAAAACGTACCTAAAAACAATTCGCAATGCTAAGCATTCTTTTTTCCACGCTGACTTGCCGAAAATGCTGACTACCAACCCAATAAAATTCTGGCAGGTTATAAATCCAAACCACACATGCACTGTCGCTCTTACAAAAGAATCAGGTGAAGTGGCCACCGACTTTGAATGTGCTAATATGTTTAACACCGCCTTTTCATCCGTATCTAGTAAATAAACCGACATGGCCATCCCCTGTACAATCCCGTGTCTTCGGAACTGTTATGCCGCCAATTTTCTTTGTCGCGTCTGGAATTTCTCCCATAATTGACAAACTTAGACCGTCTCATCAGCCGGGATCGATAACGTTTACTCAAAATTTCTAAGTGACACTCAAAACATTTGTGCATCATTTTTGTGTTTACCTTACTCACAGTCACTTTCCACAGGCCAGCTTCCTGCCGATCGGAAATACGGAAAGGTCATTCCAGTCTTCAAATCAGGTATCAGAGAATCGCCGCTAAACTACCGACCCATTTCTTTAACCAGTATCCCGTGCAAAATCATGGAGCATGTCATTTACACACATATCAGTGACTTTCTCGATTGAAATAATTTCTTCAATCCTGCGCAGCATGGATTTCGCGGGGGTTTTTATTGCGAAACTCAACTGGCAATGTTTGTGCACGACTTACATGCAAACTTAGATTGCAATTTTCGGACTGGCGCTATTTTCCTGGACTTCGCGAAAGCATTTGATAAAGTACCCCATTAGCGCCTTCTACTCAAACTTTCACTGTTAAATCTTCACCCCGACATCATAAACTGGATCCGTGAATTTCTAAATAACCGCTCTCAGGCTGTTTTTGTTAACAATGCTGCCTCTGCTTCCCTTCCAGTAAAATCAGGCGTTCCGCAAGGGTCCGTCCTTCGCCCGCTTTTATTCCTTATATACAAATGCAAAACCTTATCTTTCAACCGCCGCCACTTTCCAATTGTTTTTTCTTATGCAATTTGCAGCGTTCCTGTCGAAGCAGTTCAATCATTCAAGCATCTGGGAGTCACTTTCTGCCATGACCTTTCTTGGGCTTTACACGTCACTAACATCATATCATCTGCAAATAAAACACTTGGATTTTTGCGACGTCATCTGCATAACGCACCTAAGAACGTAAAATTGTTATCTTATAAAACTCGTTCGAACAAAATTGGAATATGCTTCACCAATTTGGAACCCGTGACAAGCTTATATTCAAGATGCCCTTGAGTTACTTCAGAACCGTGCTACTAGATTCATTTATTGTTTGTATCCTTATGATGTGAGCGTGTCATCATAAAAGCAGAATCGAATTTACCAGTTCTCTCATGTTGCTGCCGTATCGCCAGTCTTTCTTTATTCTATAATTTTTTTCATAGCTCGATGGGTATCCCACTATACATTGTTCCCCCAACATACATATCTAATCACACTGGTCATCCTCTTCAAGTCGTGCGCCACATGCATGCACGGTTACCTTTTCTATGTCATTTTTTACGCGTACAGCTACTGGCTGGAATGGCCTTCCGGGCGACACCGCTACCATCCCTTGTCCATCCACCTTAATAGAAAGCGTCACCAATCACCTTGCACCATAGATTAATACATGGTTTCTGCTTATTTCTGTGTAACCCACCCCTTATGCTATACCCCGTTACGGGGTCTTTAAGGAATAAAAATGAAATGAAATGAAATTACTTCTTGGTGGTGGTGGTGTATGCCTTTTTGAAGTGGGTGGAGGTTCTACCTGTCACCACTCCATCATACATCAGCAGGACCGACCATTGCAGCGCTACGACAGGTCTTCGCCGCCCAGGGGTCATCGTGTCCGACAATGGTCCTGCTTTTGCCAGCACAGAGCACCTGGCCTGGTTGACGAAGAACGGAATCTGCCGGATGATCGTTCCGCCGTACCACCCTGCTTCAAACGGTGCAGCCAAGCGAGTGGTGCAAACCATGAAGGACAAGCTCAAGAAGAGTCAGACTGGGGATTCCCGGACGCAGACTGCCTGGATACTGTTCCAGTACCGCACCACACCCTATGATGTCACTGGCCGTGCCCCCTGTGAGCTCCTGCTGGGTCGGATGGTCAAGACACCATTGTACATTTTGCATCCGGACCTCCAATCAACAGTGCTCCTGAAGCAGCTGAAGAAGAAGCTGGCTGCTGACCAAGGGTGCTGTTCCGGCCTTTGACAGAGTGGGGAGCTGCAGTTTTTGCCAGGAACTTCCATCCTGGCCCACCCTGGTCCGACGGACAGGTGGTGTCCCCTGCCAGTGCCTTATCGCTGCTTGTCCACATGCCAGACGGGGCCACATGGCACAGACATGCCGACCATGTCAGACCTCGCCTTGGGACCTGGCCAGCACCCCCGACTGCCCCCAATAGCCCCCAATGCCTTCTTATTGCAAAAGCAATAACTTCTGAAAATTGCTTATTGTTGTAGTGCCCCATACCAGTGCACAATAGGACAATTTGGGAAAAAAAATAGTGCGTAGTATATGGACACTTTTAGGGAAACGGGCAAGAGATAGCTGATCCGGTAAAGACAACTAACAGTTTTACTAAGGTCCGTAAGAAGTTTTGAAATGTGTGTGTTTCATGATAAATGTTCATTAAACCAGACACCAAGAAACTTCTGAGTTGTTACCTGTTGCAATTTTGTGTTGGTGTATATTAGGTTAAGGGTGTAATGAACAGAGGCATTAATAGGTCTGAAAATCATGTACCTGGCTTTTGACAAGTTTAAACTGTTTAGTTTCGTTTTAATTTTTGTTTAGATTTGCCTGCATGCAAGCATATAATTTTACCAAATAAGCGTTCACGATAGTTTCTAATTGCGGCAAAGTACGTGATATGAAAAGAATATTTGTATCGTCAGCGTACATAACCAAATCTGGAGAATCAGGTATGCTATCGATGTCTTTTATATACAACAAAAACTAAAGTGGACCTAATATAGGTCCCTGTGGAACCCCTTGGGTAATGCACGAACGGTTCGAAACAAAATTATTCCACTTCACATATTGTATTCTGTTATTTAGGTAACTTTTCAGCAGGTTTAGAGCTATTCCGCATATTTCATAACTGTTCAGTTTACTCAAAAAATTTCATGCTGTACACAGTCAAAAAGCTTTCCGGAGGTCTAAGAACAGACAGAGAGTGTATGCTTTGGATTCAGTGTTGTCAATGATCTTTTCTTTAACGGCGAGTAAAGCTTGCTCAGACGATTTATTTTTCAAAAAGCCATACTGAGAGGGGTTAATAATGTTATGAACGCTAAAGAACTTTCCTAATCTACTATTAATGGCTCCTTCAAATACCTTCGATAACACTGATATCACGGAGATGGGACGATAGTTCGTGATTTCATTTCTATTTCCTCCTTTATATATAGGACAAACATGAGCAATCTTCAGTTCATCTGGGAATGCACCACTTGTGAACATCAGATTTATAATATGCGCTAGAACCTCGCATATTAATGCAGACACATACTCAATGGTATCGCTTTGTTCTTGTCCTGGCCTGCTGAGACATTGTTTTTTATTTTCCCAATGTAGGTAGCTACTTCTTGTGGGATCACAGGTAGGTAGCAAAGAAATAGAGTTAGGTAAAGTGGTAATGAGGTTGCATACAGGAGCATTAGAGAAAGCTTGATCTAATGTAGGCTTGCGAGCTTCAATGAAGAAGTGGTTTATGGTGTTAGCTAATTGAGTTCCGCTTGCTTGGGAATTAGATGCAGCGATTTCTGAGTGGTCCCTGCACTTGTATTTGTTTAATAGTTTGTTTATCTCACTCCAAACTTTCTTGCGGTCATTATAAAATCTGGAGAACCGTTTTGTATAGGAAGCCGTTTTTGAAGACTTGAGGTCTTTATTTAGTTTATTCCTAAATTTTTGTAACTTTCTAAACGGCTGCATCGCGAGTACGTACAAAGTCATGATACATTTTACTTTTAGTATGTATCCTGTTATATAACACTTTATCAACCCACGGCTTTTTAGATTTTTGAAAGTTCTGTTTTACCTCGATTGCAGGAAACACAGCATTATAACATTCCATGAACTTAGGAAGAAAAGCAGTATACGCCGCATTGACGTCAGATATGCTGTGTACGTTCTCCCCACACATGTTCTCAATAAGAGTAATAAATTTGGCGAGATTTTCATCAGAGGTGACCCTAGTTACCCTCGAGGCATTTTTGGATACTTACTTAATGCATTTCACAGGAAGAAAACAAAACATTGGGATGTGCCCACTGATTTCAGAAGATGACAGGCCAGACTCCTTCTGGAGACACCATATTTGTGACACAAACATCCAGCAGGGAAGCTGTAGCAACGGTAATCCTAGTAGGCATGTTTATAGTATTTAAACAACCATAAGGTGCTATAAGGCTATTAAATTCGTGCGTACTGTGATCATTGTGCATGAGGTTAATGGTAATATCACCCATTATTACAAAAGGCAACCGGAAATTGGCGAGGTTCAAATGTAAGCTTTCGAGAAACTTGAAAAAAGGTAGTTTGTTCCCTGCAGGAGGTCTGTATACAGCAGCTACAATGACACTGGACAGTGAAACGGCTAAACACTCAATATTGGAATTTGTTAAAGAAATTTTGTCTAACACACACTGTGGATAACAACTCTTTACATACACGGTAAGACCACCACTTCTCATATTCGAACGAAGGAGGCCATGATACTGGTAATTTTTGAATGGAAGATGATCATCATGTGTTGTAAGCTATGTTTTGGTAAACAAAAGCCCATCAAACGGTCAGTTTATTGACGCAAGAAACATATCTAGACCGTCGCGTTTGTTCTTCTTACTGCGGACGTTAATATGCATAGCAGAGAAGATTTCTGCGAGAGGAGTAAACTTATTGTTAAAGCAAGAAGCATCACAATGAATACAGTGGGGTGGGCAATCCATGAAAACGACTTGCAAACATGTCAGACAGATGATGACAAAGATGACAGCTGACAATGATGAGGCAAAGATGACAGCTGACAAAGATGTGAATGCCTACTCGGTCATTTTACTCAAGTCAGATTGTGCACAAATTTTTACTGTGTCAGATATCTGTTTCATCCCTGCGTGCAAAAATTTGGCCTCCGTTCGTCCAAACAAATTTCCAACCTACTTCTTTCTTACGGGCAATGGTTGCTCCCAGCAGTTTGTTGCCGTAAGTCAAGTGTTCATTGACATAGATGTGCCCGCTATCAGTGAGACCGAGGTCCTTGTTAGATAGCTTTCTAGCCTTTCTGGGGAATATTCCGCAGAAATGTGCTTTATCCAAAGTATGTTATGACCATGTTGTTCTGTCACACCTAGGCTCCATGCGCATGAGCCGAAGTTGTCTTTTCTTCTGTACGTTTGTTCAGGCTGTCATTAAACAGTTGGTTGTTTGGCGCTTCATTGTCTTCCTTTCTTCTGTCACTTTTCAAGAAATGTATTTTGCGCCACAAAGTATACCTAGGAAATCTAAGCACCAACTTGCCCAAGAAGAAGTCCTTTTAGAAATGTCAGGGTTTTGCAGCTCTGTACTAAGGCCAGAGCAATTGTGGCTAGATACAAACGAAGTGCCAAGGCCTGAGGACGGCTTCAGGAAATTCGGAGAAACATGCAGCTTGACCCTCTCGAGGTTATACTAGATGTCCCGACGCGATGGAACAGTGAGCATGCCATGATGGCCAGGCTCGTACGGTCATCACTGTAGAACTTTCAGAATCTGACGTAGTTCCAAACTTGAACGCAAGTGAGTGGAAGCTTATGAATGCAGCAGTGCAAGTCTTGAAGCCACTTGACCATGCCACAACAGAACTGTCTGGCGACAGACGCTGTCACAAGTCATCCCTGTTGTCACCATGCTGTCACCCCTGTTGCAGTGTACCGAGGCGATTACAGCTGAACATGTTTCAGAACGTAAGGTGGTGAGGCAGCATTGCTTGCTCCAAGTCTTTTGCATAGCATCAAGACGAGATTCCCTGATATCAAGATGTAACGCCTTCCTGCATTGGCAATGTTGGTTGATCGTAGATACAAAGATGTCGGTTATGCTTAATGACCCACAAAGCAGTGGGCGTTCACTCTACTCACAACAGCTGCAGAAGAGAGTGTGCCAGTTGATCAACATGGTACAGCAACAAGTTAGAACAGCACCTGCTCTGCAGACCCATCAGGGGACTCTGTGTGGAGTGCTTTTACACACTTCAGTTCGGGTGTACATCATCAGTCAAGCCGTACAATCTGTGATGGGGTTTCTGGGTACTTAAAGGCCCCCCTTCTTTCTGGGTCCGAAGACCCCCTTGTGTGGTGGAAAAGCAAGGGCAGCCACCTTTACCCAACCCTGGTTGCAGCTGCCTGTAGGTACCTTTCAATACCAGCTACCCAGGCAAGAAGTGAAAAGGCTTTTTTTGACTGCAGGAGCCGTTGTAAGCTGCAGAAGGGAGCACCTCAAACCCCAGCATGGGGAACAGCTAGTGTTTTTGCACGAAAATTTGTAGATTTTCATAAATAATGAAGTTGTTTACTTTCCTTGAATAAATCCCAGACCTCAGCCCTCTGCTGTTTTTTTTTTCTTTACTTGCTACTATTCGACGTATTTGCTTCGAAATTATTCGAGAAGAATAACTATTCGCTTCGAACCAAAAAAGCACTATTCGCACAAGCCTGAATGGCTACAAGTGAAACAAGTGAAGAGTGATACATGGTGGTTCAATCGATATCTGGTAGGTTAAAATCGCCCATCAGAACAATTCGCAAGTCGCAAAAATATTGCTGGAGGAAATCTTGAACTGCTGATATGCATTCATGACGAAAAGAAGGGCTTCTATGGAAGCTGCTGGAAAAAATTTTAGTATTGTTGCAAATGACTGCAGAAAATAGCTTCTGTGCAGGTTACTTCGGGAAGCATGATGAATGTAATGCGTTTGTGTATCATGAATTCCACGCTACTACCAAGAGAAGCACGATCTTTTCGACTGATTTCATAGTTTGGTGGTACTATTTCACTGTTGCCGATATCTTGGGAGAGCCAGGTTTCCATAATCGCCACTATATCTGGTTCGTGTTCAAGCAGAACGTTCTTGAGGGATTGGACTTTATTTATAATGCTTCTGCGTTTATATTTATAATCATCAATTTCTTAACGGTGTGCTCTGTCGGGTTACTGGTGGGCTTAGTTCGTTTTTTTTCTATAGGTATATGGTCATCCTCCACATCATTTTTATGCAGTGGCACTCGTTCCCTTTTCTTCATAGTCCCACACGTATGCGCGGCCATTGATGAACAACTTGTCGAATGCTAAGGATACCTTTTCTTTTTTCTTGAAATGTAGCGCGAAGTGATACAGACAGCAGCTAGAAGCAGACAGGCTTCTAGTCTCTGCGTCACTTCGTGCTACAATTCAAGATCGTGTTACCGCACCAACTCACCCAACTTTCTATTCTTTTACCTTCTCTTTCTTGTCGTGCTCTTCTTTTGCACTCGCCCAAAGGTTTTTTTCCTGATATCGCGAATTGTAGGTGAAAAATATTTGTCAATACAGAATCCCGTTTCTTTTAGTTTGTGACCGTTTTTCAATACAGCTGTCTTTTGTCTTGAGTCTAATAGTTTAAATATAACTGGTCGGTGCTTCTTGTTCTGTGGTCTTCCTAATCTATGAATTCGTTTGATGGTGACCTGAGTGCCCAAGAGTGTCCTCTATAATTTTTTTTATTAATAGCCTGCTCGAGGGTTTTATAGTTCTATCCTTCCACTTCTTCTAAGCCATACACTATTATATTAGATTGTCTACTGCGATTTTCCACATCGTCTATTCATTTTTCTAGATTGTCAATAATTTTATTCATATGGGAAACTTCAGTGTGGCAAGAGGCTATTTTATTTTCTAACACTGACAGTGCATCTAATTTCTTGTCTATTTTTGTAAGTCTCTTTTTCTTTATTTTCTTTATATCACTGGCTATGTCCTTGAGTTGTTTTACAATCTGTTGAAGATAAGGGCGAGGGTTAGTTTCAACGTCTCCACCTAAAAGTAGCAGTTTTCCCAGATACACTGCAGTATCATGTACAAAACTGTGAAGCTGCGGACACGGCAGCTCGAGTAGAAAGCGGTCATCTGAACGGAAATTTTTTCTGAATTGTTTCTTTACCTGCACAATGAAGGCAAGAGGATTGTGCCACCGCATGGTAGTTCCGGCATGCCCAGTGTCAGCGTTGCGTTCAGGGAGGCCATATATACTGTGGAGTTGCAGTGGCGCTGGTAGCATTCTGCATTCGCAGCGATGGTCCGCGCAGGTCATAGAGTTTACTACAAAAAACTAGAGGGAACTGTGGCGCTGCAGTCGTTGTCCTACCATGGGAATGATGGGAAGTACATGGGTTTGTCTGATCTTAGTGCTTGTGGATTCAGACGTTCTTGTGGCTTTGTATATTACGCTATATAAATCTTATTGTCGTATATTTCGGCGCAATCTACATTCTTCGAAGTGCAGAAGACGCCGGGAACGCGTACAATTGCTATTAATTGCGACAATTGAGCTTGTCCAGGTGGCCAAATTGAAACGCGCCAAGCGTCTCAAGGCACTGGCATGCCCGCGATAAATTTATAAGGGCGTTTCATTCGCTTGTCGATAGATGCGTCCGTGGCATAATGGTTCCAATATCAGGCTTCTGTGCTAGAGTTCCTGTGTTCGAGTCCTGCCGTCGGGCCATTTTAATGATGTTTATTTAATTATTTGTTGCGCAATGTACTGTTGAAAATGACGAGTTTACAAAGCCACAAAGCCGTTTGAAGCCGAAATGACGAAGTTTAGGCAAATCCACGTACTTCCCATAATTCCCATGCTGGGACAACCGCTCCCATTGCAGCTCCCGTAGACACTAGCGCCAGAGTTCCCTCTAGTGATTCTTGTAGGAAACTCTATGGCGCAGGTTCCCGGAGATGATTGTTGGTTCCAGTTTTCCTCCAGATGCTGCATCAGCACGATTCGCACGTGGAACGTGTTAGGAGTTGTTGCTGCGTGGTCGATGGTTGCTGATGCTTGCGCTGGTTTGGGACAGCGCTCCGATGAAGATCTGCACAATGAAGGCAAAACGATTATGTCACCGCATGCCGGTAGGGCCACCGCGCCCAGTCTGTAAGCATAACTGATTAAGGAACTAAGAATAAACGTTCACACTAACCGGCTGACCACCACATTCAATTAATATCACGACAATCTCTGAAATTCTTACCTGAAGAAATGCTCTCTGCCATTTATAGGCCCTGTCCCTGCTTCAATTTCAGCCTTGTAAGGTGGAGGCCTTGAAGAACACCCTCCCGAATAGTTGGAATGCATACGATGCTCTTTGCTGCTCAAAGAAATTTGGCTGTAGGTGGAATTTTGTTAACCCCGGCATTGCCCTTAATGTAAGGCTGCTGAAGTCAATCTTGTAGGCTTCCTTGACATGCCACATTGTTACCTGAAGAAATAAAAAATACTTACTAAAGCTGGGAATAAAATAAATATAACACTTTTTCTTCTGCTCGAAACAAGTGGCTAGGTAGATAGGACATTTCTAGAATTATGTAAACATGTGTCCCTTTTTTTTTCCTAAATGGCTAAAGAAAATGACTTGCATGTCCATCAGATGTGTTGAATGGGCACTTCAACAGCCCGTTCCTTAAGCACTTCGTAAGGTGTGTAAAGTCTGATGTGAACTGCAAATACCGGCTTTCATCAATCCACTTTGCACTTCACGCTGCCAGCTGTTCCCCTGACACCAAGCACCTTCCCCATCCGGTGGTTCCAAGTCGCGCCATCACATGTTATAAAGTCAACAAAAAGCCCACTTTTTCAGCAAGTATCGCGGCTTCTATCATTACTTGTGCAAGAAAATCTCCTTTGATATTGCCTCATGTTGCAAATGTTCCAATCATTTGCATCCACCCACCAATAAATGGCACGAATAGAATCACCATGCCGTGATCCGAATGCAGGGTTCTATCTGCAGCAGAGGTGAACTCCCCTAAATCTATGAAACCTTCGATTCAGCCCGACTGCTTGACAGATAAATGCTCTGAAAGCTTGAGCTCATCTACAAGAAGCCCTGCGTGCTTCTTGAACAGGTCCATACCTTGTGTCTTGTGCTTCAACTCCTCCAACACTTTCTTGCTGAAGCCAAATGCTGACCGGTACAGAGCCATGTATCGTTTGAGTTGATTTGCTTGGAAGAGCAGTATCTCATTGTCTCTGATGTTGTCATAAAGACGGGAACTCTTCATTTTCATGATTATACATTCTAGGATCCACATTTTACTGTAGCGGAAACCTTCCTTTTTTGCTGCTGCTGCTGCGAAGCATTGTTTCACACACTCATGTTGCTTCTGTGGAAGCTTTGAAATCTGCTCACTTAGAGCCTCCTCTGTTACTGCTGCATTGGATTCCCACATTTTCCCATCTTCCCTCAGTATGGCAATCCGTGAAGCGAAGCACTTGCTTTGACGTGCAATGGGTCTCAGCTTTTGGGCAATGGTTTTAGAAGCCCTAGAAGAACCTCGCTGGACCCTGGACTTCCTTGTCAAGAAGGCCTTCCTGAAGTATTTGCAGCTCATGCCCTGTCCACCTGAGAATAGAAAAGTGCGAGAATTGTGGAGAATACTTATTGAAAAGGGAACATTTTGGCACTGATCTGATGAAAATTATAGAGAATGCAACTGACGCCCTAACTACTATGTTCTAGAACACAGTACACTAACCGAAAATTCATTACATAACGGACATTCATTTCGACTAAGAGACGTGCTTTTAATTTTTTTGCGAACCATTGTTGAAATTTCACTAACGCACGAGTCACGTCTCCTTGTCCAGGAAAATTATGTGGGGGTTGTGCATGGAAAAGGGAGGAGGGGCAACAATCTGAATAATATGAGAGCGTATCGCCCTATTAATTACATGAGTCTGACAAAAAGAAGGAAGCAAAAAGGAAAGGAGAAACCGCTTTCAGTATGTATACGTGCCAAAAGGCAGAGAAGAGTATTATATTGTTCAACAAAGAAAACAAAGTACAGGGCTTCAGGCAAGTGATAAACCCAAAATTGGGTGATTATACGTTACCCACCTTTGGTTGTTACTGTGCCGCTGCACTTGACGTTGAAGCATGTTGCGTGCCTGATTTTGTGTTGCTTCTGGAGTCCTGCTGTTGTTAAGCAGGCATCCTTTAAAACTTATAGTAGCACTAAAAGGGACGAACACACGGTGAAAAGACGACACGACGATAAGGGAATGCTACTGACAACTGGTTTATTTTAAAGGGTTCAATATTTAAGACAATCACAACACATGCACACAACCGAACTGCGCCAGGCTCCCCTTTCACTTCCCTTGACTGCTTGCGATCTTGCGATATAATTATTTGTAAAAGAATGCTGGCGCAGTTCGGTTGTGCGCATGTGTTGTGATTGTCTTAAATATTGAACCCTTTTCAAAAATAAACCAGTTGTCAGTAGTGTTCCCTTCTCCTGGTGGCGTCTTTTCACCATGTGTTCGTCCCTTTTAGTGCTACCATCAGTTTTAAAGAATTCATCACCAACTAGCCCAGCACCAAGTTTTATTGAAGCAGGCATTATAATCTTCGGTATTCAGGGCGCCAACTCAGAGTGCGGTAGCTTCCACGCTTTCCAGCACATTCTCTGCTTCTTCACAACATATTAAGGTGCGGTCCTCAATCAATCTACACCTTGCAGTAAGCATCGGGTGGTTTATCGCAGAGGAACAACACAACTTTTTCAGACGTGACAATGCCTCCTTCAAGGTAGGTCGGCGTGCAATAAAGCACTCCGTTAAGGTCAGGAAGCTGATGCATACTCCAGTACTTGGAAGGAGTCTCTAGACAAAAACAAAACGACCAACAGTGTTGAAGCTCTGCTTGAACATCCTTTTGCGCTGACCACAGTCCACCCCTGAAGCGCCCACAGCAGCTGTTGGAAATTCCAAACGGTCACTGTCATGTGTGCTTCACCTCTTTCCTTTCGCAGCTGCATTGTCTATTTCACACCTCTTCCTTTTGTTCCTCTATTCCGGCATCTTCTTCTTGAGGTATCGCAGCAAATTCGGAAGAATCGTGGAGGCGACGTCTTCCGATAGCAGTGGCTTGTCACAAGGAATGCGTACCTCTTTGCCATCTATTAGATGCGTGAAGACCCTGATAATGAACCGCGGTTCAAAATGCAGCTCACAGACTGCACCAAACTCATCTAGTTCCTTACCTGTGCGGCGGAGATTTCTCTACCACTCCTTTCGCCATTCTTCATCATGAGGGATGCTGAACAAGGATGCCTTTAGTGCATCCTTCACACGACTGTATACAGTGAGGCACCCGGGCGCAAAACAGCAGTTTCGACAGTGGTTAGTCATCCTCACGCACACATGCTGCACATTGACCCAAGCATAAAACAGAGAACAGGCACAGAGGAATATCGCTACACGTTGTGGGGTTCTCACCCGTAATCTTGAGACAAAGTACGACAACACGGTAGTGCAAACAATCACAAGGGTATTCCCGTAATCTTGAGACAAAGTACAACAACACGGTAGTGCAAACAATCACAAGGGTATTCTCGTAATCTTGAGACAAAGTACGACAACACGGTAGTGCAAAAAATCACAAGGGCATTTATTGCCCCTTTCATAGAAAAATGCCTGCTAGCCGAGTTGCTGTCCACAAAACATGCCTATGGGCATTCGACAAATCACGGAAGCCCGACTCACCGCGACTGCCTAACGAGCGAATATGTTCGCCCCATACTGGACACCAACGGCTGGTCGTACGTGCGTGCGGTCACGCGAACGGTGGCGCGATCGAATGATCGTATTCGTCCATTCCGCGAGACGGTCTCGCAGAAGCAAGGATCGGCGCACACACGAAATGTCCATGTCGCTTGCCGACCCCGGAGCCAAGGAGGACGAGACTTCACCTTTCCGCGCCCAAGTAACGCCGTCGTAGGTGGCGTTAGCAGAGCAACAGTCGCACCATCTCTCGTATTACCCTGTAAACATAACGACTGCTGCCGTGAAGCCACGCTGCGAAGCCGGATTACAGGAGATGGAAGCTATGCAGGAAAACAACATATCAGGGTATGCGTGAGAGTCTCGCATCCCCACAACGTAAAAAAAGAACTGGTGGTATTTGCAGTGGAGAGCTGACAATGTTGATCCAACACTGAGTGCACCACCAGGAACACGAAGCAAGGTCTCACAGTCTGTCCGGGTTTGTGAACAAGGGAGGGATTGAGGCACCCTCCGTTACACAGACGCTCCGCAGCGTGGTGGTGATCATTAATGAGTGACCCCGAGCAGCTGTGCTCATCGATGTTTATTGGTGCGGTGACCAATGTTGCCTAACGAGCCTGGCAGGCCATTGAAGATTATGCCCGAGGGGGCGTCATGTGCTTGTTACACCCCCTTAACCCGTGTTTGTTTGTTAACTAAAAGAAATAAATGTCAAAGTTAAAAGCATAAGGCTCTGCTGCCGTCCCGGCCAAGTCGACGGTGCCTGCTATCCAGACGAGTAACAGTCCGGCGGCCACTGCGATTGAGTACTCCGCCTGGGCGCCGGTGTTGATGGGCTGGGTGTGGCAATGCTGGGCGCTGCCTGAGCCAGCCTCACTCTGTCCGGAGTGTCTGAAGTGATCGGCCTTGGGAGTGGTGCCGGACTAGACACCGGCTGGAAGGGCGCCGCACCACTGGCAACGCTTGCCACCTTAGAGGCAGGCGGTGCTTCGCTGGATGCGACTGGTGTTGCCGCTAGCCCTCCTGAGAGCTGGAACTCTGAAGTGGCAGTCGAGGGTGCTAGCCAAGTGCCAAGGCGAGCCCTAACATGTTCGGTGTGTCTGTGCCACGTGGCCCCATCTGGCATACGGACAAGCAGCGATGAGGCGCTGGCAGGAGACACCACCTGTCTGGCGGAACAGGGTGGGCCAGGACGCAAGTTCCTGGCGAAAACTGGAGCTCTCGACTCCGGCAAAGGCCCGGTACAGCACCCTTGGTCAGCAGTCAGCTTCTGCTTTAGCTACTTCAAGAGCACTGTTGATCGGAGGTTCGGGTGTAAGATGTCCAAGGGTGTCTTGACCATCCAACCCTGCAGGAGCTCACAGGGGGCACGGCCAGTGGCATCGTGGGGCGTGGTCCTGCACTGAAACAGTATCCAGGCAATCTGCATCCGGAAATCCCCAGTCTGGCTCTTGTTGAGCTTGTCCTTGATGGTTTGCACCACCTGCTCCGCTGCGCTATTTGAAGCAGGGTGGTACGGCAGAACCATCATCCGGCAGATTCTGTTCTTCATCAGCCAGGCCAGGTACTCTGTGCTCGAGTAAGCAAGACCATTGTCGGACACGATGTCGTCTGACAACCCCTGGGCGGGGAAGACCTGTTGTAGCACTGCAATGGTCGCATCTGCTGATGGAGTGGTTACAGGTAGAACCTCCATTCACTTCATAAAGGTGTCCACCACCACCAGAAAATAATGGCCCTTGGAAGGGCCCCCCGAAATCCCCGTGCAGGCGGGACCAGCGTTTCTGTGGGAACGGCCAGGGGGTGGTTCCACATGACATGAGGCCCGCTGATGCTCCTGGCAGATTTGGCAGCTCTGCACCATGTGAGTGATGTCCTGGTCCAGGCCAGGCCACCAAACATGGGATCGGGCCACCATCTTGGTCATTTCCGCCCCAGGATGACCCACGTGCAGCAACTGCAGGACCCTGGACTGGAAAGTTTGTGGGATTACCACCCTTGAACCCCACATTAGGCAGCCTTGCTGCAAGCTCAGCTCGGCGCCCTTGTGGCTATAAACCTGCTGAACCAATTCTTCCTCAGGGGACACCGCCATGACCACCTGAGACAGGACTGGGTCCCGGCTGGTCGCTTGCAATGCCACAGATCGGGAGGGCACTTCCGGGTACACATGCTCCAGCATAAACACTTCAGCAGGTTCCGTGAACAGCATTGGGCGCCTGTGACAGGGGCAGGTGGCTCAGGGCATCAGCTGGCCCAGGGCACCAAGTCCTTTTCCGGATGGTAAACCAGCTGGTAACTCTAAGCTGCCAGCCTCAAGGCCCAGCGTACCACTCGAGGTGATGCCTGAACGGGAACTGCCTTGTCACCCCAACAGCGGCTTGTGGTCCGTGACTGCTACGAACTTCCGGCCCCACAGATACTGGTGGAAGCGTTCGACACCGAACATGAGGGCCAGGCCTTCCTTGTCCAGCTGGCTGTAGCGTTGCTCTGCAGCATGAAGCCGATGAAAAGCAAACGACACAGGGCGTTCTTGGCCATCCTTGTCCCGGTGTGCCAGAACGGTTCCCATGCTGTACGGCAACGTTGGCATCTACGATCAGGACAACAGGCTTGGCAGGATCAAAGTGTACCAGCACTGGAGCCTTGGTGATTAGCTCCTTGCTGCGCTGGAAGGCCTGTCCTACTCCTTCTTCCAGACCCATTGCTCACTATCTCGAAGCAGAAGATGGAGCGGCTGTAGATGCTCCAACAGGTTCGGCAGGAAGCTCCTGTAGAAGTTGATGAGGCCGAGGTAGCTGTGAAGCTCCTTCTTATTCTGAGGCTTAGGTGCTTTATCAAAGCATCAACTTTGCAGGGAGCTGGGGCTAGGCCAGCATGGGAAATGGATGTCCTAAGTACTCAACACTGGGTGCCAGGAAAAGGCACTTTTCCAGCTTGAGCTTGAGACCGGCGTCCTGCAGTCGTTCCAAGATGTTGTGCAGGTTCTGCAGGTGGTCCCCGTCGTCACTGCCAGTAACTAGGATGTCGTCCAAGTACACCGCCACGTGCCTCATGCCCCTGAAGAGGTTATCCATCTCCCTCTGAAATATGGGTGTGGCTGAGGCCACACCAAATGGTAAGCACGTGTACTGGAAGAGCCCCAAAGTTGGTTGATATTGTGACATACTTCTGGAAGGCATCCTGGAGCACCGGCTGCTGGTAAACATCTCTAAGGTCAAGCTTGGTAAACTTCTGTCCACCGGACAATGCTGACCAGAGATCTTCAATCTGGGGCAGCGGATACTTCTCGACAGTAGCGATGGGGTTGATGGTAAACGTGAAATCCCCGCAGATCATGAGACTGCAGTCTCTTGAGGACTGGTATGATGGGAGCTGTCCATTCAGACGTTTTGAAGGGCACCAGGATGCCCTCTCACTGTAACCGTTGCAGCTCCTGGGTGACCGCGTCCTTCAGGGCGAACGGCAGTGGGCGAGGCATGAAAAATCGGTGGCCAGGCTCCCTGAGGTACATAGATGCAGCCGTCGTGCCGGTGAGTGTGGCCACCCCTGGCTGGACCAGGGACTTGAACTCGGTCAAGAAGCTGGGGATTTCTTTCACCACAGGCAGGCTGGCTTCCTGGTACCCTGTCAAATAACGCCCCGTGCATGAATCCAGTGTCGGCGACGACCCCTTGGTTAAGTAAAGGGAAGGGTTGCCTACCTCGAACGCTGATCTGTGCCTCACGCTGGACCTGGGAGAGATGCCCGGAGTAGCTGCACAGCGTCACGCCCGAAGCCTCGACGGACATGCCAGGGAAAGTACGCTTGAAGAGTTTCCCGGCCATTACTAACATGCCTGCCCCTGTGTCCAGCTCCATGAAAATGGGGTTCCCGCAGATTCAGATCGTTTAGCATGTACGGCGGCACAGACGGTACAAGGCCTGTTTGCCACATGTCGAAAATCGGCGGGTCCTTGGCCACGACATGGAGCCTGGCCGCGGAAGAACCTGCTGCCGCATGCCCCCACCACGTACCCTTGCGACGGCTACCCTGGCTGCGTGGTACCTCGGCTTGAACCAGGCTGGTGCTGCTGCTGTTTGCTGTTTGTCCTCCCTCTTCAGCATACCCATGCCAGGTGCCCTGTATTCCCGCACGTGAAGCATTGTGCTTGAGAGAACTGGCACTGTGAGCGGGCGTGCGCACCACCATAGCGACCACAGGTACTGCCCTTTGTCGCCAGCTTGTTGACGCCGCTTTTGCCGACGGTGAGCCAGTCGCACGGGCAATCTCACCTGCGTCCTTGGCGACAGCTTCCATTGCCAGCGCTGCCTTAACGGCGGCGTCCAGCGAGGGGTCGGGAAGCTCCAGGAGTCGCGTCTGCATGGCGGAGTTGTTGATGCCGCAGACGAAACGGTCCCGGAGCAGCAAGTCCAGCTGGCCCCCAAAATGCAGGCACTCGCTAAACCTCGTAGCGCAGCAACGAACTGCCCGAGGGCCTCTCCTTCCCAGTGGCTCCGGTTTTTGAAGCGGCAACGCTCCATTAGTGGGGACGGAGTTGGGCTGAAATGCGAGCGCAGTATGGCGAGCAGCTCACCCAGCGTCTTAACATGCAGCGTGGCTGGCTTGAGAAGGTTGAGCAGGAGACTAAAGACGTGGGTCACGCAGCTGGCCTGGAAAATGTCCTGCTGTTTGCCCAAAAGAACACGTGGACTAGTTCCTCGTAAACTGGCCAAGCGGACCCATCTTCTTCGAGCGGCTCGAGCCTTCCGTACAGTGGCATGGTGGCAGCAATGGGGGGCGTGGGACGATCTGTGGGTACAATCCGTGTCACCATCTGCCTGGGTTCGTGAACGAGAGAGGGCTCGAGGCACCCTCCGTTAGACAGACGCTCTGCAGCGTTGTGGCGACGAACGATGACTGACCCCGAGCAGCTGTGCTCGTCGGTGTTTATTGGTGTGACCAGTGTTGCCTACCGAGCCTGGCTGGCCAATGAAGAATATGCCCCAGGGTGCGTCACATGCTTGTTACACCAACAATTAGTCTGGAAACATTGATGACTCATGTATAAAAGCCGACGCACTATACCGGCAGATCAGATTTTCAACGATCGCCGGCTGTGGTTGCCGCGATCATTGTTATTTGAGTGTAGCCTGTTCTGAAGGCATAGGCTCACCCAATAAAATGCTAGTTTTTTTCATTCACGATTTTGTGCTTTTTTCACCGTCACTGCTACATGATAATATACAAACGAGGAAGAAATATGTTGTGCATTCCCACAATATAGATATAATACCCTCTACGTCACCTACCTCTACAATGTGAGCGGCTTGCCACACTTCACAAACATCTTTCCCCGCTTATGTTGCACACTCCTTAATGATGCCCACAAGATTGTCGTTCATTGCTTCAACACTAAGGTCCTCTTCCTGAGTTAAAGTCGAATACCTGTTCTGTAGCTTGATCTGGAATTCCTCTATTTTCCCTCTTATCGCTAACTCATTGATCGGCTTCTTATGTACCAGTTTCTTCCGTTCTCTCCTCGGGTCTAGGCTAATTCGAGTTCTTACCATCCTGTGGTCACTGCAGCGCACCTTTCTGAGCACGTCAACATCTTGTAGGATGCCAGGGCTAGCGCAGAGTATGAGGTCTATTTCATTTCTAGTCTCGCCGTTTGGGCTCCTCCACGTCCACTTTCGGCTATCCCGCTTGCGGAAGAAGGTATAAATTATCCGCATATTATTCTGTTCTGCAAATTCTACTAATAACTCTCCCCTGCTATTCCTAGTGCCTATACCATATTCCCCCACTGCCTTGTCTCCAGCCTGCTTCTTGCCTACCTTGGCATTAAAGTCGCCCACGTATATGGGAAGTGCTTAAAGCCTGCTTCACCTTTGCCATGCATCACCTTCGGTATCGGTCCTCGTATGTGGAGTGCTTAATGCGTGCTTCACCCTCGACGCGGGTCGGCCCGGCATTGCACTACCGTCGGGATCGGAACACGTATGGGAAGTGCTTAAAGTCTGCTTCACCATTGCATTGCATTACCTTCGGGATCGGCCCACATATGGGGAGTGCTTCGTCTTCCTGGTCATCATGACTGGATGTAGAGGCTTAGACCTTTACAACCTTCATTTTGTACTTCTTATTTTCACAAGACCTGCCACCCTCTCGTTAATGCTATAGAATTCCTGTATGTTACCAGCTATATTCTTATTAATCAGGAATCCGACTCCTAGTTCTCGTCTCTCCGCTAAGGCCCGGTAGCACAGGACGTGCCCGCTTTTTAGCACTGTATATGCTTCTTTTGGCCTCCTAACTTCACTGAGCCCTATTATATCCCATTTAGTGTTCTCTAATTCCTCCAATAGCACTGCTACACTCGCCTCACTAGATAACGTTCTAGCGTTAAACGTTGCCAGGTTCATGTTCCAATGCCGGCCTGTCCGGAGCCAGGGATTCTTAGCACCCTCTGCTGCGTCGCAGGTCTGACCGCCGCCGTGGTCAGTTGCTTCGCAGCTGCTGGGGACTGAGGGCCGGGGTTTGATTGTTGTGTTCATATAGGAGGTTGTGGCCAAGTACTGCACCAGGGTGGCCAATCTTGCTCTGGTAAGGGAGTGCGTTACCGGTTCTGGTCACCGGGATCAGGACACACTCCAGGCCTTGTTTATGCAATTTTATCAACACGCGGATTTTTTTTTTTAATCCGGTGGAAAATTGCGTAGCACCGGGATTCGAACCATGGACCTCTTGCACGCGAGGCGGGTGTTCTACCTCTACGCCACCGCTGCACACCGCTGCACTTTTACATGTGTGACTCTTATTGTGTCTATGACGATGCAGTGCCAAATTGTGAATGATTTCTTTATTACTTTCCTTTGTATGTTGTATGTCATACTTTTCCATTCTGAGACAAGCTTAGTGAGTCAAAGCTTGTAACTCGGTCGCATTCTATGTTTCTTTTTGTTGTTTTTATTCTCCACTCCTGTAGTAGCCCGATGGGGGCTGACAGTATAAATGAATGAATGAATGAATGAGTCAGTCAATCAATCAATCAATCAATGAAACAGAAGTACCTACCGATAACATGGAAACGCTCATCTTAATCGTGTGCCACATGTTGCGAATTGCACTCATTTGCAGCCAGGCAGGTGCTTATATGAGATGTCGATAAGGATAGCTATAGGGACTTGTTGTTTTAGTGCTGTGTGTGTCAGATGTGCCTTTCTGTTGTCCTTGTTCAGCTTACACTTATATAAGAAAGTTTTGGCATTATCATTGCTCCTGATGTCATCGCGGAATCGAATCCCGGCCACGGCGGCCGCATTTCGATGGGGGTGAAATGCGAAAACACCCATGTACTTAGATTTAGCTGCACGTTAAAGAACCCCAGGTGGTCAAAATTTCCGGAGTCCTCCACTACGGCGTGCCTCATAATCAGAAAGTGGTTTTGGCACGTAAAACCCCATAATTTAATTTTTTTTTCCTGATGTCATAGGTTGCACAATCATAGGTTGCACAATCTTTTTCCGAGATGAGGGTAGGCCCAGATTAGATGCCAGGACCACGAGCTTGTAACAATCAAGGGCGAATATAATGTGGAAAACGCCCAAGTTGAGCATGTCCTTTGCGTGGCCACAAATCTCCTTGACATTAAGTATGCAAACCTCATTTTACCTCATAAAACATTGTATATGTACTGCAGCAATATATATGCACTTTGTGTGCACTATGCGTACTAGGAAACTTGGGCCATACCAAGTTTGCTAAACCATAGCATAGCAAATACAATATATTTACAATATCAAAACTTAACACAAATTATTTCTGGAAATTTCAAGGCAATTCTGGGCAGATGGATGTTCTTTCCAAGGCGATGCCTCGGTAAAATGATAGGCTATGACTTCAGAAAATATCTGCTAGTTAAACCACATTGCAGAACAACATATGTAGAGAAAAAGTTGGTAGTGCAACTTTCTGGCCTTCTAAATGAATAACCCACAGTATTGAACCTCCCGTATGCTACAATTTTCAGAAAAAATTTTAAAACTATGGCTGATGCAAATGTTAAACAGGTTGAAAGTTTTATTATACATTTTTGTGTTTGAAGTCCTTGGCGACTGTATAAGGCAAGTTGTTCATTTTTTTCCTCTATAAATTTTGTATTGTGTTATTTATAAATGTATACTAAATTAAGGTTCATGTGTGATCTGTTTAGTGTCTTTCTGCCGCTTTGCCATACTGCTGCTGTACGTGCAGTGCGGCCCAGTTGAGGAAATCTTTGCTTTTAGCTGTGTGCTCTAAGACAATGTGTAATATTGTGGTAAATATTTCAATAAAGGAAGAAAGGCTTATTATTGCCACAAATAGTACAGTTAAAAGCGAGGAGAATGGTTTCCTTTGGAGTGCTTCAAAATCAGCCATTCTGCAAAGAAAAGTTCGGCACTAAAGAAACCCTTTAGCCCATTGTTCCACTGCTAAGGCAGGTCACAAAGTGTGTGAAATTTCTTGAAGCACAGAGCTTTGCCAAAAAGCTTGCACCAGGTCCTGGTTTTCTTTTCGAATCTCCTGTTAAAGGTGCCCAAAGAGCGCAATTTCAAAAATGCTGTATTTAAGTTCTGACAAAGTGATGCTATCTATGTAGTAGCACACAAAGACCGCAATATGCCTGCCCTTCTAGTGCTCATCTTTGTGGTTGAATGTGAAGACTGAATAAATGCGGCCATTGAACGGTGAAAAAGTGCTGCTATTTATGTAGTAACACACAGAGTGTAACAAACATGGCTTTCAAACACTGTCACTGTGCAGCCATCTATGTCGCAGAAGAAAAGGTAGTGACTACAGAGACAGGGCCTGGCTGCATTGAAGCTTCATTCTTTTATATGCTCCATTTGGTTATACAAAAGCTAGCATTAAGAATCATGATGCACTTGAGAACCGATACACCCAGTAGGCCACTGCTCAATCAAATAAACATATTGCCATTCGATCTTATGCGTAAGCATAAAACAGCTAGCTACCTAAACAGTGTTGTGAAACGTAATCATCCTTTCCCTGTCTGCGTAGTTTTTTCATCATCATACTAGAAGTACTGTGGCTAGAAATTTCAACCTGCCTCCTGTACATAATGTTCCATGTCTTAACTTCAATACATTCAAGTACATACCCTCCAAAATAAGAAACTAAAATTTCGGCTAAGCACTATTTATTAGCTATAAACCACTGATTTTGTGCCTGTATTGCTTGGCATGCTTTTGTTTGCGGTTTGATAATTTAGGTAACTGGTGATAATTTCTGTGCATGCCATAAAAAAAAATATTTTTTTTCCTGTTTATAACGTGCTAATGTGTTGCATTCATCCCTTGTATTGATCCCCCTATGCTTGTACCGAATGTCTATTATATTTTGCATATCTGGACCCATCTTCTAGCCTGCAGCTATTGCATCCAATAGTCTTTTGCGTATACACTGTAACACCTATGATAATAATAATAAAGAGAGAAAGAAAGTTCACTAGAATGAAAAGGGAACGGTAAAAAGCACATTAAAAAAGAAGGCATAGCATATGTCCATGCTTGTGTAGCACCTGACAATGAATATTGTACTGCATTAAAAAAAAGAACCAGCCGGTAATTGCTCGCTTAGAAGACCGATAACGTACAGTGTGATGGAACTTGAGAAATAATTACATTGAAGATTCCAAAACTTTAGAAGAAAAGAAAAGGAAATCACTCACGATGGCACACCACGCACAAGTCGCCGTAGGCGTCAAAGCTTAGCTATAACGAAATTATTTCTGAACAGCTCTGATAGCGTCCATGTAAAAATGTTTGCTTGCGTACTGTCAAATGCTCATATACTGTGGCATAAAGCTCACGGTATGGTGCGAAAACGCGCTCGCCGCGAAAGTTAAACATTGCACGTGGACATGCATGCAGACCCGCAGTCGGTCGCCGCGAACCCATGCGATCGCTGCATTGAAGCTTCATTCTGCATTCCTCCATTTGGCTACACAGACAGCTCACTATAAGAACATATTTCACATAGTTTTCTGTCAGCGATTGCCTACCTTTCACGCAAGAAACCGGTTCGGGGGAATTGATTGCGGCGTCCGCGTGCAGTGGTCCCAGCTTACTGCATGTAGTAGGTAAAGACATAGCGTCTGTAAACCATTCTGTGCTTTCTGTTTGTTCAAGATCATTATTTTAAAGGTAAAATACTGGTGTCATTTTGAGAATATTTGGAGAAATGTCCAGGAGGGCTCCCGTGTAGTATCTTTATTTTTCGCCGATAGCCAAACCTATGCGAAGCGCGTCGCATTATCCCTCAGACGACGCAGGTGAAGCTCTTCCGACAGATGGCGACTCCGTAAGTCCTCGCCCCCATAGTTGTATGAAACTCAATGCTAGGGACGGCCTCATTGCTACAGTGTTGTTGTTAAAGTGACGGGCCCCGTCACTGTAGAGCTGATGTTAAAGTACCGGGCCCCGTTACTGTAGTCGCTACCAAAAGAAAAACTCAATTAACGTACTCTGTTGGTCTAACCCGATTTGAAAACTGGAATATTGCTGTAGACACAGCAATGTTTACCAGTAGTGAGTGAAGCTAGCCTAGCAAGACTCTTTGAGGAACTATCGGGCATTGTTTGCAATATGATTGGCCTTAGTGAGGTTAGAAGAACTGGTGAGGCTTAAACAGTACTGACAAATGGCCAGGTCCTCTGCTATAGAGGACTACCCAGAAAAGAAGCAGTTTGGACTAGGATTCCTAATCCATAAGGACATAGCGGGCAACGTACCAGCATTTGTTTGTTTATTTTTGTATTTATTTATTTGTACATACTGAAGTCTATACAGACTAAGCAGGTGGGCATATTTCTGCATATACAGTGAAACCTCATTAAACTGTAGTTGGCCGGAGCTTAGAAAAAGTATGTACTAAATGGTAGTACTGCTTAACTGAAATAGCATGAGATTGCCCACTTGCCTGTCAAAAACAGGAGAGAATGTGATGAAATAGGACAAAACATGCAGTATTTATTTACTTCGAGCAGCAAAAGTGTTATTTTCGTTTGATGCTGCGGCAACCTATCAGCGACGACAGCGGCCTCAAACTTACTGAAGCGGCGAGCCAGCTTTTCAACCATTCCGCTCTTCTCGGCAAACACTCGCATTGCAAATTCCTCGTTAGTTTTGCATATTCTCCGTGCACGTGCGCGGTAGCGTTCCAGAAGTCACGGGGCTCCGTTTCATTGAGAGGTGCTGTTCTCATCGCGATGATTGCATTCGTGAGGCTGACATAACGCGCAGCTTCTGCCACTGTCGGGACTGAATCGCCTGCGCTGCCGCTTTCCGTGTCATCCTTGTCATTGTCGCTAGGCGACACTTCGGCGAAACAGAGGCAACAATGGCGAAAAGTCGAACCTCGCGCAGCCGAGATCTTTTCGCAGTCGCAGCAGCGCTGCCGAGCAACTTCTCCACATTCCAAATGCCACATACCGTAGTCAACAGTAGACCCATTTCATGTGCCAGCGCCGACTTCTTCATGTCACGGTCGACAGCATGAACAATGTCTAATTTTCTTCTATGCTGAGCACCGGCGTCTTTTTTATCTGAGCTTCGGCATGACGATAGTCCTGGCTTACAAGATGCCACAATGCTCTCCATAAAATGAAGAACCAAATGACGTTGATGTTGATATGACTTCACGCATAAACGCACAGGGCGCTTGGAAGCCATTATTCAGATACCTGAGGCTTGTTGTTCTGCCGGGCCGACATGTCTATGCTAGACATATGGAAGAGAAAATGTAAGGGAGCAAAAAAAGATAAAATACAAGTTCGCCTTTTTGTATGTAAAGGCCAATGTTCACACCATCAGAAAAATGCACTGGGATAGTCAATATCATATAAAAAAAAAAACAAGTTTCTGTGGACCTTCACACAAGAACAAAATGCACTTGCATAGGCGATAGTAAAAATAACACGAAAAAAAGAGGGAAAGAACACTCCATATTACTGAGCAAAATATATGAGTTGTGCCTGCTCAAAATTATCAGCAGAAAAAATTTCTGAGGTTAGATCATTCCACTGAACAACAGTATGAGGAAAGAATGAATTTTTAAACAGGTTAGTGCGTACATGGAAATGGAGCACGTTGTCGAGATGCGTGTGACAGGTAAGGTTGAATATATGTTTGCCCATTAAATTCAAGTGACTTGTCGTACATTGTGAAAAGAAATTTTAGTCGTGCCACAGTTCTTCGCGCTTCTAAAGTAGGGATATGGTTTTCAGTCATTAGTTGTGACGGCGAATCAGTGAGAGGGTAGCAGTAGTCGTAATAAAGCTGAATAGGAGGTATTGAATAAAGGTAGTACAAACCTACGCTCCAATTTTCTGTCACGATGATGAAGAAAAAAAAAAGCAGTTTTATGATGATGTTCAATTAGCGATGCGAAAAGTGCAAACTCAGTATACTGTAGTCATGGGCGACTTCAATGCAAAAGTGGGCAAAAAGCAGGCTGCGGAACAAGCAATTGGAAACTATGGCATGGATTTTAGAAACACTCGAGGAGAGATGTTGGTAGAATTCACGGAAAGGAATAAGCTGCGAATAATGAACACCTTCTTCAGGAAGTATAGTAACAAATAGTGGACCTGGAAAAGCCCTAATGGCGAAACAAGAAATGATATTGATTTCATACTTTCTGCAGATCCCAGAATTGCGCTGGATGTAAAAGTGTTAGGTAGGGTAAAGTGCAGTGATCGTAGGTTATTGAGGGCTAGGATTCACCTGAATTTGAAGAGAGAAAGAGTAAGATTGTTCAAGAAGAAACAGGCCAACCTAGACGTAGTAGGGGTAAAAGCAGACCAATTCAGGCTGGTAATTGCAAATGAATATGCAGCCTTAGCACAGCGAGAAGTATATGACATAGAGGTAATGAATGAAACCGTCACAAGGCTGACTTCAGAAGCAGCAGTAGAAGTGGGAGGCAAAGCACCAAGGTTTCCCAAGTAATGAAGGACCTAAGAAAGAAACCACAAAGAGTGAAAGTGTCCAACTCAAAAGATCAGATAGAATTCGCGGAACTGTCAAAACTAATCAACAAGCAGAAAATACGAGATATTTGAAATTATAATATGAGAAAGTCTTAGGAAGCAGTAAAAAATTCATGCAGCCTGAAATCAGTGAGAAGGAAATTTGACTTTGGACAAACCAAGATCTATGCATTCAAAAATAAGCAGGGTAATATCATGAGCAATCTCGAAGCTATAGTAAAAGCAGCAGAAGAGTTCTATAACTGACCTGTACAGTACCCAAACCAGTCACGATACCACCATTCGAAGTAGTAATGAACAGGTTACACAGGCTCCTTCTATAACTAGTGATGAAGTTAGAATTGCCCTGCAAGACACGTAGCAGTGAGAAGTGGCAGGAGAAGAGGGACTACCAGTTAATTTAATCAAACATTGAGGAGACCTCATGCTTGAAAAATTAGCCGACCTTTATAAGAACTGTCTATCGACTTCTGTGTGAAGTATGAAGTGATTTTGAAGGGAGATGAAGAGATAAGAGCAGCGCTGTAACTGTCTCACAGGAGGACACCTCAACAGCACTGCATGGGGTAAGGGGAGTGGGGAGAAAAAGATGGAGGGAAAGACAGGAAGAAGGTGGCAAAGAAAAAAAAAAGAAGGGGCTGAGAGTCGCGCTCTCAAGTGCGTCGCATTGCAGAAGTCAAGCAGTGCCGAGAGAGCATGCGTTACGATGGACGAGTGGGCTGCAGGAAAGAGCAGCGCGGTCGTTGTATCGAAAGGCAGTCCCAGTCGTCGATAGGCTGTACACAAGTCCGTGCGCTCCACACCGAAAGCAGGGCAGTGAAGTAGGAGGTGCTCAAGTGTCTCCAAATTAGCGCAGTTGCTTCACGTGGGGCTGCCACTTCTCCGCAGCCTGTGTGTTCTAGCGGCCGTCGTGTAGCAGCTGACACGCAGGCGAAGCAGGAAAGAGCGGTCCTCACGGGAGAAGCCCACGCGGGGGAGGACGTGAAGTGACGTACCTTCGGCAACGCGCGCGTCTGGGTGTTGCGCGCGGAGGGTGCGCAGAATGGTCGTTTTGGCCACATCGAAGCCGCTGACAGAGTTGGCGAGGAGAAGTACTTTGAGTGGGCTTCCTTTGCGAGGGGTCGGCCGCTTCGTTCCCTGGCAAGCCGATGTGCGCGGGAACCCACTGCGAGGCCAAATCGCAGCCCTGTCTGATGAGATGGCGGAGCTTTGAGCCAACGCGCTGCACCAACGGAGGTCCGAGGTAGTCCTTTGCCAGCATACACGGTGCTGCTCGTGAGTCCGAAAGGATCGCGGCAGAAACAACACTGCACCGTTGTAACAGAAGATCATCTGCTAGGTCGATTGCAGCCAATTCGGCCACCGTCGACGACGAGACAACATGAAGGCGACATTGCATGTAGCGCAAATATCTGGCGCCGTGCATGCTGCAGCACCGGAACCATCACTTGCCACAGAGCCATCGGTGTAAACGAGCAGCTGGTCCCCTAGGCGCTCGTGGAGAAGTGCGGCCGTTTCCTGCTGCAGGGCACATACAGCTGTTCGACGCTTGGACTTGATGCCTGGCACCGTGGTGTTTACATTGAACCCGCCGTGGTTGCTTAGTGGCAATGGTGTTGGGCTGCTAAGCACACGAGGTCGCGGGATCGAATCCCGCCCACGGCGGCCACATATCGGTGGGGGCGAAATGCAAAAACACTCGTGTATTTATATTTAAGTGTACGTTAAAGAACCCCAGGAAGTCGAAATTTCCGGAGTCCCCCACTATGGCGTGCCTCATAATCAAAGTGGTTTTGGCACGTAAACCCCCATAATTTTATTTTTTTTTATTTTTTTGACATTGAGTAGCGCGGAGGCGTGCGGCGAGACTGGCAGAGGGAAGAGTTGCGGCGTCGACGCAGCGAGTCTGCTGAATTCGGTGGCATGCTGGCCCGTGCCTGAACCATCGAGGGTGTAGAGGCGACACATGAGGCGCTGTCCCTTTGGCAAACCTTGGAGGCGCTCGATGTGGTGCATCGCTTGCTTCCGTGTGCAAAGTGAGGGCGACCAGCTTTCCGCTTCGGCGAAAGTTGCTCCCATTTGCGAGCATCGAGGAAGGCCGTAAGGTTGACGGATTACGGCGCGGTGCTCCAAATCTATGGCTTTCCAGTTGGAGGCCTGGCGTTGGTGATGGGAATCGCATAGAGCGCTCGTGATGTTGCGACGGAGTTGTAAACTTGAAGTGGAAGTTGCGGCGTACAGCCACGACCGCGGGCGAGCAGGGAGCGTGTGGCGCGAGCCACCTTCTTGGAGTCCTTGCAGAGCTGGGAGACAGCCGCATTAAAGTTGACACAACACTCAATGTTGAGGCCGAAGTATCACACTTTTCTCTGCCACGAGAGGGGGCTTCCTCGCAGCGTGAGAGAAGGCACTTCGGAGCGCACACGAGCACAGGGGTGTACTATCAGCACCTAAGGTTTTGACGCCGAGAGCTGGAGCCCTATGCTGGTGAGGTAATGATCGACTGCGCTGATCGCCGACTGCAGGCATTCGCGTATTTGAGAGCCCATGTTCATGGGCTTGCAAGCAAACAGTGCGATGTCATCGGCGTAGATCGCCATGCGGACTTCGGGGGCTCTTATCTTCAGTATGTAGTCAGGTAGTCTTGCGAGAGCCAAGTTAAAAAGAAACGGGCTGATAACACTACCTTGGGGAATGCCGGAAGTCACGCTTTGGAGGGGGGGGGGGGGTGATCGCATCGCCAACTCGCACTCTGAGCTTGCAGTCACTGAGGAAGGCCGCAACATAGTCGAAGAGGTGGCCGGTGACATGTAGCTCACGTAGTGCTTGAGTGATGGTGGTGTGGGGCAGACTATCGAATGCGCCTTGCACGTCAAGCAGCATGACATATCCGGCTTGGTGGCGACTTGCTGCATCCTCAAGTGTGGCCACGATGTTTACGAGCGAGTCCGCTGGACAGCACAGTCGCCGGAAACCACTCTGTTTGGGGGTGAAAGCATCTAGGGCGGACGCAATGCACTCAAGGCGGTGCAAAGCCATGGTCTCCAGTGTTTTGCCGACTACCGAGCTAAGTGACACTGTACGATAAGAGCTGATGTTCGGGGCCACTTTGCCGTGCTTGAGTATGGGGACGACGATCGCCTCTTTCCAGTCGGCGGGGATGATGCCGCTGCACCAGACACCGTTGAAGGCCTCGAGCAGTGAAGGGAGCTGCGCTGAATCGATGATCCGGAGGACCTGATGAGTTAGTCCGTCGGCACCAGGCACGGAGAGTCGTTCACGCGTGCTGAAAACACTGCGCAGCTCACTGAGAGTAAACTCGGCCGAACACAGCACCTCAACATGCTTCAAGATTGCACTCGTAGGAAAATAGTGCAGGAGAGCTAGGAGTTCAGCCTTGTTGTGTGGCAGGAGTTCGCAGGTTGCACTGACAGGGCGTACAAACGGTGACGGCGGAGCGAAGGTATCCGCAAAGAGTTCGGCCAATTGCTCGGTGCTCAAGCCCTGAGCCACTGTGATGCAGAGTGCAGGATGGCGGGGGATCTTGGGACAAAGGATGGCGGCGAGGATGCGCCAAGGGCACGACTTGTCGCGAGCGTCTTCCAATGACACGCAGAGACTCTGCCAGCTCTGGTTGCAGCGCTGCCTGGCGTGATGGGAGCATGCAGCGTCAAGGCGGTCATATATAGTTCAATGTTCCACCTTGTCAGTTCTGATGTGACGGCGTTCGGCGCGACGACGGACGGTGTGCAGGTTGAGGAGCTTTATGATGGGGGCTGGCATTCCAGCAGGCACCGTGCACGATTTGGTAGTGGCGTTCACACACCTAGAAATATACGTGAGGATGTCTGTGTTCGCCGGAGGGGGTGTGGCACAGAGTGACCGGAACTGGGACCAGTCCGTGACGTGATACGTACGCGTTCTTGTGCGGTTCAGGCCGAGCGGGTCGAGGGAGATCCGGTACAGTTATCTCTCACGTAGATCGGCACATGTACCCGACTGACACGTGATGATACGATGCCAGAGCTTGCACAGATGAGTTTTGTGTCTTCTTTCTTTTTTTCGTCTCAGTGCTCCCTTCAGTTGATAGTCAGCGTTCGTGTTGTCCGCTTCTCTTCTCTTGTGTCCTGTTTGCACGTCTCACCCCCATGTTTTTTTGCATAAGAGATACTAGCAGTCATAGGGGCATTTCGTAATCAAGAAGTACAGGGCTTTTACATAAATATCTTTGAAAGTATTTATAGAGATTCCACACCTACCTTAATTCTCTACAAGTAGGATAAAAAAACGGGTCAGACAAAGAGATGCAATCTTTCCAATGCTATTCACTGCGTGCTTGGAAGAAGTATTCAAGCTATTAAACTGGGAAGGCTTAGGAGTAAGGATCAACAATGAATATCTTGGCGACCTTTGATTTGCAGATGACATTGTCCTGTTCAGCAACACTGGAGACGAGTTACAACAAATGATTGAGGACCTTAGCAGAGAGAGTGTAAGAGAAGGGTTGAAGATTATTATGCGGAAGACAAAGATAACGATGAATAACCGGGCAAGGAACACTTAAGTGTTCAAAATCGCCAGTCAGCCTCTAGAGTCTGTGAAGGAGCACGTTTACCTACGTCAACTAATCACAGGGAACCCTGATTATGAGAAGGAAATTCATAGAAGAATAAAAATGGGTTGGATCGTATACGGCAGACATTGTCAGATCCTTACTAGAAGTTGACCTTTATCATTAAAAAGGTGTACAATCATTGCATTCTACCGATGCTAACATAAGGGGCTGAAACTAGGAGACTGACAAAAGAAGCTCGAAAACAAGTTAAGGACCACGCAAAGAGTGATGGAACGAAGAATGTTAGGCACAATGTTAAGAGACAGGAAGAGAGTGGTGTGGATCAGAGAGCAAATGGGTATAAGTGAAAGGAAATGGAGCTGGGGCAGCTCATGTAATGCGTAGGTTAGATAACTGGTGGACCATTAGGGTTTCAGAATGGGTGCCAAGAGAAGGGAAGCGCATTCGAGGACGGCAGGAGATTATGTGGGGTGATAAAATTAAGAAATTTGTAGGCGCTAGCTGGAATCGGTTGGCACAGGACAGGGATAATTGGAGATCGCAGGGATAGGCTTCCGTCCTGCAGTGGAAATAAAATATGCTACTGCTGATGATGATGGTTATGCTTACAGTGCACCGTCCCAGCAAGTTTGATCGGGTGGTTCGGCGCGAGATCTGCCGCATCACATGTCAGGCAACAAGGACCTTTGGACCTCAGGATGGCCAGCTGTGTAACCCTGAGCCGGCCTACTTGTTTGCCATTGCACACTCCCAGGTAGGTTGCTAGCAAAAAAATAATTGCCAGTTTCGCCTGAAGGGCAAAGCACTCGCTGCAACGGCAAGGTTAAGCGTTGCACTTGAATTTCCTGGATGTTGTTCTAAATATACGCAGGCTCGACTAAGGTGTAACTGATATGCGGTTTTTTTAGACCCTTAACCCTTTGAGGGTCGATTTTTTCGCCATATGCGACTGCCCAGGGTCGATTTTTTTTTATTGCGGATTCAAATTCTTTTGAGGGAGCTATTTTGAAAAAAGTTTACCGCAATTTTTCTAGGGTGACCGTAAAGTGAGAAAAAAAAAGATATTTTGCGTTGGTATATATGTTAAAACTTTTTGTGCGCGAACAAACAGGGACGAAGAATAGGAGCCACACAAGGACAAGCGCGTCCTTATGTGTTGCTCCTATTCTTCGTCTCTTTTTGTTTGCGCACAAAATGTTTTAAGATGAATCGGTTCCAACTAGGCCGACTCACAGTTATACTTCAAGTATATATGTACTGTTGATTCATGAATAACAACAATAATGTTGAATTCGAATGGTGGGGTTGGAGCAGCCAATGGACTCTGCGAGCGAGCACTCGACTCTGCCGTAGAGCAACTCCTCCATATCCGCGAGTGGGACACAACCTGTGCCGCCGGAGCAAGGCGGAAGCGGAACTTCTATTGCCGAGTTACCCAGGATACCTTGCGTGTTGTCATTTCCTTCCGCTGTTCGCTCCCAGCACCGCCGCACCGATCACTTGTCTCTTCAGGGCTGTTCACCTGTTGTTTCTTTAAAAGTGCGGAATGGATATCTTGCCAAGCGTGCAGCAGCTTTTGCTTCCTCACGAGTTGTGACTGGTTGCGCCTCCCAGCAGACAAATGTGGTAAAAGAAATATGTCACGCAGAGTTCCGGTCCACTCCGCCGATTTTGGCAGAGCATCTTTTTCTGCTCCACGAAGTGACTCCCACTCTGAATCCACTTCGACTGTTTCATTGGAACATCTTACTCCCGCCCTCACTCTGGCATTGGAACAAACTTGCTCCGAAACGAGCAGAAAAACTTGCTCCGACTCTGCCATTGGAATTCAAAATAAGAAAAAGAAATAAACTTATAAGAATGAAAAATTTGATGCATTGTATTACAAATAGTTCTAGGCTTAGAAAATGCACACACGAAAATATTTCGCAAGTGTGAAATGTTCCTGCTCTTACACTGATATTTACGTGATGCGTGCATAGCATAATCAAACTTAGTAGGTGAGCGCACTCAGGAAAACTGGTTGTGTGCCCGCCAAAAAAGCAAAATGTGTGACAAAGTTCCGCTACTCTTCATCTTATCGACAACCAGGGGCAATTGGTTTTCCCAAGTCTCAAAGAAAGAAAAAAAGAAAGAAAGCAAAGGAAACGTATGCATGGCGGCATCCTTCCTATGCTCACCCCTCTGAGCACTAAACGAGCGAGAAACAGGCAGTCGCCCTTTGAGCGATTACTGACAAGATAGCCATCAGTTTTGCAAGCGCAAGAAGCTGGAACTGCCCGCAGTACAAAACCCAAACCGCCGCCCGCCCGCGCGTGCGCCATTCGCGAGCAGTAGTATATAGACGCGCTGGAGCAAACTAGCTCTAAAACACACCATGCAAAGAAAACCGAGAAAGCAAGGCGCGAGAAAAAAATTCCCTGTATTCCCTCATAATGGCAGCACATGCCACAAAAGAAAAAGTTAAGAAATTGGCATGCATTTTAAACGTACAGACGGCGCCTTAAATATACGGCATCAACCATTTTTGACTTTTTCGAAGCGCCATATTATTTGTCATTGATCCTCAAAGGGTTAAGAGCTTTACCACATTGTGTAGGGCCTGTAATGACACCGCAGAAGCTCCACTATGCTGCGCGTAAAGAGCCATGCCAGTAAAATTGCATCATTTTCAGGTTGGAGTACTGATACTGTTTCACATTTTTAATATCTTTAATACAGTAAAAGCTCGTTAATTCAAACCGCAATGAGAAGCTGCTTCAGTTCGAATTAACGAAAGTTCGAACTAACGAAAATGAAGAACAACAGTACACTGTGATTTGGAAGCAGTAGGGCATGTCAGAAATTTAATGCTTGAAAAAGTCCGTGATCGTAGTCTGCCTTTTTTCCTTGAAGGCGACAGCTACCGTATTTACGCGATTGTAAGTCGACCCCCCCATATCGCGTGTGACATAAAAAAAAAAAGGAGTATACCCGCGGGCCCATTTCATAACGAAAATTTATTAGTAGCTGGCATGGTCACTGGATTACTACCCGCTAGTGCTGCCATCGTCATTGCTGCTACGGTCCCATGGCATGTCGCCTTCCAATGAAATTCTGCATTTGCATGCATAAGTGCATTTGCATACATAAGTCCACGCCGAAAGCACCCAACCACACAGAGCCGTCAGGGAGGCTCTTTTGACATGTCCGGTCGGCGGAAGTTCACGGTCTTCTGCCGCCAGCCACTCGTAGTCACGGCGGAGCAGGTCCTTAAAAGGCGAAGATCCAGGCTTGTCTCATGACCATGTCGCAGGTCACTGGTAGGGACCGATCACGCATTTCGGCAACGTACGTCGCAAGCTTGGCCTTCAGCTCTGGAAAGCGTCCCGATTTCGGCCCGCGGAAACCTCTTCACTTGCTGTCACAGGTGAAAATTTTGCTTCGCTGCCGTCGCCACTCTCGCACCACCTGTTAAGAAACGTCAAACTTGCGGCCCGCTTCGCAATTATTTGTTTCTTCAGCATAAAGGATGGCAGCCCTCTTCAGCGCCACAGAGAATGTTTAGAATAAAATTGAGAATAAAAATGTTTAGTGGACTCGGAGCACTCTAGACGACTGAGGAATCACGGAACTATCACATGGCCGGCAGTCAAATCGAACGCATGAAACTAAAGAATGCTAAGGAGCTACAGGGAAAGAGAAACACGCTAGCTGCAAGCTGTGTCTGCTCTTCCATGAACTATCGATACTCCCCGCAAGCGCCACTGTTCTGAGGGTGCCGCCGCAAACGGAACAGCAGCACTTCCGTGAACTAGCGACACCCCCGTATGAGTGCTGTGTGCGCTGTAAAACTCTAAAAATTAATGTTGAAAAACGTTTCCGAAAAGCGAACAAACGTGTGGGATATCGGAAGGCTACGGGGGGGGGGGGGGGGGGGGCAAACATAAAATTGGAACTACGTTGTAGCTCCCCTGATATCCCGTTGGTCTCACTCTTTTTCTTGTGGTGCTTTGTTTTGGTTTCGATTGTAAGCAGACCCCCCCGCTTCTGATGTTCAAATTTTTAAAAAGAGGTCGATTTACAATCGTGTAAATATGATAGCCCTTTCTGCTCTAACGACCAAATGTGGCAGAAGGCCTCCTCTTCGCCTTCTTCACAACTGAAGAAGAGACAGGCGGCATTCAATCCAGCCATGAATGACCTCCGCAGCGGAGGGCCGCACTGGCGCTTCGTCTTCCTCCTCCTCCTCGTCACTGGCAGCGACAGGTTCAGTGGTTCTGACCTGAGAAATTATGTTCTCATCTCTCAGTGCACCACACACCACTGCACTCTCGTCCACGTCGACATAGTCAGCAAAGGAGATATTGTCCAAAACGTCCACCATGGGAGTGGTGACGCCATCTTCAAGCGCAGGTGGCTGGTTTCCTCCTTGTAGAGCTTGCGCTCCGAAGCCACAGTGGCGATAGCAATTTGCTATCATAACTGCAGTTCCTTGCTCCCAAGCACGTACAAGCATGTGTAGCTGACTGAGGAGCGTCACCTGATAATTACACAAAATAATTCGCTCCAACAGATGGCACTGGTAAAATTATTTAAAATTTTTAATTATACCTTGGTCCATGGGCTGCAGCGCCGCTGTAGTGTTAGGTGGAAGGAAGGCTAGCTCAATGGCCTTCATCTCAATGTCGACCTTATGAGGCGAACAGTTGTCAATGAGCAGGACTTTCCGTCCACAACCCTCGAACTTCTTGTCCATTTTCGCTAGCCACTGTCCGAACAGTTCCCCCGTCATCCATGCCTTTCTGTTGGCCGTGTAGTCCACTGGGAGGGACCAGATGTTGTTGAAGCAATGCGTACTTTTCGATCTGCCGATCACTAAAAGCGGCAGCTTATCAGTTCCTGCCATGTTTGCTGCGACCAATACAGTAATTCTCTCCTTGCTTCTTTTCCCTCCAGTGCACTTGTTGCCTTTATATTTGATTGTTTTGGCAGGCAGCAATTTGAAGAATAAAGCAGTTTCGTCTGCATTAAATATGTCCTGCGGAGAATACTTCTCCATGTGGCCTTGCAACACCTCAGAGCGCCAAGCTTCACACGTTTCAGTGTTTACGGCCTTTGCTTCTGCCGACACAGCATGGAAAACAAGGTCGTGACGCTCGCGGAAACGGTGTGGCCAGCCATCTGAAGCAGCAAATTCATAACCCAGCTGCAGGGCGAAGTCCGCTGCCTTCACCAGTATCACGGGGCCTCTCAGTGGAATATCCTGAGCGCTCATGTCCTTTATCCAAAGCAGTAGCGCTTTCTCGAGGTTGGTATACTTTGCGGGCTGCAACCTCTTCTTTTCGTTGGCAACTTCTGCCGCCAAGGCATCTTCAATAACCCTCTTATTCTTTATGTAAGTAGATAGCATGCTTTTCGGTATTATATGCTTCTTTGCAATTTCTTGCTTACACAAGAGTCCAGCGTCCACTTCCCGCAGGATATCGCTCTTCTCTTGCAGTGTTTTGGTGCAGTGATGGCATGTGCAGCATGCACACGCCATCTTCAAATTGCAGCTCTGGGTCCGACTGTGCCACACCACCGACGTCCACCGAAACGAACATTAGCCGAGGCTTAACACCATCACAAAGAATCGCTAAGGCTGGTACCGCCTAAGCGGAAAACGGGCGTGCACAACCAATGAAGACTGCCGAGACAAAGACGCTGAACATGTGAAGGTGGCGAAGGCCCCGATTCGTCGGTGCTCGATTGCAAGTGCAGCTGCACCGCACTTGATTCCCTGTGTTTTGGTGCTTGCCGCGCCATCTGCCGCACAACATTACCAGCTACACAAGATTTGCAAAGCCTCCAAGATTCACGATGGGCAAGAAGTTTCTGAGGTCATGTAGAACGGAGAGGAGGCAGCCGCCGCTGCCTTCTGGCCGACTCTGCGCCGGTTAGATTTTTTCCGATTCTGCCTTCTCTCACCGTTCTCTCCGTTCCGGAGGCGACGCAGCCTTGTGTGTAGGCAGTAGGTGCGCTTCTCTGGCCGTGTGCCAGGCGCCAAGCTGCCGGCACAGTGGCCATAGTTCAAATTATTCGTGGCGGAACCTTCTTGCATTCGAATTAATGGGATTTTTTATGCATAGACTTCTGTGGAACTTGGCCACAGAGGCCAATTTAGTCAAGAATGAAAGTCATGTTGTGTGCTACTTGAGTGATAGAATAGTGTAGCAGTATAACCCATGTATAGAAAATGTCATATAACATGGCATGGAAAACACGGGGAAGGTGGGAGATGGAAATTCAAGACGATGAGCAACACGAGAACAAGGTAAGAGCGGGAGCTAATGTTTTGACAAGTGAGCTTGTCTTTAATGAAAGACTTGGTGTGTGCTACTTGAGTGATAGAATAGTGTAGTAGTATAACCTGTGTATATACAGAATGACATATAACATGTCATGGAAAACACGAGGAAGGTGGGAGATGGAAATTCAAGACGATGAGCAAAACGAGAACGAGGTAAGAGCGGGAGCTAATGTTTCGACAAGTGGACTTGTCTTTTTCAAGCATGGCATGGCATATTTGTCTAGCCTTACATATTTGTAGCCAAGTATGTGTGTATCCTCAAGGCAATGCCGATGGCAGCGGCGAAAATTTGCTTTGAGTGTCCATATTTTTTAAATTTATTTATTTTACCATCAGGGCAAAGCATTACAGAGGGGAGTGGGTAATACATCATAACACTGAAAATACAAATAGCAGAGAACAATAAATTACCGAAACAGAGATAAGTTAGATTAAGTGATCAACACAATATATAATTCAATAGAAGCGGTAACAGCAGTCCGAAACAATACAGGGTCAGGAATTGTGGCAATTGAGGAAGGAAGGTGGTTCCAGTCATATGACATGCGAGGAATAAAAGAATTTGAGAATGTTTTAGTTTGGCATGTAGAAATGCCTACCTTATGTATGTGATCTGTGCAGTGTGAAATATGTGAAGGGGGAAGAAGTAACTTGTAGCAAATAGACTCATGTTGAAATATTTTTGTGAAAAAGGCACAGGCGCACAATTTTGCATCATGATGCAAGTGAAGTTAGGCCCAGGGTAGTCTTCATAGTGGTTACGCTTGATTTACGCCAAAAGTCAGAGAGAATAAACCATGCTGATTTGTCTTGTACCATCTCCAGTAGGTCGATCAAGCTCTTAAAACCAGGGCCCCATATTGATGAAGCATGTTCTAGTTGTGAACTATACAATAGCTGTCACAATAATTTTCACACAGTGCACATCCAAAGAAAGCCGAAAGTGGATTGAATTACCTGCATTTGCACTCTCAATTTCTTGGTATACTTGCGCCTTCACAGATTTTTCCACTTTAATAGCAGGGTATAAAAGCAGTGACAGGATGGCCATGCCTGTTGGTATGAATGCTGGCTCCAAGATGTTGGGAAATGATGGCTTGGCTAATCTGCTTTTGAGAATGTGGCTTTATTAAATGTTGAAAATTGATGTGGTATCTCGTGCTCATCATCATCCTCAGCCTGGTTACGCCCACTACAGGGCAAAGGCCTCTCCCGTACATCTCCAACTACCCCGGTCATGTACTAAGTGTGGCCATGTTGTCCCTGCAAACTTCTTAATCTCATCCACCCACCTAACTTTATGCCACCCTCTGCTACGCTTCCCTTCCCTTGGAATCCATTCCGTAACTCTTAATGACCATCGGTTATCTTCCCTCCTCATTACGTGTCCTGCCCATGCCACCATTTCTTTTTCTTGATTTCAACTAAGATATCATTAACTCGCGTTTGTTCCCTCACCCAATCAGCTCTCTTCTTATCCCTTAACTTTACACCTATCATTCTTCTTTCCACAGCCCGTTGCGTCGTCCTCAATTTAAGTAGAACCCTTTTCGTAAGCCTCCAGGTTTCTGCCCCATAAGTGAGTACTGGTAAGACACAGCTGGTTATAGACTTTCCTCTTGAGGGATAATGGCAACCTGCTGTTCATGATCTGAGAATGCCTGCCAAACGCACCCCAGCCCATTCTTATTCTTCTGATGATTTCAGTCTCATGATCCGGATCTGCAATCACTACCTGTCCTAAGTAGATGTATTCCCTTACCACTTCCAGTGCCTCACTACCTATCGTAAACTGCTGTTCTCTTCTGAGACTGTTAAACATTACTTTAGTTTTCTGCAAATTAATTTTTAGACCCACCCTTCGGCTTTGCCTCACCAAGTCAGTGAGCATGCATTTCAGCTGGTCCCCTGAGTTACTAAGCAAGGCAATATCATCAGCGAATCACAAGTTACTAAGGTATTCTCCATTAACTCTTATCCCCAATTTTTCCCAATCCAGGTCTCTGATACCTCCTGTAAACACACTGTGAATAGCATTGAAGAGATCGTATCTCCCTGCCTGACGCCTTTCTTTATTGGGATTTTGTTGCTTTCTTTATGGAGGACTACGGTGGCTGTGGAGCCGCTATAGATATCTTTCAGTATTTTTACATACGGCTCGTCTACCTCCTGTAAACACACTGTGGATAGCATTGAAGAGATCGTATCTCCCTGCCTGACGCCTTTCTTTATTGGGATTTTGTTGCTTTCTTTATGGAGGACTACGGTGGCTGTGGAGCCACTATAGATATCTTTCAGTATTTTTACATACGGCTCGTCTACACCCTGATACCGCAATGCCTCCATGACTGCTGAGGTTTCGACTGAATCAAACGCTTTCTCGTAATCAATGCAAGCTATATATAAAGGTTGGTTATATTCCGCACATTTTTCTATCACCTGATTGATAGTGTGAATATGGTCTATTGTTGAGTAGCCCTTACGGAATCCTGCCTGGTCCTTTGGTTGAAGAAAGTCTAAGGTGTTCCTGATTCTATTTGCAACTACCTTAGTAAATACTTTGTGGGAACAGACAGTAAGCTGATCGATCTATAACTTCTCATGTCTTTGGCGTCCCCTTTCTTGTGGATTAGGATTATGTTAGCATTTTTCCAAGATTCCGGTACACTCGAGGTCATGAGGCATTGCGTATACAGGGTGGCCAGTTTCTCTAGAACAATCTGCCCACCATCCTTCAACAAATCTGCTGTTACCTGATCCTCCCCAGCTGCCTTCTCTCTTTTCATAACTCCCAAGGCTTTCTTTACTTCTTCCGGTTTTACCTGTGGGATTTCAAATTCCTCTAGACTATTCTCTCTTCCATTATCGTCGTGGGAGCCACTGGTACTGTATAAATCTCTATAGAACTCCTCAGCCACCTGAACTATCTCATCCATATTAGTAATGATATTGCCGGCTTTGTCTCTTAACGCATACATCTGATTCTTGCCTATTCCTAATTTCTTCTTCACTGTTTTTAGGCTTCCTGCGTTGCTGAGAGCATGTTCAATTCTATCCACATTATACTTCCTTATATCAGCTGTCTTACGCTTGTTGATTAACTTCGAAAGTTCTGCCAGTTCTATTCTAGCTGTAGGGTTAGAGGCTTTCATACATTGGCGTTCCTTGATCAGGTCTTTCGTCTCCTGCGATAGCTTACTGGTATCCTGTCTAACGGAGTTACCACCAACTTATGTTGCACACTCCTTAATGATGCCCACAAGATTGTCGTTCATTGCTTCAACACTAAGGTCCTCTTCCTGAGTTAAAGTCGAATACCTGTTCTGTAGCTTGATCTGGAATTCCTCTATTTTCCCTCTTATCGCTAACTCATTGATCGGCTTCTTATGTACCAGTTTCTTCCATTCCCTGCTCAAGCCTAGGCTAATTCGAGTTCTTACCTTCCTATGGTCACTGCAGCGCGCCTTAATGAGCACGTCCACATCTTGTACGATGCCAGGGTTAGCGCAGAGTATGAGGTCTATTTCATTTCTAGTCTCGCCATTCAGGCTCCTCCACGTCCACTTTCGCCTATCCCGCTTGCGGAAGAAGGTATTCATTATCTGCATATTATTCTGTTCGGCAAGCTCTACTAATAACTCTCCCCTGCTATTCCTAGTGCCTATGTCATATTCCCCACTGCCTTGTCTCCAGCCTGCTTCTTGCCTACCCTGGCATTTAAGTCGCCCATCAGTATAGTGTATTTTGACTTTACCTATCGCTGATTCCACGTCTTCATAGAAGCTTTCGACTTCCTGGTCATCATGACTGGATGTAGGGGCCTAGACCTGTACAACGTTCATTTTGTACTTCTTATTAAGTTTCACAAGACCTGCCACCCTCTCGTTAATGCTATAGAATACCTGTATGTTACCAGCTATATTCTTATTAATCAGGAATCCGACTCCTAGTTCTCATCTCTCCGCTAAGCCCCGGCGGCACAGGACGTGCCCGCTTTTCAGCACTGTATATGCTTCTTTTGGCCTCCTAACTTCACTGAGCCCTATTATACCCCATTTACTGCCCTCTAATTCCTCCAACACCACTGCTAGACTCGCCTCACTAAGTAACGTTCTAGCGTTAACGTTGTCAGGTTCATATTGCAATGGCGGCCTGTCCGGAGCCAGGGATTCTTCGCACCCTCTGCTGCGTCGCAGGTCTGACCGCCGCCGTGGTCAGTTGCTTCGCAGCTGCTGGGGACTGAGGGCGGGGGTTTGATTGTTGTGTTCATATAGGAGGTTGTGGCCAAGTACTGCACCAGGGTGGCCAATCCTGCTCTGGTGAAGGAGTGCGTTACCGGTCCTGGTCACCGGGATCAGGCCACACTCGAGGCCTGTTTATGCAATTTTATCAACATGCGGATTTTTTTTCTTTTTTTTTATATCTGGTGGAAAATTGCGCGCCACCGGGATTCGAACCACGGACCTCTTGCACGCAAGGCGGGTGTTCTACCTCTACGCCACCGCTGCGCGCAATGTTCGCTTATAATTTCATTACTTCTGGGCATTTGGTATTTAGTGCGTCGTGTCGTGATGATTCTTTGGAGAACTCTAGTTGTAAAAAGGGGTCTCACTCTGTTGCCGCCATGGCACTAAAAGCTTTTTGACTGCTTACCTTCAAAGGAGAGCATAAAGGTCCCCTTGTCTCTTGTCAGTTATGAGCCTTAGATGGCAAGTTATTATACAATACAGTAAAACTTCGATAATTCGAACTCTGTTAATTCGACATCCCGGATAATTTGAAGGGTTTCTGCGGTCTCATATTTTCCAATGTAAATTTGAGCTGGCGGCCTAGGCCAACCTGGTTAATTCCAAGATTTGGGTTGCTATGTAGCAATTCTCGATCCCCATTTCACCGCAAACCCAACGAAACGATGGCCATTCCGAGCCATGAGGTGACACCATGTAGCAATCGCGATTATTTATAGACAAAGCGCCAGACTGCAGTACTGCTAGCAAAAAAATCAATCCACGTTACGCCCCGCGCACTGCCGAAACGTGCGCCTGCAGAGGTGAAGACGTGCTTAACTGCAATGCAGCGGGCATACCGTTTTTTTTTTCCACGTGCTCTTGTCCCCCCACTTCGCAAGCTCCTCGCAGCGTCAGCACGTGTTCCGTGCCTCTGCCACTGGCTGCCGTTTGCCCATTCTGTCTCTGCAGCTGTGGCGATGTGGGTGTGAGCAACGCCGGTCTGCGCCGTTTTTTTGTGTGCGGTGGTTAGGGGTGTTGCAGCTAGCATGCTGCTTTTTTTTTTTTTTCTGAACTGTGCAGAAGTGCCAGTGAGTAAAGATGCCAAAGTATAAGACTTTAACGCTGCAGCAGAAGTTTTGCTTCGAAGTGGTCGCAAGTACGGGCTCCCACGTACCAAGATGTGGAATCAGCTTTACTTCATTGGCTGCAGAAAGCAAACGCACCTCACCTTCCCATCAATGGAACGATACTGTGGGAGAAGGCGAACGACTTGGCTCTACAACTTGGGCACAAAGAGTTCAAGTGTAGCAGTGGATGGTGCAGCCGTTTTAGAGAGCACAATAATTTGACTTTCGTGGCCGTCTGTGGCGAGAGCGCAGCGCAAACAAGAACGTCGTCGACGACTGAAAGAAACACGTTGGCTCCGTTGCTTAGCAAGTACTGTGCATATAATGTGTACAACCCTGAAAAGGCAGCTTTTTTTTACAAGTAGCTGCCCACGAAAACGTTCACAGGGAAGGACACTGCGGTCAAGAGTCGAAAGCAGCGCAAGGACAGAATTACCGTTCTGTTCGGCACGAACACGTGCGGTAAACACAAGCTGCCGCTACTCGCGGTTGGAAAGAGTTTTAAGCCTTGCTGCTTTAAGAAATGCACGGCTGCCGCCAAGGGCTGAGCTTATCTACCGGCACTACAAGAAAGCCTGGGTCACAGGCGCAACATTTGAAAGTTACGTTAGGCAGCTTGACTGCAAGTTCGCGGCTGCAGGCAGGGATGTACTCTTCGTTGTTGATAATAGCCCTGCGCATGGTGACATCCCACACCTGAAAGCTATCAGGATGGTATTTCTTCCTCCGAACACCACATCGATTTCGCAGCCAATGGACGAAGGCGTCATTCACCACAAGAGAGAGATTTGCCGCCATCCACCTCCTCAAGTGCATGCTCCTTTGCTAAGGCAACGGCAAGGAGTACTCCATCGGCCTCCTCGAGGCCATATGTGTTATTGTGTATGCAGTGAAGCAAGTGGAACCCACTTTGACCATGCGGTGTTTTGAATGCGCTGGCTTCTTGAAGGAAAGCACCATTGGTGTTGATGCTGACTATTCATGTGCATTTGATGAAGGAGCCGAGTATTGCGACCGCAACAATGCACTTTGTGCAGAGGATAGCAAATGTGGTGCAGTCGGCTTCGCCGAGTATGTGAACTTTGAAAATGGTCAACAAATGTGCTACTCAGGCTTGGAGAGTGATGCTTCCCCTGATGCGACCATATGCGATGACAGCGATGACGACGACGCCAACGAGCCCTCTGAAGCACCCGCTCTCGGGGAAGCTATCGGATCGCTAAACGTTATCTGCGTTTTTGTTGAGCGCCACAGTGGAAATTCTCAATTGCTGCACCTACTTGGCCAACTAGAAAGCATTACCCTTGGAGCCTCGAAATACAGGACGTGGCAAACCAGCATATCTGATTACTTTAAGTAATCCAAAGATTGCCGAATAAAGATAGTGCATTCCTGCAGTGAAATTTTTTGCCTGGGTTGCATTTTTTTTTTTGGGTTCAGCTAATTAGAAAACCTGTTTATTCAGATATTTTGCGGTCCTGGTGACTTCGAATTAAGGAGGTTTTACTATATAGCTAATGTAGAAAGGGATTCAGTCCAAGAAGTTTAAAGGAAGGTGAAAAGTATGTTACTGTAAGTGTAGTAGATTAAATGTAGAGCTTTTTTTTCTTCGTAGACTCAGTCTTGTTAGTATCATTGCTGTGGCTCTAGATTCAAGGGTTGAATTGATGCAGTCCAAATGTTGATTGGTAAGCGCAGTCTTTGTTGGCATCCATGCAGGCATCAACCAGCATGGACTTTGGCATCTGCTTTGTTGACACCTCTGTAGGCAAGTTTCACGTGAGTATTTTCACTTTTCCGTATTTTTTGGAAACCGGAAAGAAGCGCCTTGTACTTAGAGTATAATGCAGTTTTACTTGTAGTGAAAATTTCATTAAATCGCGAATTTTGTTAAGTTGAGGTTTTAGTTTCAGCAGTAAAAATAATTTCACAAGTCCCCAGAGCATTCTGAGTGGATAGTATCTTGTGAGTAATCACATGTAAACAAATTGCAACAATGTTGTGTCATAATAGCACGGTTGCTAGTGCCAGCAGTGTAGCGCCATGGGGCTCATGGCATCCAAGATCAGCCTATTGCATCGCGCAGCACTGTAAATAAGGTGTCGTGGCTGAACACGCTTAGGGCCCATAGCCGTCATCAGATGGCACCCTCAAATTAAAGGAAGTTATTTATTTATTTATTTATTTACAATACTAACAGTCTCTACTGAGACATAGCAAGTGGGCACTATATATATATATATATATATATATATATATATATATATATATGTGTGTGTGTGTGTGTGTGTGTGTGTGTGTGTGTGTGTGTGCGCGTGCGCGCGTGCGTGCGTGCGTGCGTGTGTGTGTGTGTGTGTGTGTGTGTGTGTGTGTGTGTGTGTGTGTACATATACAAAGAATGCTCATTATGTTAAGGATCAAGCTATACATGTATAACATCAGTTTTGCACTTTACAAATAGACAATTTACACTACATGATGTATACACCAAATACAAGTACATGCTATTTTTCAAGATAGAATAAAATGGCGATTTAGGCATTCTACGCTGTATACGCAACTAGTTACACTGGGTACGAGTACATGCTGGTCTGCATGATCTAATAATAGGACTATCTAATTAAAGTGCAATAAGATACGAATATTCATCCTGAGAAAAAAGAACGATCTCACGTATTGGGGGAGTCGATATAAGGGAAGCTTTGTGTGCTGTTTGCTTTGATGACAATAATTAGCGACGTTAGTGCCAAATGTGTGATTTCTTCAGCGTTTAGTCCAATACGAGAGTGGTGAGTTGATGTTAAGTGTTACCTTACGTGCACTACTGCTGTTTGTCTGCATAGTCCACAGAACACACAGGGAGACATGTTTGGTTGAGGCGTCACTGTGTGTCATTGTTCGTAACTTCTGAAAGGGTTGAGCATTATCATTGCCTCGCATGGCACATTGCATTGTGGCAGAAGTGTAAACCCTTTCCCTACCGTGGGGAAAATAGGTGTTTTTTTTTTAGGTTACACCCGATTTTTTTTTTCTGAAGGAACTACTCCAACCAATATTGTCATGTCGTATTGATGATTAAGAAAACAGTTACGAAACTGTGAATGACGAAACTATCTTTTTATTTGGTGAACCTGTGCCCACAAAAGCAAGTTACACTCAAAGCGCAATGATAGCGGCAAACACAGTCAGCGATAGTGCAGGGCAGGCGTGTTCGCTTTCATACATCAGTCATCAGAGGTTCCAGAATACAGTGAAACCTCGCTAACCGTAGTTGGCCGGAGCTTGAAAAAAATACATACTAAACGGTAGTACTGCTTAAATGAAATAGCATGAGATCATCCACTTACCTGCCAAAACGGAACTCGGAGAGAGTGCGATGAAAGGGAAGAAAACATGCAGTATTTATTTTTTTTGCACGACAAAAGTGTTATTTTCATTTGATCCGCAGTGGCCTAGCAGTGACGACTGCGGCCTCAAACTTACTGAAGCTGCGAGTTAGCTTTTCAGCCAGCCCCCTCTTCTCAAGAAACGCTCACATGGCATATTCCTCGTTGGCGTTACACATTCCCTGTACACAGGCACAGTAGTGCTGCAGAAGTGACGGGGCGCCTTTTTCATTTAGAGGTGCTGTTCTTGTCACGACAGTTGCATTTGCGAGGCTGACGTAACGCGCAGCTTCTAACCCCGTCGGGCCTGAATCGCCCGTGCTATCGCTTTCCGTGTCATCCTCATCACTGTCGCTAGTCAACAGAGGCAACGATGGCGAAAAGTCGAACCTCGTAGCCGACATCTCTTCGTGGTCACAGCAGTGCTGCCGAGCAACTTCTTCGCATTCCGGATGCCACACACTTTAATGGCCATTGAGTCGGGGATTTGACCTTACTACTTTTAAAGTGAAACTACTGTTTAATAGGCTATGGTTTAACGAGGTTTTACTGTAACGGCTGCTGACCCCGTGTCTTCCAGGAACGGATATAAATTTCGCGTTGCGCATGCGATAAGATTACACCAGGTTCGGTGACAACAGACAACGGATAGAACCATCAATAACATTCGAGAAACTTCCGGTACATGCAGGCACGTCCAGTGCTGAGCGATAATGTTTAGCCTTTGTTAGCCGGTGAAAAAGAATTCACCCGAGAAAGATAAACAAGTACATGTGCCAATGCCCCCCTCTTAAAGAGCATCATCCCGATGCTACAAACATAACAGGAGAGTGAAAAAACAAAAGCATGCTTAGCAAAGAAAAAGTAACAATGAGTCCCAAAGTTCGTTAGCATTGGTAGAACAGCTTAACACACAGCATGGAATATTTCGGAGTTCTGAGTGGCACCGCTGTGATAGCGACATGCCATCTCGCGCGACCTCATAGTTCAGCACACCAATTCATGGGATGATGTTTTAGGCTCTGAAGTAGTGTCACAGATGTTTCTCAAGCAACCTGTCGGAATTACATGAATGCGGCCGAACACATCTGCCACCGCTAATTTGTAACCAATTAGAGCAAATAGTTTTTCCTCCTCCTCTCACTAAGACCTCGTCAGCGCATTGGGGTCTAAACCAGAACATGTTCGCTGGGCTGGTACTCCACATCGTATCATCATCTGAGATTGTAGTACCAGCTGTCGTTCCTCAGCTGATTCTTGATGCGCAGGTGGGCAAGCTGTTGGGCTTCTTCGGTGCGCTGCAGATAGGCGGCGATGTCGAGACTCTCTTCATCGATGACGTGTGGTCAGCGTGGCATCGAGAGTCGTCAGGTTCCTGCCATAAACCAGCTTAAACGGCGTGATTTGTGTTGTTTTTTGCACCACCGTGTTGTAAGCAAAGGTTATGTACGGCAGGACGGCACCCCAGGTTTTGTGTTTGGTGTCGACGTACATCGCCAGCATGTTGGCAATGGTCTTGTTCAGGTGCTCCTTAAGACCATTCGTCTGCGGGTGGGGTGGTAGGCAGGTGTCTTCCTGTGGCTTGTGTGTCTATATTGTAGAAAGGCTTGGGAGAGCTCTGTTGTGAAGGCCGTTTCTCGGTCGGCGACTACTTCTGGGGCGGGTGTTGAAGCCGGATGTTCTTGACAAAGAATTTCGCCACTTCGGCTGCACTACTTTTCGATAGAGCTTTCGTTTCAGCAAAGCGGGTGAGGTAGTCGGTCGTCATGACGCCCGACTTATTTCTGGATGTTGACGATGGAAAGGGTCACAGCAAGGCCATCCGAATCTGCTGAAATGGTCGGCAAGGAGGCTCAATCGGCTGCAGTAATCCCGCTGGCCTTGTCGGTAGTGTCTTGCGTCGCTGACAGTCTAGGCATTTCTTGACGTAACGGGTGACGTTGGCGGTCAGGCGCGGCCAACAGTACCTCTCTTGTATCCTTACGAGCCTACGGGAAAATCCGAGGTGCCCGGCTATCTGATCATCATGCAGGCCATGCAGGATTTCTGGCTGCAATGCTACGGGCACAACGAGAAGGTAGTTTGCATAGACTGGCTAGAATTTCTTTACGAGGACGTCGTTTTGCAAATAAAACGAGGACAACCCGTGCCTAAATGCCATAGGGACAATGTCGGTGTTTCCTTCCAAATATTCGACATGCCTTTTAGCTCCAAATCTGCTCATTGTTCAGCGAAGTCTTCCGTGCTTATTGCTGCTTGGAAGGTGTTGTCTTTGTCATTTTACGATGGCGGAACAATGGGGCTGTGTGATAGACAGTCGGAATCAGAGTGCTTGCGTCTGGATTTGTAGACCACGATGATGTCCAATTTCTGGCATCTGATAGTCCAACGTGCGAGCCGTCCTGAAGGGTCCTTTAAATTTGCCAGCCAACACAAGGCATGGTGATCACTTACGGCTTTGAAGGGCCTGCCATATACGTAAGGACGTAATTTTGTGGTAGCCCAAAGGATGGCAAGGCATTCTTTTCCCATCGTGGAATAATTGGCTTCCACTTTCAACAGCGATCAGCTGGTGTAAGTGATCACCCTTTCAAGTCAGTCTTTCCTCTGGACTAGGATATCACCTAGGCCTAGGCTACTGGCATCAGTGTGGATTTCTGTATTGGTGTCCTTGTCGACGTGCTCAAGTACCTGTGGCGACTGCATGCGGCATTTGAATTCTTGAACTGTGTCAGCCTGCAGCATTTCCCACTTGAACTTGACATCAGATGTAGTTAGGTGTGTCATCGGCTCAGCGATGCGTGAAAAGTTCTTGACAAAGCGCCTGTAATAGGCACGCAAGCCAAAAAATCTGAGCACTCCCTTCTTGTCGATGGGCTCGGGGAAGTTAGCGATCGCAGATGAATTCTGCGGATCATGGCAGACTCTAGATTTGCTGATGACGTGACCCAAAAACAGAAGCTCATCGTAATCGAAGTGGAACTTTTCCGGCTTCAGAGTGGGCCCTGATGACTTGATGGTCTCTAGCACTGTTCCAAGCTGCCTAAGGTGATCGCTGAAATTCCTGGTGAAGACGATGATGTCGTCGATGTAGATGAGACATGTCTGCCACTTCAACTCTGTTAACATTGTGTCCATCATGCGCTGGAACGTTGCAGAGGCCGAGCACAGTCCAATTGGCCGGACCTTGAACTCGTAGAAGCTGTCCGGCTTGATGAAGGCAGTTTTTTCGTGATCTCTCTCGTTGACTTCTATTTAGCCAGACTTAGCTAGACAGTAGCCAGAGAGTAGCCAGATTTAAGATCCATCGGCGAGAAGCATTGCAAAGCCGATCTAATGTGTTGTCTATGCGTGAGAGGGCTCTAAGTACTTCATCTTGTTCAGTCGACGATAATCGACGCAGAAACAAAGGGTTCTGTCCTTTTCTTCACCAAGACTACAGGAGGTTCCCACATGCTTCTTTATGGCTGGTTGATGTCGTTAAGCAGCATTTCTTCGACTTGTTGCCTTATAGCTTCACATTTTCACATCTAAACTCAGTAAAGGCTGTGGTGGAGTGATGTTTTGCAGCTGTTTGTCGAATATATGATCAAGTTGAAAAGCAGTCTTTGTATGGTTGGTGCAGACTTCTAAGCGTTTGCTGCTTACTCACGGGAAGACTTGAATTTAGGTCGAAGACTGGTTCCTGGACGTTGACTGCCAAGACAGGTCCAACAGAATCCGTGAGGATAAACTCATTGCCGGTTTCCACAATTTCCTCAGTGTATGCAATGGTTGTGCCCTTGTTGGTGTGCTTGACCTCCTGGCGGAAGTTTGTGGGCATCACTTTTGCATTTCCTCCGTGCAGTCGAGTGATCTCTCTTGCGAATCAAATTTCATGGCGGAGCAGTACGCGTTAGTTGCCCTCAATAATGCCTTCTACATCTGTGAGTGTTTCAGTGTCTATGAAAATGACAATGATGGAGCGAGGCGGGATGCTGACATGGGTTTCAAGCACTTTCAAGGCATGCTGACTGGAAGTTCTCTCTGGCGGTATTTCTCAGTCAGTAGACAGCATTATCGACTTCTACTTTAGGTCAGTTACTACGTTTTGTTGATTAAGAAAGTCCATGCCGAGAATTACTTCACTTCAGCACTCTTCACGGATAGCAATAGTCACAGTGTAAGTTCGGTCATGCACTCTGTCTCTTGCTGTGCAAATTCCAGTCGGTGTTATAAGGTTTCCTTTAGCTGTCTGGATATGAGGGCGGTCTGTCAGCACCTGTGTCTGCTAGAGCGGTGGCGTTGTTGTTGTCGAGAAGCATGTCAAGACCGGTAGTTCTTCGTCTTGTATTGCGTTTGGGTCGTGGCATCGCATTACGGCTGCATCTCATTGTTCTGTAGCTGGTGCGTCTTGTCATCAGGTCTTAATTTGTTGGCATATCTTTTGCTTCGAAGCTTCGTTGGGATAGCAGCCTGTCATTCCTGTGTTGTCGAGATACAGTTGAACCTCGTAATAACGAAATCTGTGGGGAACGCGAAATGAATCGCTTTCGCGAGAATCTTGTTGTTGCAAAAAGAGACAGCCGAATAAGTAATGCATCGCAGAAGAAAACTTTACTGTCAAAACTCTGTTAGCCTACTTTGTAAGCTTTGCTCGAGGATATAGAACCGCATTGCCGACAGTACAAAGTGCGCTGCATGCGTAGACCAGCAGTGGCAGTACTGCCGTAGTGCAGTATTCTCGGTCAATTGCTTTCGGAGGTATGATCAATTTTCCGAGATTTTGCGTAACTCGGCACCGGATGCAGAGCAACAGCGCATGCAGCATCAATTCTCCAGTGCATGCCGTTGCATGTAGGTGCCGATGCCTCCAGTGCCGAGCGCAAAAGTGATCGTATCTTGTGCACCTGAAGGCAAACAATTGAGATAACGGCCCTTTCGTGCAAATCTATGTCCGGCGCCGAATCCGCACGCAATGCCTGTTGGGTGGCGCCAAAACCAGCGCTCTTAAAGCAAGGGATGCATATTCGCGGACAATTGTTCAATCATGGCCCGATGTGAGACACTCCATATGCTGCAGCTGCCATCTCAGGCGCCATGATGAATCCCATGTCGATGGGACGTGGATTTCCTTGTCTTTGCTGCATTTTTCTCACCGACGTGCACGTTACGCAGTTCATTGCCGCGATCGGCGATTGTTGTTCGAAATGCACGTTCAGTTTGTGTTCAGTTTCGCCTCACACAATTGGCCTTGTCGAGTCATCAGCCGCGGGGAATGCAAACTGAATTCACGTTTCGATCTACGATCTCACCTAGTAGGCATGCAAAAACCGTTGTCACATCTTGGTAAACAAATACATGTGTCACTATTTAATATAATACATAAATAAAAAGCATAATTAATGCATACTTTATGCATTAATGTTTTATTATATAGATTGCAAGAATATAGATTGTGGGATAAAATTGAACAAAGTTCGTTAAGACACATGCGTACCTACTAAGAAAGAAATCTAACAAAAATTGGCATATACAAAATGTACTGCTGTCTAATCGGCATGATCTCCGAAAAAAATCAATATTTTTCATTGAACGGGCCTTCCATTTCAAGAATTTTAACTACAAGCACTACAGTTGACCGTGCCATGCTGCAAAGCAGTTTCTCAATTTAAAACATTGCGGAATGTTTCATGTCTTGCAGTAAACTTGTTTTCTAAACTAACCAAGCTGCGGCTGCCAATGTTCCAGGCTTGTTTGCGTTGTCGTTGCTCTCGGAGTCAAAGTCCAACAAAAAGGCAGCATCCTCAGACAAGCTGCTGCTCGATCCATTGATAATATCAGTTGTAGACGCAGCAGAATCATGAGATCACTATCCACTATCTTTCGAAGTGTGCGCACCACTTCCAAAAGCAGCCACTTTTGCTTTCTACTTTGACGTCCACGAAACTTCGGAATTCAAATTTCTCTTTGGGCGAGTTGGTACATACTTGATTTGAAAATTATAACAGCACTGACACTTTCAACACGTCCTTGTTCCTTTGCGGTTGCATGTGTTAGCGCTGTTATAATTTTCAAATCAAGAAACTTTGGAAGACGTTCAAAAATCACTGCCAAGTGGGAAAAAAGAGGAAACTCCTTAGGAAACAAAAGTATAGTTCTCCTCCTCCACGTTGTGGGATTCTCACCCGTGCTCTTGGGACAAAGGAACAACACAGTAGCACGAACTATCACAAGGGCATTTATTGCACCTTTCATGGATCAATGCCTGCTAGCCTTGTTACTATCCACAAAACATGCCGATGGGCGCATGACAAATTGCGGAAGTCCGACTCACCGTGACCGGATAACGAGCGAATATGTTCGCCTCATGCTGGACACCAATGCCTGGTCGTTCGCACGTACGGTCACGCCAACGGTGGAGCCTTCGAACGAGGCCTTGCGAGACGGTCTTGCAGAAGCATGGATCGGTGCACACGCGGAATGTCCGCGCTGCTTGCCGACCGTGAGCCTAAAGAGGAAGAGCCTTCTCCTTTCCGCACCCAAGTAACCCCGCCGTTAGGTGGCGTTAGCAGCGCAACAATCGCGCCATCTCTCGTACTGCGCTTAAACCATACAGACTGCCGCGGGCACCAAGCGACGTGTCAAAGCCGGATTACAGGAGACGGGAGCTATGCGGGAAAACAACATATCAGGGGACACGTGAGAGTCGCACATCCCCACAATTTCCGATGATGGTGTAGTGTGTCCGTGAGCGGAGCGGAAAGTCTCGAGAGTGGCATTTCAAAGCATCGATAGTGGGCTAACGATGCCCAGTGGACGGGGTAGGGAAAGGGCTTAACTTTAATTGAATAATGGGGCTGTATGTAATTCAATTAATTATTATAATTGCATTTATACATTGTGTACCATGTTTTGCTCCGTAGCAAAGACACTCCTGTTTCGCACAGTGCTGCTTTCGGGCCTGGGTGTCCTCAACGCTGAGTGCGTGGCTTAGATCCATTTTGTTGGCAGGTGTTTACGTGCTCCTTCTGCATTAGTGGCCAGCACGCTGTTGAGACGCCAGCTCCAAGTGCTTCTCTTCAGACTATCCACGATTGTAATACAGTGGTGGACCAACTGCGCCATTTGTGCCAATTGCGCAATAGCCCTTTTTTTTTGCGTTTTAAAGGTAATGCAATGTTTTCAGTAGGGTTATGCAACTACAGTCAATGATCAATTTTTCTGGCATGCCCTATAATTTGGACACTTTCCCAGCATTGCCACAGTACCTCATATGCTCGGTGTACAAGAGTGTTTGGAGGTCAAAATGCTTTGCCGTCCGATTTTCCTGACTTTTTGCCATGGTCGCAGGTCTGGAATGGCATTGATCAAAGCCACTGCTATTTTGATTACCTCGTTGCCTCAAGCAGGTGCTTTAGTAAAATGTTCAATGCAAACCGCCATGAGAAACCGCTTGAAAACCAAATATTGGTCGCTTGGAAGTTGGAAATAATGAGATTGCACTATAATACTTGTATGAATGAATGGCAGTGTAAGGGGGAACGTATAATAAATGTTCTAAGACAACATTCACGAGGCACTGCTTTTGACCAGAAGTATTTCATTCTTCTTGTGCAGCTTGGCCAGTTCACTGACGACCAGTTCTGCTCCAAGCTGCGCACAGCAGTGTCCCATCATTCACCTGTTCACGTAAGTCTGTTGGTTGCCTGGAACTGGCGCTGGAACTACCTGGGGCCTGTGCAGGTGCTGTACGAGAGTGACCCGATGCTGCCCACTGGACTCCGTCAAGTGCTCGAGGGTCCTCTGCACTCAGTGTCCCGGCAGGCGCTGCGGCCCGGAAAGGAGCTCTGGGATGTGCTGCTGACACTGCGTCATCTTCGGGAGGGTGCCTACTTTGGCGACGAGTATCCCAGTGCCTTGCAGTCCTTCCTTGACCCAGGTGATAATACACCTTGGGAAGGCTCTCGTTAAGATGCATTGGGTGCATGTTAAAAACTCCAAGAGGCCGAAATTAATCCACAGTTATCCACTATGGTGCGTGCCTCACAATCAGAGCGTGGATTTAACCAACCCCAACTAGACTTCTTCAGGCCTCTTCACTGCCCGTGTGACATCACGCATTTGGCCCGACAGAACTAGCTGCCACTGGCAGAGCTGCATGTTTTCTTTGTGCATTGTGGACGGGTCGTATTGAATAATGCCACCAACTCTTGTGGTAGTAGCTAGTGTACTTGTTAAGGAACTTTAATGCAGGAAATCAAAAGGAAGATGTTTTTCTGAAATAGTACCAGGTTTGGGCGCCTCATGCACTACCGCCGAAAAAAGTTACCAGTGGGTTGACCGACACCAAAAATAAAAAGAAAAGGTTTTTTTTTTTTTTTCAAATAAAAATGCACTGTCGCCAAAGAAAGTTACGGAAAGGGTTGATCGACAACAACAAAAAAAACTTATTATTAATTTACACAAATATAGGTTAGGTAGTTGCTCACTTCACTTATTACACTTGTAACCTCACAGTCACCTAATCAAATTTTATCTTAACAAATATGCACATATACATGTTCACTTATTTTAGAGTATACAAATAAATAAACACACACATACGTGCACACATACAACTTTCTTATCTAGAGACATATGCTGGACAGTCAAGAAAAATAGTTGGCAAAGTGTATGGCGTCAATTGTGTTAGTTTAACAGGTGCTTCAATTTACACTAATTGGAGCCTACATATCCCCAGCGGATCATTTTGACGGCGAACGACTCAAGGAAATATTACTGATGAGCAATGGCCCCTGGGTTATCACAGGTGGCTTCAACGCGCATCACCAGCTATGAGGAAGCACTAAAATTGATTCCAAAGGCTGGAGTCTCACCTCCTTTGCTGCCGACCATGATTTGTGCTGTGTGAATGACGGCAGCCCTATGTTTTTGCGAGGCACGACCTATAGCAGCTGCTTGGACTTAACTTTGTCACGGCACTTTGCCCTGAGCATCCACTGGTTTACGGACATTGAAACGCATGGAAGCGACCATATTCCAACATACATAAAGATTAGAGGAGTTGAGCAACGTTCGTCTACTGTCTTGCGTACAGTTGATTGGACAAAGTTTAAGAAGGATATGGATGACGCATGTCGGGAAGGCCTTCCACACACTATCGACGATGCAATTGCAGAGGCATTGAAAACATCCATCTGCTCGCTCACAAGGTCAGCAAGGCGAACAGACTTGGATATGGAACTGGAGAGGCTGCGTGCGGCATGCCGACAGGCGGAGAGGAGGTATCGGCGTACGAAGTGCGTCTTGGATCTGAGGGCTTCACGACGCATACAAAAGAAAGTCCAGCGTCGTATGGATAAATTGGAAGACAAGCGATGGAAAACTTTCTGTCAGTCGCTTGATCCCCGAAAATCGCTCTCACACATATGGCGAACGGTTAAGGGCCTTCGCTCATCTCCGCATCAAAGGAAGCCCTTTGCTGCTCTGGCCCTCTACCAACTCTGCTCGGAACTTCAAGTGGCTGAAGAGTTCTGTTCATGGGTTGCTGGGTCCGTGGCCATCATTACTGACGCAGCATTGCATGACATCCCTGAGGCACGTGTACCAGAAATGAACGTGCTCTTTTCACTCGAAGAGCTCGATGCTGTGTTGGCGACTTGCAGGCGTTCTTTGTCACCAGGATCTGATGGCATCACGTATGCTGCCCTATGCCACCTTACACATGGCGTACGTGATGAGCTGCTCAGCTACTACAATGAGTCTTGGCAGAACGGCACCATTCCTAGACAATGGAAAACGAGCCGCTTGATCCTCATTCTGAAACCTGGAAAGTCTCCGCTTGAGCTTTCATCATATCATCCGATTGCGCTTTTGAGCTGCGTCGGTAAAGTGATGGAAAGAATGATTCTTGCTCGCTTGGAATGGTACCTAGAGCGATTCAACATCTATCCGGATGCCATGACAGGCTTTCGTCGAGGTCGCTTGTCCATTGACAACATCATTGACATCGTAACCTGGGTCCAAAATCAAAAAAGCCTCAAGCGCCTATCAGTGGCACTTTTTCTAGATATAAAAGGAGCATACGACAACGTCGCCCATTAGGCCATACTGAACTCACTTGAGGCTGTTGGAGTTGGTGGCCGGATGTATCAATGGATTCGGGACTATTTGACTGAGAGGTGCTTTTTCTTACAGACTGAAGACGGCCCAACTTCGGAACATTACACCTGCCGTGGTGTGCCGCAGGGTGGGGTGTTAAGCCCCATTCTGTTCAACGTCCTCTTGGTAGGACTAGCGGAGTACCTACCGCAGTCAGTTCACGTCTCAATATACGCCAACGACATTTGCATCTGGGCTTCTGCGGTGACTCGCCCTCAGGTACGAGCCAGGTTTCAGCGGGCGGCAACCATGACGGCATCTTATCTCCGGGAACAATGCCTCAGTGTGTCTACTGAAAAGTGCGCATTGGTTGGCTTTACGTGCAAACATATGACATCGTATCCTGTTTCAATCAATGGTCAAGCTGTATCCTATGCTAAGACACATCGCTTTCTGGGTGTAATCATTGACCGAAACCTCTTGTGGAGCCCCCACTGCATCTATCTAAAGAAGAAATTAGTTGTCATTGCTCAGGTCTTTAAATTTCTCTGCGGGAAAAACTGGGTACACCAGTCCATTCTATGATTCAGCTCTACAGGGTACTGTTTCTCGGACTCCTACGTTACAGTCTACCAGTGTTGTCAAATGGATGCAAGACAAACTTTCGCGCTTTGGAGAGCATACAAGGTCAAGCCCTACGCACATGTTTAGGGCTGCCTCGGTGCACGTCAACAGCCGCAACAATTGCCATCGCTGGGGACCATGTGATCCAGACACACGTAGCTGTCGACTCTCTCAGAGCGCACGTTCGCCATCTGTCAAGGATCCCCGACCATCATTTGGCCTCCCTACCAGCCGAGAGACCTCTAGCGACCTATTCAAGAGTGATTAACGCTCATAAAGAGTGCATACCGTCATATTTTACACCGGCGACGAAGCCTTCATCTCCCCTGTGGTGCCTACGACAGCCTCAAGTGAATTTTGCTATTCCTGGAATTACAAAAAAGTCCGATCATCCATCGCCGGCTCTGAAGCAACTTACGTTCCTATTACTGCACCAGACGTATCAGGACCACATACATATATGTACCGATGGTTCAACCTCCCGTACCAGCTCAATTGCCGCATTCGTCGTTTCAGCCAAGAAGGTTACAGTTAAATTCAAATTGTCACATACGAATACATCTACATCGGCAGAGCTTGCAGCTCTCCATGCCGCTATGATGTACGTCAGCGAAGAGCCAACAGAGAAATGGGTCATATCTTGTAACTCTAAGGCAGCCTTTCATAGCATCAAGTGTGCATTACGTCACAGAACTTACGAGCAGATGACATCTGACATCAGGGAAGCGCACCACCATGCTCTGGAAAGAGGGCACAACATCATATTTCAATGGATTCCTGCTCACTGTGGCATCGTCGGCAAAAACCTAGCTGACAAGGCTGCCCGGTCTGCCCACGAAGATACCCAGACGCGTTCAATACCTTTGGCGAGGTCGGACGCTGCCAGGGATCTTCGCCTACATGCACGCAAAAAGTCGCAAGATCTCTGGAGTTCAAGTGCCTACAATTGCAGATTATGTAAACTGGGCCCCACGCTACGGCTACAACTGCCATCTAGCCTTTCCCGCGGTGAAGCAACCTTGCTGTACTGCTTGTGGCTGCGAGTAGCGTTCACGAACTGATACTGTTATCGTTTGGGAATGGCCGAGAGCCCGATGTGCGATTCCTGTAGGTGCGAGGAGACCAACTTATTGTGTACCTGCCCCCGCTACGATGTACAACGCCTCTCTCTGCAGGAAACTTTACACCGACTGGACTTAAGACCGTTCAACGAATCAAAGATACTCGAACCGTGCCCACACCCGTCACTGGCACGAAAAGCGAATCGTGCATTAGTGCAATACTTGAAGTGCACCGGCTTACGAGACCGTTTATAGTGTCCCTGTGCATAGTGTCCCGCCCACACGCACTCAGTGATCACTTTCTACGCTTTTTCTCTTTCTATTCCCCTTTCCCCCAGCCTCAGTGTAGGGTAGCAAACCGGATGCTCTTCTGGTTGACCTCCCTGCCTTTCCTATCCTTGCTTTTTTTTCTCTCTCTCTCTCAATTGTCCACCCATCAATGTCCGTGTACGCCGATGTTGCTCGAACATATTCAGGTTTGAAGTGGCATTCGCACACATGCACATTATCAAGATAGAAAAGACGCATGCAAACAAATAAAGAATTCTGAAGCCGGCTCAACTGATCAACAAATGAAGCCATGCTATTCTAGTGAATCATCGAATGTAGCAAGAAACCTGACTCGCTTAAATGGAGGGATCGTGAAAACCTACTGCTTTTTTTTTTTTTTTCGTATCTAGTAAATTGTACACTAAGGAGGATTAATCAATATCTACAATTCTGCCTACCTTGGAGTTTGTCAACTGTGTAACATCCATAGTTCGGCAACATCCACATTGTCATGCCGCACTGCATGTTGTCATAGGGCTCTTCACTTGTGTTTACTTGGGAATGAGAAGAACTGAACTTCTCCATCTTAATTTCCTCTGCGCATTGGCACACAGCACCAGCTCCAGGCAAGCGTGAAACATCAACACGCAGGGCTTATGCACAGAATTGATTTCAAAACAAGTCCACAAATGCACAAGACAAAGAACGGCACTTTCTGCTCCTGCAAGTTTGGCATGTCAGATCATGCATTTTGCCCAGAAAGTTTAACAGGTTACGATTTGTGCCACCTGTTGAGCATGCATAAAATTTTTGGTCAGGCAAAGCACGGTGACGTCACCGAGCGCTGCGAGAGCAGTGCGGAGGCCTGAAATGTCCAGGTGTTGTTGTTTTAACACGTAAAACCCCAAAATTTCAGCGCTTGCCAGAAATTCACGAGTCACGTGTGGACGGAGATACATCAAACAGCTTACGGCCTCGTCTGCCTGCCTCGTGCATCGGAGAAGTTTTTCCGAACGAGACGGAACTGATACTGAAGTGCCACTCAAGGCTGAGGTGTCAAATGTGAGGAGGACGCATTGGCAGAGACTTTCGCTCCAAGGGCAAATCCTCAGAGTGGCGGGACAGGCCACCAGAACAAGTTGGTTCTGAGCTGTGGGTGAAATAAGTGACCTTAGAAGTGGCCTTGCTCTATGCTTGGAAAGCGCTTATATGATGCCTCCTTTAAGGGGGGACATGGGTTGGGATAACTTTGTTATTTCTTGATAAAACTGCATATGCTCATTCAGTGTTTTGTATTTATTTTAAATATACAATTTTGCATGTACATAGCAGTTGCTGAGATAATAATTATCTTCTATTGTTTGCTGAAACAATTAAAATTCACCTGCTAAAGGGAAAGTTGTAAACAACATATAGTTGGGTACTAGAGTACATAAGGATAGCAACGCTGGAAACAGATTCGAAATTGAACAATTATTTGTCATTTTACAGCCTTGTTGAAGTTCTGTGTTCATAGTATCAATAATAAGAGTAAATGTAAATGTAAATAAAAAAAATTTCTAGCACAATTAGGCATGCAGCGTGCCGGCGTTGCTGTCATTCGCGTAACACATGCAATTTCCAGTGATTACTATGGTGATGTGGACTTTGCCACTCCGTTTCGGTTGGATGCTAACACTAAAACAGACATTTGGGCAAGTTGGTAAGACATATTTGAAACAGAACAGCGCGGTTTTCACGGGGACAAGCAGGGAGAAACGACACAGACGAGCGCTGCCATCGTTTGCAGCGCTCGTCTGTGTCGTTTCTCCCTGCATGTCCCCGTGAAAACCGCGCTGTTCTGTTTCAAATATGCTAACGCTGTTTTTGCTCTTTTGCTTTGGCTGTTTGCTGTGCTTGTCAAGAGCTGCTGCACTAGGACGAAAACTGTTGTGCTGCTCCGTGCCCTTTATGTGTTTTTTTTACTCCTTCCATGTATACTTAGGCGCACGCTAACGGCACCTATTTATGAATGGGAGAAATGCACCTGAGGGTTAGTTGTGGCTTCCGAGATTAAATCATAAAAGCCGAGGCGTGCTGCCCATTTTCGGAGGCTGGTCACGTCAATTTGTGTTTTACACAAATTGTGTATAAACACAAACACTATTTGTGTTTATATACAAGCTGCTGGAAAATTGATTGTGCAGCTCCTGCACTTCATTTACGTCCTATATTGTGCTTTTTTGACACTTTGGAAAATGGAGGCTCCTTGGATTGATCACCACTCGCATTCGCCATCTTACAACTTGGCGAGCACGGAAGCAGGGAATATTTATCAGTGGTTCGCGGAACCCCGAGCAGAGTTCTGCGGTACCCCTGGGTTAAACCACATTAAGAACCCATGCTTAAAATTGTATGGCTCGAAAGATTGCTCCAAAGCCAGTTTCGGCCGTCCCACCCCTATTGAAAGTCAGCACTCTATGTGTATGCTTGCTTGTCACTTCTCTTGTGCGTTCTTCAAAGATTGTTAGAAAGACTGCATTGCCAGAGTCCTGAGTTTCCTGGTGGTGCTTGTTACCCTTATGGCAGCTGGTCTTGCTCTTTGATCAAACAGCTGTCTGTTTAATTTGTGCAGGCGACCCTACACACCTAACTCCACAAGACAATGGCTGTCTTGCTCTGAAGGCATTGGGTGCCTGCATTTGGTGAGTCTATGTCCATCATACTGGCAGCAGTTGTCGTGAGTGAAAGTTTGTGGCTGTAGTTTTATTTATTTTATTTTATTTAACAATACTGTTGGCCGAAGGCCGTTACAGGGTGGTTTCAAGACAAACAATACGAGATAGCAGCGCTGCCGGAGTGTAGAACAGACCAAATAAGGCGTATACACAGGCAAAGGCACAATGCAAATCAAGCAGCAGCAAAAACAAACTGCAGTAGGGTGGTATTCATTGTACCACAGCCGCTGGAATTATCATGTGTGTTACAAACAGGAACATAAGTAAGACAAAGTACCATTATTAAAGTACAGTCAACTCCCGTTAATACGAAGTTCACGGGAGTCGACTTCGAATTAAACGAACTTCCAATTAAGCACAAAACACAAAAAACAGCACTTTATTTGTGGCGAAATCGAGTATTTTCTCTAAGAAAAATAGTCGGTCATCTTGCTTTGCTCCTTCTTGCCGAATCGCGCTGCTGAGAGCAAGTTCTGCAGGCTGTAGATGTGGCGGAACGCTTCTTCCGCATTACCTTCAGCAGCAAAGAAGCGCTCCGCAAGAGCAAGGCCCGCAGCTACATCGGCAGCCTTAGGTTGCGGCTCGCCTTCAACGTCATCGTCGCTTTCCTGTGTCGCTTCCTGGGGCCGAATAATTTCTACAATTTCGCTATCCGTCAGCGCACCGCACGTTTCGACCGCCTTGTCTACGGCGACGTAATCTTCAAAATTGACGTCCCCGAGAGCATCACCAAAATCAGTGCCGTCAAGCTCGCTTGTTGACGCTTCCTCCGCTGAAATTTCAGAGGCATCCTCCGAAGGAGCTGCCACAAAACCGCAAGCCCTGAAGCAGTTTGCTATTATTTCTTGCTTCACACGATCCCATGCTCGCGCCAACATGTGGATGGCACTAAGCAGGCTCACCTCGTACTTTGTGGAGCTATCCATACACAAAATCATGCGCTCGAGGAGGTGCCGCCTGTACAGGACTTTAACATTCTTGATGATGCCTTGGTCCATTGGCTGCAAAACAGCCGTTGTGTTTGCAGGCAAAAATGCGAGGCGTATTGCACTCACGGCTGGCACATTCACGTGAGCACTGCAGTGATCGACAAGGAACAACACCTTGCGGTTCGAAGCATCAAACTTGCGGTCCAATTCGCTTATCCAGCTCTTGAAGATTTCGGCCGTCATCCACGCTTTTTTGTTCGCCTCATAGTCCACAGGCAGCGTCTTCACGCCTTTAAAACATCTTGGCTTCGCGGCTTTCCCGATCACAAGTAACCGACATCGTTCCGTGCCAGTCATGTTTGCCGCGATCAGCACCTACACTCTCTCCTTGCTGCGTTTGCCCCCAGCACAGTCGTCGTCCTTGAATGTCAGGGTCTTCTCTGGTAGAAGCCGATAGAAGAGTGCAGTCTTATCTGCATTGAAGATGTCTTCCGGTCTGTATTCGGCAAGATATTCACGCAGCATACGCTGCGCACGCTGCAAGACTAATCTCGCACAATCTCGCCACTGCCAGTATGCAGCGCTGCGTGCACCTATGGCACCCGCGTGGCCTCCGCGATCAGCTCCGGCCACGCGCGGCAGCCGCGCGTGGCCTCCGGCAGGAGCCGCTTCGTCTCCCGCCGGAGTTGATCGCGGAGGCCACGGCAGCCGTAGCAATGAATAATCGCGCCGCTCCAAGAAGGATGGCGTTGCGGGCGGCTGCGGTGGCGACGACACCAACGCGGAGCACGGAACTGTTGCAACACTTGAAAAATTGCACATTCTACCAAAGAATGACGGTCACCTTGAGGATCCCGGCTGAAAATTAACTTCCAATTAAACAATGTTACTGGATGAGGACTTCGAATTATCGAGCGATTTCTTCTATAGAATTACATGCAAAACTGACGGGACCAGCACTTCACTTCTAATTAACCGAAAATTCCAATTAAGCGGCTTCGAATTATCAGAAGTCGACTGTAGTAGCTATGTACTTCTAGCCGAAATAAAGAATTTTATTAGTGTGGTTTCAAATTTATTTAGATTGTCTACTGTTAGTAATTCAGGTGGTAGCGCGTTCCATTCCTCTATTGTTCTGGGGAAAAACGAGTACTCATGTGTATCTATTCGTGCTGAAATGGGTTGAATTTGCCCTTGGTTGCTGCTTCGTACTGTTCGAGACAGACGCTGTTTTATGTACTGCTGTGTATTAAGGTTAAACCAGTTATGGCGAATCAGATAAAGAAATTTCAGTCTAGCTATCCTTCTGCGTTCGAAAAGTGGAGGTAGGTTGAGCTTCCTGAGCATTTCAGTTGCGGAGTCCGTTGAACGATATTTTGACAAGATGAATCTTGCCGCTCTTCTTTGAAGTTTTTCAGTTCTATCTACCACGTTTTTTTTATACGGATCCCGCACGACGCTCGCGTACTCTAATGTAGGACGAACAAGCGTTAAGTATGCAGCTAATTTAGTTTGTTGAGGAGCAAGTTTTAACTTTAGCCTCAAGTACCAGAGGAGCTGATGAGCATATGTTCTTTATGTATGCTTTCCAGTTGAGGTCACTGGATATGGTAATTCCGAGGTACTTAATGTGATTTTCGCGGCTTACGACCTTACCATCTATCTCATAATCGAAGGAGTTAATATTTTTTATCTTCTTGGTTACCCTTATATACTTAGTCTTGCTGTAGTTTATTTTCATTTTCCACTTATTACACCAGTCACTTATTCTTTTTAATGCAGAATTTAAGACGATCTGGTCATTGCGGCTGGATACTGCGGTATACATTAAGCAGTCATCTGCAAAAAGTCGAACTTTGATAAAGGGGTTAATCTGGTCTGCAATGTCATTTATATAACTGAGAAAAAGGACAGGGCCCAGCACCAATCCCTGAGGGATTCCTGACGTTACAGGCAACACTCCATATGTCACACCATTCACTTCCACAAACTTGTGTTCTTACTAAATATGATTGAATCCATTTGACAATGTTAATGTTAACGCCGAGACTAAGCAGTTTATCAAGAAGTTCTGGGTGTGGAACGCGGTCAAACGCTTTTGAAAAATCGAGGCAAACAGCATCTAACTGACCTTTCTCGTTAAGTACGCTTGAAAAATCGTGTATGGTTTCGGTGAGTTTAGTAACCGTTGACAATTTTTGCCTAAAACCATGTTGGTTAGGAAGAAGGATATTAGCATTTTCCAAATATTTGAACAAGCTTTTTGATATTACATGCTCCATGATCTTGCAGCATGTAGAGGTAATTGAAATGGGCCTATAATTTTCGATGCTGTGTCTGTTGCCGGATTTATAGATGGGGACAACTCTAGCTGTCAGCCAGTCAGATGGAAATTTGTGCTGCTCTAGGGACGCCTTAAAAATTATACAGAGATACTTAGATATCCATTCCGCGTATCGTTTTAAAAATTCATTTGGGATGCCATCAGGACCGTCTGATTTTTTTGTGTCTATGTTAAGGAGTAGTGCATATATCCCCTCTTCAGAGAAAACGATGTCTGGTATAGGCAACCTACCCTCGGTGCGATTCTCATCAAGGTCAGTGGAAGATGGCTCCGGTGGAGCGAACACAGAATGAAAATATTCATTATATTTTTCAGCAATTTGAGCACAGTTGTTAATTATGTTGCCATCAATGCAAACATATTTTATTTGTTCGTGTGACGGGGCAAGATGATGCCAGAAACGCTGTGGTGAATCTCTCATGGAATTGGGTAGCGTCTGCAAGTAAAAGTGTTCTTTTGCCGTTACGAGCATGTGCTTAAGGGTCTGGGAAAGCTGCGAAATCTCCATTTTGTTCCTCTATTTATTCCTACTTCTGCGTCTTATTCTTCGTTTAAGCTGTATTATATTGCGGTTAATCCAAGGATTACGCTTCTTTACTGCCTTGATTCGTTTTGGCACGAACTTTTCCAGACAGTAGATCACCGTATTCTTAAACTTATTCCACAAGATGTTGACGTCAGTCGCCCCATCGAACGAGTACAGTGACATTTCAAGACAGTCCAAGATGCTAACATCGTCGGCGTTGCTATAATCTCTTATACAGATAGTTGGCCTCTTTGAATTCTTCGTCGGGACGGCTTCCATTACACAAAGCAAAACCAGTTTATGATCAGAAATTCCGTCTTTGACGGAAACACTACAATCTGGTACATTGCTTGAAATGAGCACAAGATCAAGTAAGGATTCTGAGGTCTGTGTAACTCTAGTACTTTCAGGAACTATTTGCGTGAAATCGTAACTGAAAATCAGGTTTAACAAAGCTTCACAATGTGCAACATCTGTAGTACCCACGCCAAGATCAACCCAATCTATTCCCGGTAAATTTAAATCTCCTGCAATTACGACGCGGGTGTTAAGAGGAACATTGTTGCACATATAATCTTGAAGGCATTGTAAAAATGAAAGGGGAGCATCCGGAGGTCAATAGACAGCTGCAATAATAAAAGGAACGCCTAGAAACTCTGTTCTGCACCAAATGCTTTCAGTATTAGGGCAGTCATCCAGAATGATCAGCTCAATGTCTTCTTTACAAACAACAGCCACGCCTCCACCACGCGTTCTGCGGTCCTTGCGGATCATGATATAACCCGGAGGGATTAATTCACAGTCTTTTATTTCGGGGCGTAGCCACGTTTCTGTGACAACAACGACATCTGGCTTGTACTGTAAAAGAAAATGTTCATATTCAACTGTCTTGTTTGCCAGGCTACGAAGGTTGACATTAATCAAGTTCAAATCCCTGGGTTTGCTTTCTCTTTGTCACTTTGTTGTACGCGAGCTTGACCCTCCCTTAACCACCTTCTTTCGACACCTTTTTTCTTCGTCCTAGATAAACGTGTCGTTGTTGATCAAAATCTTATCACGCAGGAGGCGAACCTTCATTCCTCTGTCCTTTTCAGCTTTTGCACTTTCCCAAAGGTTTTTATGCTTTCGTAGCATCACCTCGGAAAAATCATCTGCAACTGAGATACTGCTGCCCTTTAGCTTTTTGCAGTTCTGGAATATTTTCGCCTTTTCGTTGTAGTAAAAAAATCTTACAATAACTGTTCGATATTTATTCGTCCGTTGTCTCCCAATTCTGTGAATTCTTTCAACTGTGCTGACTTTCACTTCAAGTTTCTCCTCAAATACATCTCTCAGAACTCGCGTTTTTAATTCATCGTTCGTTTCAGTAGTACTCTGTACTCAGTAGTAGTTTCAGTAGTGCACCAGAAATGCCAATTTTCGCTCTTTTAAGGATAACTGAACATTTTATTAAAAAAGTACTTTTGTTATGCTGAGAGGTGTCTTTGTTCAACATTTTTTCATGCTATTGTAAAAGCTGGAATATAGGTCAACGTGGAACATTGGTTGAACCAAACTTTAAGGTGGATAAAATTTTTAAAAATGAAAAAAAAAATGATTCTCTGCAGGTTAAGTAGAAAAAAAAATTTGTTCCATCATTAGGGCCATTCGTTGCCAGAGAACCGTGCATGAACTGTCGGTATACTTGGTGGGTGGCTGCTACCCAGTGATAACACTTTGTTCGTGGGACATCTAAATCATGTCCCAATGTCCATGCATCATTTCATTTTATTTCCTTGAAGACCCCATGAGCGGGTATAACATAAGAGGTGGAATCAGCTAAAAAACATGAACAATGTCACATGTACTGCAGCAGAACTGATAGTTGGGCGAGTGGGTGCGAATTCATAGTGAAATATTTAGTGCGCACAATTAACAAGGACACAGTGAAAGGGACACACGAGCGCTTACTCACAACTTTCCGAAAATAAAACGGTTGTGAATAAGCGCTCGTGTGTCCCCCGTGATGTCCCCCGCACGTGATGTCCTCTGCACGTGATGAAGTGTGTTCTTTTTTGGATGATACTAACAGCTATATTGTGGCACTGACAGAAACCTGGCTTCGTAAAGATGTAATGGACAATGAAATTTTCCCTAACGAAAATAGCTATAACATACACAGGTGTGATCGTTCCGTTAAAGGGAAGCTGAAAGGTTTTCCAGAACAAATGAGTGAAGATGTTTACATAATGGTTTTCAACCCTCCGAATTCGAATATCGTATTGAAATTGAGTGAAAGAAAGCACAAATATATATTATTTCGACGAAAAGTGCAGCAGCGGACACGCCCAGCTCGCGCGTCTCGTTTCCGCCTGTGATTGATTGGGCGCGTCGTGACGTCAACTCTAGTGACCGACCGCTGCCGCTACACATGAAGCGCGGTGCCAGGTAGTTTGGTGCTGTAATGGAAAATTAAGAGGCAATGGAAAATTTAGAGAGACTGCGTTTTTCTGAGGAGTTCGGCGTTACTCCCTACATGTACGAGCCGATTGCGAAGAGCCGGCCTCTCGAAGAAGCAAACGATGCTGGTGCGAGCAGTGCTTTCGACGCAAACGAAAGCGAAGTCTTGTGATCTCCTCGTGTTCGGAATGCTCTTTGGTGAGTATGTTTTTTGCAAAGCGATCTAGTGATCTCGCCGACCTTTCGCCAATCTAGTGAGCTCGTTTCCGGTCAAACAACTGTAGTGTTGTGTTCCTGCATGCCTCCTCGTGGAACGTAAGCGGGGATGCGATCGTCGGCATTTGTGCACTGTCCAAAGCTGTCGGCAATCTATAAAGCCGGTTTAAACACGTGAAGAGCTTCCCGGTTCATGCAGTACGTGTAGTGACCTTCATCTGTGCACCATCCACACACTACTCGTAACCGAAGTCGTAAAGGCGGCGAATTCCGTCTGCTACGTGAGACGGTCGGTTTCTCGCTGTGTGCGAGAGAAGGGGGGAACGTAGTGTCCTGGCGTGCGCCGGCTTTCCAGCACATGCAAACGCACGTTGACTACCACACTACATACACTCAGACGCACCAACAAAGGAATGCAGGGTCGATCGAAGCAGATTACGATGGCACGCACGCAGAAACAAGCACGGTCAGGCACGGTCGCGCAGGCTGCGAAGGAACAAAACACTAGAGTTGACATCACAACACCGCAGTTTCCGATCTCCGCTCGCATCGTCAGCGTCAGCAGCAGCGCGCGGCATTCGACGGGGGGCGGAGCTACAGTGCAATTTTAACCGACGATTACGTCGCTCCTAATTGAAAAAAAATCCCCATATTTTACCTACATGGTTTATAAGGTTCCTGCATCCATATATGAGCGTCTTATTGAATTCGACAGACTCTTAAGCTTCCCTTTAAGAGAGGTGGCGGTGTCCTTATCGCCATCAAGAAAGCGCTTGCTTCATACCACGTACATAGTGATTCTTCTCTATAAATAGCGTGGGCCGCCTGTGCAACGGCATTGGTCAAAGTATTGGTTGGCGTCTGCTACCAACCACCAGATTCTGATCTTTTCTTCATTACTAAACTTCATGCCAGTATTACTTCTGCCATCCAAACATGCCCAGCTGAATTCATTTACCTGGTTGGTGACTTAAACTTCCCACACATTGACTGGCAGAATTTGTCGACCTCATATTGCAGTTCAGCGGAGCTTATCAGCCTTACTTTAGACTTCAATTTTTTTCAAGTCATAAATCAACTCGCGGTTCTGACGTTTTAGATCTTGTCTTCTGCAGTGCACCTGAAATGATTGGCAAATTTCTGTACTTCAATGGTTTTAGTGACCACAAGCTTATTCATTTAGAGCTTAATGTCCCATTAGCATTTCAAGGTACTACAACCAGGCAAAATTGTGATTATAATAGAGCCGATTATAAAGAAAAATAATAATAGGCTTAATGACTTTTTCATTCAAACATTCTTGCCGTCATTTTCGGATAGGTCTTTTGAACACAACTGGGTGCTTTTTAAGAACATTATAAATAATCTAGTACACAAATATGTTCCCTTGATTTCTATCTCAAAGGACAGGCACTTTTCTTTATTCAGAGTCACATTTGTGCTAGCTAAGCCCGACATAACATCCGCTAACCGTTCATCATGCTGGGCTTTCGTATCATCCCACACTAAAATGTCATCCATGACATTGACAACACTTGGCAGGTTTAGGATTTCGGATTTTAGGATTTCATAGAATTTCAGACATTCTGTTCTGGAACTCCAGAGCGGATGTAATTCCAAATGGTAGCTTGGTAAAACAGTCAAGTTGTGGTAAGCTCCTCAGAGTTTTAGTTAGTCATATTTGATGGAACCTCGAGAAGGGAACCAGCTTCGAAAACCATTTTGCACCTGCCAGAGAGCCTAAAGCTTAAAGCTGGCCTAAAGCTGGCCGAGCACACCAACCTCACGTGGGCGTAGCCAGCGCAGTAGGGGCACCACCCTCTGTTGTGCTGTGGGCGTTTCTCGTGGCCTGCGGCGTCCATGCTGGCTCCCTGGTCCTGAAGTTCTGGTGAGCTCTCAGTGTGGACACTTTCCGGTTGAAGGCTCTGCAGCTGCTGCCGCACGGTTTCCTTGAGGTGAGTCATTTCTGGCCAGCGCCGTAGCCAAAGTCAGCTGCGGATCCATGTGCAGGGTCTCGAACAGTTGCGCCTCACGGAGACCGATGCCAATCCTGTCCTGGAAGAGTCGTTTCTTCATGTCCCTGAAGTCACAGCGGTCTTCCAGCACGTGAAGTGCGGTTGCGAACTGATCCAGCGATTCTTTTGGCCACTGCTGGCGTCCGTGAAAGCAGGCACTTTCATAAACAATGTTCCGCTCCTTGACGAAATGACTTGAACTTCTGCTTGACAGCATCAAAACTCTTTGCTTCTTCGTTCGTCAGCCCAAATGTAGCAAAGACTTCACAGGCTTGGCATCCCACTGTGTACAGCAGTGTGCATAGCTGGGCCTCCCCCGAGTGTTCGTTGAGAGCTGTAGCGAATCGGTAACACAGTCACAGGATTTAAGCACGATCTTCACATCTTCACATTTGCAGGATCTAGGCTCACTGCAACGTGAGCAATCGCAGTCGACCTGCACTTCTCATGCGGCCTACCCACTTTGAGATAATCGAGGACAACTTCATTACAAACTTTCACATAGGAGCTGTAGTAGTTAAATTTTTTCTGATCGAGCAGAAACACAGTCGAACCCGGTTATATCGAACTTGCAAAAAAACGCCAATCAGTTCGCAGGTTGCAGCGGTGGCGTAGAGGTAGAACACCCGCCTCGTGTGCAAGAGGTCCGTGGTTCGAATCCCGGTGCCGCGCGATTTTCCACCGCGAAAAAAAAAAACAACAACCGCGTGTTGACAAAATTGCATAAACAGGCCTGGAGTGTGGCCTGATCCCGGTGACCAGAACCGGTAACGCAATCCCTCACCAGACCACGATTGGCCACCCTGGTGCAGTACTTGGCCACAACCTCCTATATGAACACAACAATCAAACCCCGGCCCTCAGTCCCCAGCAGCTGCGAAGCAACTGACCACAGCGGCGGTCAGACCTGCGACGCAGCAGAGGGTGCGAAGAATCCCTGGCTCCGGACAGGCCGCCATTGGAATATGAACCTGGCAACGTTAATGCTAGAACGTTATCTAGTGAGGCGAGTCTATCAGTGCTGTTGGAGGAATCAGAGGGCAGTAAATGGGGTATAATAGGGCTCAGTGAAGTTAGGAGGCCAAAAAAAGCATATACAGTGCTGAAAAGCGGGCACGTCCTGTGCCACCGGGGCTTAGCGGAGAGACGAGAACTAGGAATCAGATTCCTGATTAATAAGAATATAGCTGGTAACATACAGGAATTCTATAGCATTAACGAGAGGGTGGCAGGTCTTGTTATGAAACCTAATAAGAAGTACAAAATGAAGGTTGTATAGGTCTACGCCCCTACATCCAGTCATGATGACCAGGAAGTTGAAAGCTTCTATGAAGACATGGAATCGGCGATGGGTAAAGTCAAAACAAAATACACTATACTGATGGGTGACTTCAATGCCAGGGTAGGCAAGAAGCAGGCTGGAGACAAGGCAGTGGGGGAATATGGCATAGGCACTAGGAATAGCAGGGGAGAGTTATTAGTAGAGTTTGCGGAACACAATAATATGCGGATAATGAATACCTTCTTCCGCAAGCGGGATAGGCGAAAGTGGACATGGAGGAGCCTGAACGGCGAGACTAGAAATGAAATAGACCTCATACTCTGCGCGTACCCTGGCATCGTACAAGATGTGGACGTACTCAGCAAGGCGCGCTGCAGTGACCATAGGAAGGTAAGAACTCGAATTGCCTAGACCTGACGAACGAACGGAAGAAACTGGTACATAAGTTAGCGGTAAGAGGGAAAATAGAGGAATTCCAGATCAAGCTACAGAACTAGTATTCGGCTTTAACTCAGGAAGAGGACCTTAGTGTTGAAGCAATGAACGACAATCTTGTGGGCATCATCAAGGAGTGTGCAATAGAAGTCGGTGGTAACTCCGTTAGACAGGATACCAGTAAGCTATCACAGGAGACAAAAGATCTGATCAAGAAACGCCAATGTATGAAAGCCTCTAACCCTACAGCTAGAATAGAACTGGCAGAACTTTCGAAGTTAATCAACAAGCGTAAGACAGCTGATATAAGGAAGTATAATGTGGATAGAATTGAACATGCTCTCAGCAACGCAGGAAGCCTAAAAACAGTGAAGAAGAAATTAGGAATAGGCAAGAATCAGATGTATGCGTTAAGAGACAAAGCCGGCAATATCATTACTAATATGGATGAGATTGTTCAGGTGGCTGAGGAGTTCTATAGAGATTTATACAGTACCAGTGGTTCCCAAGACGATAATGGAAGAGAGAATAGTCTAGAGGAATTTGAAATCCCACAAGTAACGCTGGAAGAAGTAAAGAAAGCCTTGGGAGCTATCCAAAGGGGGAAGGCCGCTGGGGAGGATCAAGTAACAGCAGATTTGTTGAAGGATTGTGGGCAGATTGTTCTAGAAAAGCTAGCCGCCCTGTATACACAATGCCTCATGACTTCGAGCGTACCGGAATCTTGGACGAACGCTAACATAATCCTAATCCATAAGAAAGGGGACGCCAAAGACTTGAAAATTATAGACCGATCAGCTTACTGTCAGTTGCTTACAAACTATTTACTAAGGTAATCGCAAATAGAATCAGGAACACCTTAGACTTCTGTTAAGCAAAGGACTAGGCAGGATTCCGTAAAGGCTACTCATCAATAGACCATATTCACACTATCAATCAGGTGATAGAGAAATGTGTGGAATATAACCAACTCTTATATATAACTTTCATTGATTACGAGAAAGCGTTTGATTCAGTCGAAACCTCAGCAGTCATGGAGGAATTACGGAATCGGGGTGTAGACGAGCCGTATGTAAAAATACTGAAAGATATCTATGGTGGCTCCACAGCCACCGTAGTCCTCCATAAAGAAAGCAACAAAATCCCAATAAACAAAGGAGTCAGGCATGAAGATACGATCTCTCCAATGCTATTCACACAGTGTTTACAGGAGGTATTCAGAGACCTGGATTGGGAAGAATTGGGGATAAGAGTTAATGGAGAATACCTTAGTAACTTGCGATTCTCTGATGATATTGCCCTGCTTAGTAACTCAGGGGACCAATTGCAATGCATGCTCTTTGACCTGGAGAGGCAAAGCTGAAGGGTGGCTCTAAAGATTAATCAGCAGAAAACTAAAGTAATGTTTAACAGTCTCGGAAGAGAACAGCACCTTACGATAGGTAGCACGGCACTGGAAGTGGAAAGGGAATACATCTACTTGGGACAGGTAGTGACCACGGATCCGGATCATGAGACGGAAATAATCAGAAGAATAAGAATGGGCTGGGGTGCGTTTGGCATGCATTCTCAGATCATGAAGAGCAGGTTGCCATTATCCCTCAAGAGAAAAGTGTACAACAGCTCTGTCTTACTGGTACTCATGCATGGGGCAGAAACCTGGAGGCTTACGAAAAATGTTCTACTTAAATTGAGGACGACGCAACAAGCTATGGAAAGAAGAATGATGGGTGTAACGTTAAGGGATAAGAAAAGAGCAGATTGGGTGAGGGAACAAACGCGAGTTAATGACATCTTAGTTGAAATCAAGAAAAAGAAATGGGGGGCCATGGGCAGGACATGTAATGAGGTGGGAAGATAACCTGTGGTCATTAAGGGCTACGGACTGGATTCCAAGGGAAGGGAAGCGTAGCAGGGGGCGGCAGAAAGTTTAATGGGCGGATGAGATTAAGAAGTTTGCAGGGATAACATGGCCACAATCGTTACGTGACCGGAGTAGTTGGGGAAATATGGGAGAGGCCTTTGGCGCTTCAGTGGGCGTAACCCCCGGTGGGCGTAACCCTGCCAGTTGCTAGGGTTACCCTAGCAACTGGCAAGCACGCGCTCTGCTCTTCTGTGACTTGTCTGATCCAGACGCATTCCCCTGTATAGTCTCCGGGAGAAACACAGGACAGAGGAGTAACATCCATGTTGTCGATGGAATCGCGAAGTTACTGGCACATTTTCCCGTTCACCGTGACCTCCTGGATATATGGCTCCAGCAGCCTCAGATTTTCATCTGTCTGGCTAATGCTGGCAAATGCGATTTGCTCCTTCCAATTTGACGAAATATGGCTTTCCTTGTTGCAACGGAAGGAGATAATTGATCTCCAGGCCTCAAACGCGCACTACGTCTGCCTTAGCTTTAGTTGCCCCAGCCGACTGGGCTGTCTCTGCTAGCCCTTCCCTTGCCACCTCAGCCTTAGTCGATACTCCCCTGCTGAACTCGTCGCTCATGGATGATTTCTTATTCGGTAAAACTGGGTTGCGAAGGGAAAGCCACATTACAGAATAGTCTTTTTTTTTTTTCTAGCCTGTTTTCCTGAATCGGCTTTTCTTGGAAGTTTCGGCACATGTAATATTCCTTCGCAAGCTGCGCTACCTTCTCTAGGTCTACTTCCGGGAGCCTGTGCTGCAGCCAAAGTCTAACTTCTTTTGGAAGAACTTGGTAAAACTGCTCCAGTGCTACGCATTCAAGCACCTTGTCATGTTACCATACTCTTCTGTACTTTTGAGCCACTCTTTTAAGTTAGACTTTAACTCCTACGCGAACACAGTGTGCGACTCGCTGCCCCTTTTTGCTGGTCTTGCCTGTCAAAAGACCCCTTTTGCTTGCGTAATTCTCAGGCACTAGTTCAGTATTTGAGAAAGGAAAATCCTGGTGATTGTACAGCTTTTAGTATGGATATCGAAGACCTGTATTATTCCTTGCCGCATGACGGTTTGCTAAATTCCGTAAATGAGTGCATTAAAGAACCAGTGCAAGAGTCTGGTTTTATTCACAGATGCGGTGTTTCCACGGGAGCTTTTCTAGAAGTTCTTTCAATATACCTGAAGTCGATGCTGATTGGGTGGAGAGATGGCGTTTTTCTGCAGAAATCAGGCATTTGTATTGGCTCAAAGGTTGCCCTTATTCTTAGCAATATTTACCTGAGTAAGGTTGACAACTGTTTAGAGAAAGCCTTAGGTGATAGCGTTATCAAGATATTTCGTTACGTTGATTATTACCTGGTTTTGTGCAATAGGGAAGAATTCGATTCCGTTGCTACCTCACTTGCTGAGCTGTTTAAACTTTATGGAGAAGGATTAAAGTTTACCAATGAGCTTCCTCAGCGACGCGTAATTCAGTTTCTTGACATTTCTTTGGTCTTCGAACAAAATCATGTTTGTTGTCAGTACTCCCCAAGATCTTCAAAGCCGTTGCTAAACTTTTAATCTAAGCATTCCAAAGTAGTGATAAACGGAATTGCCATGTCGTGCCTTAAGTCTTCTCTCACCAGATCCTGCGTGCACAAAATGAGTGATAGTTTTAATGCGCAAGTCTAGTGTCTATTAGAAGCAGGTTATCCTAGTGTAGCAGTGGCCGCTGTGGCTGAGTGCCTAAAGAAGTCGGTTTCGAGGGGGACGGACGTGATTACAGAAAGCAGTAATAGCAAAAAAAGAGTAGTGGCTATTCCGTATATTCATTCAGTGTCGCACAGGCTTAAAGAAGTTGCAAGTAGATATTGACACGTGTACTTAGCTTTATCGGGCGCCCACGCTTCGCCGCCTAACAAATGTTATCGCACAGCGCAGGACGCACCTGCATGTAAAAGAAGTTTCTGGAATGTTATTGATGGTTCCGTCCACTGCCTTTCACCGCAACTTGTGTAATCTGATTGCATATATGTGTGACGCGAATAATGTAGAACTTTGTGGAAAACACGCGGGTCCCAGTGGTTAATCTGGAACATTCGACCACTGCTCTATAAAAGCCGACGCGCTTCACCCGCTGATCAGATTTTCGACAATCGCCGACCGTGTTCACCGCTATCGTTGTGTTATAAGTGTAGCCTGTTTTTGTGTGCATAAGTTCGCCCGATAAAAGTTAGTTTTGTCTTTCACAGTATTGCTACTGTGTTCTTCAACGTCACCACCACGTGACAATATGATGTTAATGTTGCTTTCACTGCTCCCAATAAGCTAGGTAAGATATGCGCTGCCGTACAGAGGAAAAAGGAACAGGTAAAAGGCGAAAAACGAACAGATATTTGTCCAGTGAAGCACAATAAGAACAACAGTTTTACTGACTGTCGTATGGGTGTGGTTTATAAGATTCCCCTTAGCTGTGGCCAGTTCTACGTAGGTCAAATGGGACGGTGTATTAATCAGAGGCTAATGGAACATAAAAGGTCGTTAACCAGTGGATCGCCGTCTTATATTTCCCTACATTGCCAAGATTGTAAGTGCATGCCAGAGTTAGATGAATGCGCGATATTGTACAGGCATAAGAATGAGGATATGCGTCTTATGGTAGAGGCATGGCATATCTATAATGGTGGAAGTGCACGCGTGAGTCAGCCTTTGATTACTTTACGTAAGGAAGAGATTAAGTGCCTTAACAGTTATCTCTCACGTAGACTGGCACGTGTACCCGACTGACAAGTGGTGTTAGTCAAGTGTTCAACGAAAACTCGTCTGGCGAGGAAACATAATGGTGCCAAAAAACGTGCCCTCGCCAAGAATGAAATATAAAATAAAGAACCAACGTTTCGGGCCCCCTACGGTTCCCTTGATCACAATGAAGATGTAAGCATGGGCGCGCGGCTATTTATGGGTGAGGTGGCGCAGTGTTCGGGTGTATATCTCGGGAAGATTACCCCGCGTCCTCTTTATCGTGTGTCTAGTTTATTGGATGTGAAATGATTCTAAAAGCAAACGGGCAGATATGTGTTTTTCTTTTGCAATGATGGCTGTAATTACAAGCAAGTATTCGGCACAGCAATGGGCGCCTCTGTTTCCGTCGTTTGCGCGAACATTGCTCTAGAGGATCTGGAAAGTGCCGCCTTATCTTCATTCGGAACGCGGCCAAAGCTATTTCTAAGATACGTGGACGACTGCTTCTGCATTATCCCTCGCCGGCACGCAGCACATTTCCTCGAGCACCTAAATTCCTTTAAGCCGAGTATACAGTTCACGGCTGAAGAGGAAAACAATGGGCGAATTCCCTTCCTGGATGTCCTCGTGGAGAGGACTTCAAGCGGCTTGAGGACTAGTGTCTACAGAAAGCCAACGCACACCGGAAAGTACCTGAGCTTCGACTCGGCGCACCCAATTGGGCAAAAACGATCCGTCGCAGCAGCACTCTTCGCCCGGGCATTCCGCGTCTGCTCTAGCCCCACGAAACGTAGGCAAGAGCTACAGGTTGTAAAAAGGGACCTGTTGAACAATGGCTACCCTCGACAACTGCTCAGAACGCAGGAGAGCAAAACAGCGAAGCCCCGCCGTGAAACGGCGAAAGAAACAGTGAAGCGCGCGGCGGTACCCTACACAGTGGGAACAAGCGAAGCCCTGGCACAAAATTTTAAGGGCTACGGTGTTCAGATCGCCCACGTGCCTTCCCGAAAACTTGGCCAACAGCTGGTACGCGCAAAAGACCCTTTGCAACACGCGGACTACCCGCGAGTGATATACAAAATACCCTGCAAGGAGTGTAACGTGTCGTACATCGGCGAGAGCGGAAATTTTAAACGGCGCTTGAGACAACACATGAATGACGTCGCCAAGGGTCACACAGCCGCGAACGCCCTGGCGGAGCATCACGAACTAACCGGACACATCATTGACTGGGACTCGGCAGCCATCATCGCAAAAGAAAAACACATATCTGCCCGTTTGCTTTTAGAATCATTTCACATCCAATAAACTAGACACACGATAAAGAGGACGCGGGGTAATCTTCCCGAGATATACACCCGAACACTGCGCCACCTCACCCATAAATAGCCGCGCGCCCATGCTTACATCTTCATTGTGATCAAGGGACCCGTACGGGGCCCTAAACGTCGGTTCTTTATTTTTTATTTCATTCTTGGTGAGTGCACGTCTTTTGGCACCACAAGTGGTGTTACCATTCCTGAGCTTGCGCAGATCAGTTTTGTGTCTTCTTTCTTTTTTCGCCCCTGTGCTCCCTTCAGTTAATAGTCAGTGTTCGTTTGTCCACTTCTCTACTCTTGTGTCCTGTCTGCACGCCTCACCTCCTTTTTGCATAATGAATCCTTACCAACTAGCTCAGCTTTCTGTCTTTCTATCCTGTATGGTAGCATCAGGTCCTGTATTCTCAGTTTAGGCGTATCATCTCCACCGGAAAGCAAACTTGAATGCGCCGACCTGATTCGAATTTACTCTATTTCCAGTTCTCTTATTTTAGGAGCATAATCTTGCTCTTCGCGCCTTTCTCTCTCCTCTTCCTCCTCGCACCTTTTCTGCTCCTTTTCACGAATTTTTTTCTCGCTTCTCCTCTCAAGAATTTACCCCAAACCTCTTCGACCTCCTCCTCAGTTACGTCTTGTGCCCTCATAACGTCTAAGATGGCTTTCCTTCGCCTTGCCGCAGCAACCGAAATGCCCATCTCCTGACAAACATCAAGAACGTCCTGTGTCCTGTGCTTCTCCATCGTGTGTGGGGGTTCCACTCTGCGTGCGGCTAGGGCTGAAGGCGAGCTCCGAGCCCCACGCAGTCGCTTTGTGTTACTCCCCAACCCGTAACGCGGCAATCGCGGCTACGTCGGGTTCGAACGAATAAGGCAACCAGCGGCGTCAACTGTAAGATTGTTTATTGCTACCGGCAATAAAGAACACTGGCAGAGAGACGTCCTCTCTGTAATAGTAATAAATAGGCTGGCCTCGTTGCCCGGGATAGTCAGGCAACGTGGTCACTCACGGGTTGCGGCAGGTACTCCAATACGGCAGGTTAGGGGTCCGGCCTCAGAGAGAGAGGGTCTGCCCCGGTCGCGCTGTTTTGTACCTTTTTACCTGGGCGAGGGGAGTGTCATCCTCGCCCGTTAGCTACCTGCCCGCAAGTCGGGGAGGAAGGGCGCGCGCGTGTCGCGAGAGGGCATAGTGCGCCTCTCTCCTGTCTGTGCCGGCTCTCGACGCGACGGCGCGGGGGAAGATGGGTGCGTGTGCTCCCCACATCCTCCTCCCCTTAAGAAGCCCCCCATACGTTGATGCTGGCACCTAGGTACGCCCGACGGGTTCGGGCGCCCGTTTGCTAAAGTTCCCGCCAAGGTTCGCGATCAAGGCAGCGTTGCATACGCCGGCCTTGAGCGTCGGGCTTGCGTCGCTGTAGCCCTTAGCCGGCAGATACTTGATGCCGACTCGAAGGTGCCCAGTCAGCGGCACTGCTCGGGCTTGCGGGGCGGATCGTAGTCCCGCCTCGAAGGCGGCTCCCCGTGCCGCGCCCCAGGTGTCGGCTGCACAAGCCGGGAGGTCGCTTGATGGGCGCCGGGTAGTGGTTTGTGCGGCTGCAAGGCCATCGTAGCGCCGTCAGCGCCACCGGTGCATCATTTGTACCAGCGAGTACTGCAGGCAGTTCGCACGGCCGTGTCTTGTTTCCTGCTTCAGAAAATTGGATTAGTCCACTGCACGGTACGAAATTGTGATAAGCAGCATGACTGGCCGGATCCGGGAACACCGTGAATGCCCGTTACGATGGGAACGGTCGTCCGCACCATCAACGATTCCCAACACAGGATAATTGCCGTACTGGCCCTTGCAAGTCTTTGGTCAATGCACACTGCATGCAAACACGTTGAATTGTTCACGACACATTCCCGTCATGGTCTGTGTGGTTGCTTGAAGACTGGAACGACGACTCGTCATCAATACTCGGCGCTCTGCTGTCGCTAGACGTTCGCTTCCCGGCAGGAACTAACAAAGTGCCAGCACAGCCGGGACTTACGAATGGTCCTCGCAGTCATCGGGCTACGCAAATATAGCAGTCGGATCACTTTCGCCTGCTACGCAAGTTGTAGCGCGGCTGCGGGCTCGCCTTTCGATTCTGGCTGCTCTCACTCACCGACCGCAGTTGAGGGAGGGTGTGATCTTCATCCCTCTGCTCATCACGCGGCACGTAGCGTTTCAGGTCGCATACATGTACCGGCCCGCCGATCGGCTTCCCTTTTATGTTCTCGAGCCAGTAAACAAGCGAGGAAACCTTCTCTCGCACTTGATACGACCCGGCCCAGTTCGGCGCCAGCGAGGCAACGAACTGTTTGCTAGAATCGCTGAGAACATGTTGGCATTGAAGCACCAGATCGCCCACTTCGTAGCGGACATTCCGATGCGAGCGGTCATACTGTGCCTTCTGTTGCGCCCTAGCAGTGCGAAGATTACGGCGTGCTTTGTGTAGAGCTTTTGTCATCTTGCCACGTAGGTACGTCGCATATTCAGCTTGTGCTGCCGGCGCGACCGATATTCCGCTGTGATCCGCGAGAACTCTATCCATCGGATTCGGCAGCTCTCTCCACAGGTTGAGAAGAAGAAGGCGCATACCCAGTCGAGCGGTTCACTGTCGATCGCAATGCAAACTCAATCTCTGGAAGGTAGGTATCCCAGTCCTTATGTCTTTCAGAGAACGCGACAAGCATGTGCTTAATGTTGCGATTGACCCGTTCAGTGGGGTTCGACTGAACATGGTAAGTTGTCGTTTTCTTGTGCTTAATGCCAAGTGCAGCGCACGAGTCGATGAAAACCTTCGCAGTGAAGTAGGCCGTTATCAACTGCTCCGGAAAGCGAAATCTGCTGGTGAAAACCTCGATCAACTTATCCGTGATAACTCGTCCCGTCAGTTTTCGCAAGGGGAAAAGTTCGACCCATTTACTGAAGTGATCTGTGACTACAAGCAAGAATTTGTTCCTGCTCGGTGTTGTGGGATACGGTCCCATGACGTCACACGCCGCGATTTGCCAGGGAGTCTGGCTGTCGATAGGCTGCATGAGGCCAGGCGGTCGTCCACCTCAAGGCTTCACACTTTGGCACACATGACATGAGCGGGCGTAGCGCATCACGTCCCGTTTCATGCCTGGCCAGGTAGTGAGGCGACACAACTTAACGTAAGTCTTGGGGCCGCTCGCGTGCCCAGCGATACACTAGTCGTGAAAGTAGCGTAGCAGTGCTCCTCGCAACGCGCGCGGTATCACCACCTTAAACGCCTCACTTGTGTCGTCCTCGATGGGAATATACCTCAGCAGGAGGCCATCGGAATTCAGCAGATAAGAATCCAGCGCACTCACAGCATTAACAACTGATCCCAAGCGCTTAGCATCGACAGCAATACCAGCTGCCTCCATGTGTGCGGCGGCCGCGCCACCCTGCTCCCGGAGCTCGTCGAGCACTCTTCGACAAAACAGGTCCTTCTGCTGAGCCGCGAACAGCTCCTCTCTGCTGAAGACGACTCCTGCGGAACCGACAACATCTACATGGTTCACGCTCTCGCCCAGGATCGACGGTTGTTCCACGTCCCTTACTTGGGCCTCTCCATCGCCTCGGACTGGCGCTCGCGAAAGTGCGTCAGCTGCGGCATTGCTTTTTCCTTTGCAGTAGCACACGGTGAAGTCGTAACGCTGCAGCAGCAGTGCCCAACGCGCCAGGCGGCCACTCGGCTCGCTCAAGCGCCTCAACCAAGTGAGAGCCATTTGGTCAGTCTCAATCTTGAATGCCACTCCATAGACGTAATAGTCAAACTTTCGCAGAGCGAAAACTATCACGAGGCACTCCTTCTCTGTCACTGAGTAGTTCCATTCTGCCGGCATCAACGAACGACTCGCGAACGCAACCGGTTGGAGGGTGCTTCCGTGCTCCTGAAGCAAAATTGCACCTAAGCCTAGGTCGCTTGCGTCTGTTTGAATCACAAACTCTCTATTCAAATCGGGCAGCTGTAATTCGGCCGTGTCAGCGAGCACCTTTGTGAGGCCACGCAGTGCCGCCTCCTGCTCTTGTCCCCAAGTCCACCGTTCATCTTTCCTCAAGAGCTTCATCAAAGGCGCTTGTACTGCCGCGCAGTCTGGAATGAATTGGCGATAAAAGTTCACCAAACCGAGAAAGCGCCTTAGTTCGCCGATATCTTTCGGCGACGGGTACCTCAGTAAAGCCTCGAGCTTATCTCGGTGGGATGCGGCCGTTGTCCAGCCTGAATCCCAACAGCGCTATTCTGCTCGCAGCTATCTGAGCTTTGTTCGGGTTCAGCGTGATACCTGCGGACCTCAGCCTGTCTAGGACGTCTCTCAAGTGCCGTAAGTGCTCCTCGAAGGTTTTCGAATAAACCACTATGTCGTCCAGATATGCGAGGGCATGTTGCCACTTCGCGTTTCCTAGCACTCGGTCCATCAACCTTTGATATGTTGCGGGAGCTCCGACCAAACCAAAAGACATTCTCTTAAATTGAAAGAGCCCCCGGTGACAAGTGAAAGCCGTTTTCTCTTTGTCACGCTCGTCCATTTCGACCTGAAAGTATCCACGACTAGCATCGAGCGTCGTAAAGTACTCCGCCCCGCCTAGGTTAGACACTAAAGAGGAAATGGAGGGTAGAGGGTACGCATCCTTCTTCGTAACCCCATTCAGCCTGCAGTAGTCTACACAAAGGCGATAGGTATCGTCCTTCTTTGGGACTAGAACTACCGGGAAGCCCCATGGGCTGTTCGACCTTTCCACCACGCCTGTGTCGATGAGTTCGTCTAAGGCGCTATCGAGTGCTTTCCGCTTAGTCAAGCTAATCGGCCGAGGATTACATTTCCATGGCGCAGCGTCACCCGTGTATATCCTGTGCCTGACTAGCGTAGTGCAGCTCGGACAGTCAGTGAAAATCATGTCGTATTTGTACAACAGCGACGACAGACGTGTCCATTCTCTCTCCGGCATATTGACCTCTGACAAAAGCGGGTGCGTTACTCCTCGCAGAACAGTGGCGCACTGTTGTGCCACCGTGTCTCTCTCCTCGCCTGCGCCGATTATGGTTCGCTCGCTTGACAGTGGCCGGCTGTGGCCCACTCGCACCGCGCCCGGAGACTGGCGTGTCTCCGCTGCCACGGGCGCTTTTGCGAAAAGCTTTAAAGCACCCGTTCCATTCTCTCGGTAACCTCCATTGCCGATGTCTATTACAATGCCCGACTTGATGAGAAAGTCTCGACCCAAAATAACAGGCACTGATAAACCCGGGAGATGTACGAGGCGTCGCCTGATGCGTTTCTCCCAACGGATCACTAACCTAGCTGTACCTCTCGATTGTGCTGTGCCGGAAGCAAGTCGGAAGGCGGTGTCATTATCTCTCAAGCGGATATTGTTCTCGCGGAGGTGATGCAACACCTCGTCACCAAATAATGAAGCGCTTGCTCCGGTATCCAATAATGCAGCGAATTTCTTTCGGGCTATCGTTAGCTCGATGAACGGCACCTGCGAGTCCGCAACACCTCCTACGCGACAAGCCGAAGGCGCGAGTAATTCGATACCACCGGCTATGTTCGACATCGCCGCACGGGACCCAAGGTGGATCACCGGCGGCCTCGCCCGTTTCCCGAGCCACGCGCTCGGCCTCGGCCCGGCGTGCGGCCGCAGCCGCGGACGATGTGCCCTGGTCGTCTGCATTGGTAGCAGCGGCCGCTGAAGCCTCGGTGGCCTGGGTGGCCGTCACTCCACTCCAGCCCGCCGTAGCTTCGTTGAACTGCGTTCGGCGTGTGTCGCTCCTCCAGTCTCGCATCGGCCTCTTGTTCCTGTCTCGGCACGCTGAGTGCGGCATTAGTCGGTGCTGTTCTCAGCGCGTAGGCGTACGGGTCCAAAGCGCGGTCTGATAACTCCCATCTACGCTGGACCTGCTGCTCCGTGAACGATGCTGATGCGTCGACTCTAGACGAGTGGGAAGTGATCGCTCCACCGTTCCACGTGCAGGGAGGCTCGAGTGATAGTGCCGCGGGTGGAGCGGACGCTATGCTCGCGCCGCGAGGATGTCCCCCTGGATGCGCTTCGCCTCGGCGGCGAGTTCGTCTAGGTCTGTAAACCTACATCCGCTGAAGTAGGCCGCCAAATTGGGGTGTGCCTGCCGTGTGACACGCTCAACTTTCTCTGCATCGGTGGCGTGAGGGTTCACGAGACAATAAAGTTCGTCCATCGCACCAACATATTCCAGCAGGGACTCGTCCGGACGCTGGGTACGAAGCTCCAACTCTCTCCTCAAATGCCACTCGTAATTGGGCGGAAGAAATTCCTCGCGGAAGTTCTAACTCTTCTACCGTGCGGCATCGGTGTCCGGTCAGTCGGAACCATCGAGCCGCCTGGTCAGTCAGTGAAACCGGGATCACGCGCGCGACTTGTTCGGCGTCTGAAAGCCCGGCTGCCTGCTGGTAATACAACAGACGGTCGAGGTACTCACTTGCACTCGTGCGATCATGGTATCCACTGTAGGTAGGCATGTCTACCTTAATCCGTGGTCGCTCGCTCTGCGACGAGGCCTGCATTGTGCCTTGCAGGGCTCCGGCTAAGCTCTGCATGATTCGCAACGCATTTTGCAGCATTGCCTCGCTCGACGGCAAACTCGCGCCCAAAGGGCCGGATGCCTCCGCCACCCGGGTCGAGTTACTTAGTGGCATGTGTGCCTCTGTTTCCGCGTCGCGAAGCGGCGAGGGGCTCGACGTGGTACGCCTCGTATCAGGGTTAACCTCTATCCACGTGGCATTTTTGCCAGCCTGACTGTTCCGTGTGAAACACTCAAAACCAAAGCTGCCGGTTCAGCAGCTGCCGCCGCGTTAGCAATAGGCTGCTGACTTTGCGTCGCTACATTTGACAACAGGAACAAATCTGAGAGGTCAGACAAGCCAGCCGCCATTGTTTGCTGAAACGTGGGTAGTCCTAGCGCCAACACACACCCGAAGACTAGCCGTGTTGCCGAATTCGAGCCACGTTGGTAGCGCCAAATGTGGGGGTTCCACTCTGCGTGCGGCTAGGGCTGAAGGCGAGCTCCGGATCTAGCCCCACGCAGTCGCTTTGTGTTACTCCCCAACCCGTAGCGCAGGAATCGCGGCTACGTCAGGTTCGAACGAATAAGGCAACCAGCGGCGTCAACTGCAAGAACGTTTATTGCTACCGGCAATAAAGAACACTGGCAGAGGGACGTCCTCTCTGTAATAGTAATAAATAGGCTGGCCTCGTTGCCCGGGATAGTCAGGCAACGTGGTCACTCACGGGTTGCAGCAGGTACTCCAGTCCGGCAGGTTAGGGGTCCAGCCTCAGAGAGAGAGATGGGAATGTCCTCCTCGCCCGTCAGCTACCTGCCCGCAAGTCGGGGAAGAAGGGCGCGCACACATCGCGAGAGTGAGGGGGAATCGGGAGAGGGCATAGTGCGCCTCTCTCCTGTCTATGCCGGCTCTCGACGCGGGGGAAGATGGGTGTGTGTGCTCCCCACACGTGATCTGATGGCTCGTCTCCAGTTTTGCCTCTAAATTAGTTTTGCTTCCGAAGCCGGAAATCTATGCAAGGTCTGAAGCGAACTAACACAAAACCACTACAACCCTTTCAGAATACTTGAGCAATGGTCCTTAGCATTTACGCGTGCAACAAAGGTCTGGCGATGCGAAAGGAAAATGTCAGGCACTCACCCCCTCCAATGTAGACAGATAATGCCAGGTGTAGCGGGCATTATCTGGCTTCAAATCCCACTGCTTGCCATCCACTGTTGTGACTTCAGGGTGGAGGACGAAAGACGGACTCTTTCCGCACACGAAGAAGAAACGAAAAACTTTATACAATATTTACAAATAGTGGATGATAGCCTACAGGTAGCTGTAAGAGCACATCAGGCCGACTGGGCGGCTCGAAGCGACTCTCTTCTCACAATGGGCCGGTTCTCCCTTAAATCCTTTCGGTGACTTCTCGTCAGCAGGAACCAGGAGGGGCAGGGGGATGACATCGCCTGCGTTGAATTCTTGATTCATCGCGGAGATGGCTGGGCGCTGCGGAGATGACTGGGCGCTTCTTGACGTCACCTCCCTTGTCGAATTCTTGATTCGTTGCGGAAAAGTGGGAGCTCCGGTCGCCTCGTGGTAGCCACCTGGTACTCATAGTATGGCAGAACAGTAGTGAGGTCATCGACACGGGCCTGAAGCGAAAATGGAGCAGCTTCCTCCATATGAAGCCTGGCGTTTTCTATTGTGAACCTGACCGGCCAGCCGTCCAACACCGCCATGGAATAGATACTCTTGAGCCATGCCCTGGCTTCGTGGGATGAGCCCTTACTGTCGAAATCGTAGATAGCTTTATTCAGGTCCAGGATAACATGGAATGCTTCAGGTTTCCTCTCGAAGAGCTTCAGTAACTACCGGTTTTGCTCCAGCAAAAACTTGCATCATTTCGTGAGTTCCACCACCATCTGCCATCTTCGGGGTTGTCTAGGCGCCTCCCTAGACGTACGCATAGTTTTTTGCGTCCAGCTAAGCATCTAGGCTTACCGACGTCACACAGAGCATCCGTACACACGTCTCTGAGGCAGCACGAAGACTTGCGCTTTCGATGTCGGTACCTCATTAAGACGTTACTGTTGCGTTTCGTAAACGTCACACAGAGCGTCCGCATGCACGTTTTCAAGGCAACACAAAGGGTCCCTCTTACGGTCAGTACTTCATGAAGACGGCACCAACGCAGTGTCCATTGAAAGGTCAGCGAGCATCACCGTCGGTGCAATCCAACATCAGCTTCCAGGATCGCTTCACGATGAAGGTTTCGGTTTATCCTGTATCTGAGATGTTAAGAATTTCTTCGCAGACGCACAGATTTTTAAAAAATGGCGCTCCTTTAATAGATAAATAAAACAAAAATAAAAAGAGTTCACAACAGTGTGATGACTGCCTTCCTTCGTGGCCGCCATCTCCCCCTATGTTACCAGCCTTGGCTTCCGATCCCACTAACACTATGGAATGCTTCTGCTGCTTTTACTATACCTTCGAGATTGCTGATTATATTACCCTGCTTATCTTTCAGTGCATGCATCTTGGTTTGTCGAATGCCAAGTTTCCTTCTCACTGATTTCAGGCTGCGCCCATTTCTTACTGCTTCCTCAGTCCTTTTCACGCTATAATTTCGAATATCCCTTATTTTGTTCTTGTTGATTAGTTTTGACAGTTCCACGAATTCTGTCTGATCTTTTGAGTTGGACACTGTCACTATTTGTTGTTTTTTTACTAGGTTCTTTGTTACTTGGGAGAGCTTACTTACTGGTTGCCTTGGTGCCTTATTTCCCACTTCAATGGCTGCTTCTGAAGCCAGCCTAGTTAAGGTTTCATTCATTACGTCTATGTCATCTTCATCTCTCTGTTCTAAGTCTGCATATTTGTTTTGCAAGTGCCAAGCTGAATTGGTCTGCTTTTATCCTTAATGTGTCTAGGCTGGCCTGTTTCTTCTTGACCAATTTTACTCTTTCTCTTTTCAAATTGAGGTGAATCCTAGGCCTAACTCACTTATGGTCACTGCTTTTTACCCTACCTAACACTACGACTGTGTTAGGTTGGGTAACGTGATGAAAAACTGTATGTGAACTTTATAACTTCTGTCAATATGTAATTTTTTTTTTCCCTTACTGTTTGTGTGATACTTGTCATCACTTTTCTCTCTTCCTATTGCGTGCCAATTTTTTATTTTATTTTGGTGGGGGGGGGGGGGGGTGTCTCACTAAAAAGCCAGTGCAAGCTATGCCAGTGGAGCCAGTTTCCGCCCATTTCGTGTATCTCAAATGCCTAGAAACATGCTTGAATTACCTGCAATATACAGGTTTTGCTGATTGCAAGAGCTGACACAACATATTATTTCTCAATGGTTCTAACATCGTGGTTTCAGTCTCCCGTACGCATGCGGCCATGAGTGCGGCTGGGTACACAATATATTGTCGCAAATTTAAACAGCACTTAAAAGTAATGTGGAAAAAAGAAATAAAATGGTAGAAAAAAAAACTTTCAGCGCTTAGCAGGAATTCACAAGTCGCGTATGGATGAAGGTACACTAAACAGCTTAGGGTCGCGTCTGCTTGCCTCAGCTGTCGAAGAAGTCTTCCTGAACGAGACAGAACTGATGCTAAAGTTCTCATTTAAGTGTTCTTAAAACAGCGCTATGGACATGGACGAAAAGTACACAGCTTTTTGTCCTCGTCTATAGTGCTGGTTAAGAACACTTCACGACTGGCCCAAGTCAAGATATTGTTGTCATTCACTTGACACCACTTCTCATCCAGCTTGTTGCGTTGCAGCGCCGCATACAGACCACATGTTGTTTTACCATGCAAAAAAAAAAAGAAACCAAGTAATTATGTGAATGTCAAGCCACCTTGTGCTCGTGTGAAGAAGTAAACCTGGAATGAGTGCCTTGGTGGTGCAGGTACCTGTCCGAGTCTCTGATCGAGGAAGAGGTTCTGACAATGCGCAGCTTCGAAAAGTATGTGCCACCTCAAGCCAATCAAGCCAGACCAGAGCTCAACAGCTTGGTGAGTGTAATAATCTTATTTGTGTAATACTGTAGTGTCACAGGAGTGTTGCCATTCCAGCATGGTGTCCCAGGTCGTCTTTGGAGCTTGAGGCCGAAAGCACACAAACTCTACAGAGCTGTAGTGCAAAGGCTAAAATTGGTGTAGTGCATCAGTATTTGCCGAAGACATATCTCTATCACTGATGGCTCTGTTGGTTACGTTAACGTCGCATTTGAAATGTTGGCCCTCTGTGAGGACGCGATGCCAGCAAGTGCATGCAGCCTCTTTGCAGAGAGCGAGCAACTTGGCTCACTGGGTATGATGCACTGTGCCTTAAAGCTATGCTTTTCAACAAAACGCTTTGATGCCAACATGGGTCACTGGAGATGCAGGACTGGGTATTTGGCACGCATATGTACCATACTTCAACGAGTCTCTTGATACCAACTTAGGTCACTGAAAGTGTGCCATTATATGTGTGCCACTCTTCAGTGAACTTCTTTGAAGCCAACTTTGGTAACTAGATAATTCCCACCTGGAATACACTGCTCTATAATGACAAAAAAGATCCTTTTTATTTCTCTGCTGCTCTGTAGAATCGAAGCCACACCAAGCACAGATTTTATGGCGTTGCCGATCGACGGTGCAGCAGTGCAGCGGGAGAGCACTTGGTGCCAGTGGTGCCAGCCCAGCTGCATTTTGACCATTGGAATGTAACATTAGAAAACCATTTAAATTTCTCCCGTGCTGGGTAGAATCGAGCTCACTTCACACAAGTTCCTCAAGGGCAGTGACCTGACACTTTAGCAAGCTGCGCCACAAATGCACTGGGTATGTGCTGCTTTTTACCGTCTTTTACTCCTTTAACGTCCTGCACACCAACACTTTAACAAGCTGCGTTATGAATGCACTGGATATGTGCCACTCTTTGACGAACCTCCTGCTAACTTGGTTCACTGAGTATGCGCCTTTGGCTCTGTGGCGAGAGAGGGAATGACTCGCATGACAGCATTCGCACGAATGACACAATGACAGCACAATGACAGCATTCGCACGAAAATGTGCGCTACTCATCCTGGAGCCATGTGCAGACTTCTTGGCAGCACTACTAAATGGTGCAGCCTGCCCAGAAAGAAGCGTGAGAGGATCCTAGCTGTCACATGATGCGCTTTTCAGTGCTTGCACTTGCTTACCATGCATTTCGGAGAGCACGCTCAAGCTTTACGGCGCTGCCGCTAGAAGGTGCAGATTGTTCATGGTGAAGCACAAGAGAGGAGCCACACGATAAATTGTATCACCATATTGCTTCAATGATAAGCTCATTACAATTGGCAGTCATCGTGAAATTGGCCTTGTCAAATTTTCTTTCTCAAATTCAGGCTGCCAAGTTGGGGGTGCAGCCCATACATAGGTGCAGCCCTTACTCGAGAATGTATGGTACTCTGCGGGTGCAGCGGGGTGCTAGGCCAAAATTAATAGCTTTTGGCATGTCTTACTCTGTTACAACAAAATCTATAAGGGCATATTGTTAGTTTAGACGATATCAGTTGTGCTGAGCTTTGTTAACTCAGCACGCAGACGTAGTTTAACATTGACCATCCAGTGCGATTGCTTGCTTAGTGAACTAAACTTTTCAGGCAGCAGAAGCGTTTGGTGTCTCAGTGCCAAAAGTATAGGTGCTGCTGGTCCTTCCATGTAGAGGGGGTTTCCAAAACGGGAAAAATGCTTAAGTTTGCATTTTGTGACTAGGAACTATTCTATGCAAAGCTGTATTACTCAGAGTAAAGGTCACTTGAATTGGTCTGAGCTCTCTGTATGTCGAAAGCATGTTTGTGTTACATTTTTGTGTCACATATTTTAGAACTACAGTAGAAACTTGTTGATACATTCCTGTTACGTATGTTTTCTCGGCGCCAACATTGGTAATCGTGAAAACGAAAAAATGACCCATAAGAGTTACGCTGATTTTTACCAGTTTGTAAGTTCCCAGAAAAGATCATTTTTTCAGCACCAATGTTCAGTACGTCGCCAAACTGCGAATGTATGATATGGTTTCCGGCTGCTAGATCCCATGTGAACAAAAAAAGGCATGACATGCGCACGATCGAGATCAGTATATAGCTGCCTGTCTCACATAAAAACGACTGTGCACACACTTTCTTATTCCATTACCATCAAATCTCTGGCCCGTCATCATACGTTGCATTCACAGCTATTGACACCAAACCCGTTGCGACAAGCGGAACTGTCAAACTGATCAACAAAGAGAAAATAATGGATATTCAAAATTATAACGTGAGAAAGACTAAGGAAGCTGTAGAAAATGAATGCAGCATGAAATCAGTGAGAAGGAAATATGGCATAGGACAAACCAAGATGTATGCACTGAAGGATAAGCAGGGTAATATTGCCACATGGTGTGGCATAGCAAGGGGACAGAAGAAGAGACGAACGAGGTTCGCCTCGGCTTCGCGCATTGCCGCTTACGTTTTCGTAAAGCGCAACCGCCTAGATCTTCATTCAGCGTGTATACTCAAGCAGGGTATTCCGCAACAATATCATCAACACTCTCGAAGGTGTAGTAAAAGCAGTGAAAGAATTCTATGCTGACCTGTACAGTACTCAGAGGAGCGAAGATACCTCCATTTGAAGCAGTAATGAACAGTTTACAGAGACTCCTTCTATAATTAGCCATGAGGTTAAAAGGGTCTTGCATGACATGAAACGGGGAAAAGCAGTACGAGAAGATGGAATAACAGTCGATTTAATCAAAGATGGAGGAGGCATAATGCTTGAAAATCTGGCGGCCCTTTATATGAACTGTCTAAACTGTCTATCGACTTCAAGAGTCGCAGAGAACTGGAAGAATGCCAACATTATAATAATCCACGAAAAGGGAGAGGTTAAAGAATTGAAAAATTATAGGCCCATTAGCTTACTTCCAGTATTATATAAAATATTGTCAGCACTATTAACGTACTTCGTTGTTTTCATTTGTACATAGCCATCATTATCTTCCCTGTTTTTGCTACTTCTTCGCGCATGAGCTGAGGCCTTGCCTTTTTGCAATAAAAAGCACTGGACACCTTTGTCGGTCTTGGTATTATAAAGTGGTGGAGGTATGTCAAGACCCCGACGTCCGCTCGCGTACCCATCCTCCCTGGAGCTACGTTCCGGATGCCGCCTGCTTCCGGCTACCCCTACAACGATGGACACTTCCAACCCCGGCTCTTCCGGTGCCTGTAACCTTACCACATGGACGACTCCGCCTGCAGTGACCTCTCGGACTGTGACGAGCCATTAACGCGATCCCCCTGTCCTTGCGGGACTCTGCGGTGATGACATCGACGATTGGATCGCGCACTACGACCGCGTTAGTTCTTGCGATAAGTGGAACGACACCCAGAAATTTAGGCGTGTTGCATTCTACTTGAATGGTGTTGCAAAGATGTGGTATTTCAACCACGAATCCGACACCACGGATTGGTCCACGTTTACCTTCAAGGTGCGGCAAATCTTCGCTTCCTCATCTGGCTGTGCAGAAGTTGCCAAACAGAAGCTGGGCACGCACTTCCAACTTCCACAAGGCTCTTACACTTCATACATAGAGGATGTCTTGGCTCTGTGTCGCCGCGCAAACCCTAGCATTACTCAAGCTAAACGCTTTCGACGCATATTAAATGGCATTGGGTCTGTCGCGATCAACACCTTAATCATGCAAAATCCCGCTTCTGTCCAAGACATCACTTCCACATGTCAGCGCCTAGACGAGCTGCAGTCTCTTCGTCTTCAACATGACAGCAGCAATCCCGAGGTTCCTCATTCTCCAGATCTACTTGCTCTTATCCGCACCATCATCCGCGAAGAGCTTCAAATACAAGACCTGAGGCGTTCACCTGCTGCCTGTGCCCCGACCCCCACCTTCGACATGTGCGAGGTCATAAAGCAAGAGTTGACAGCGATGACTACACCTATGATGCATCTTGCTCCGGTAGCGCGCCCTACACCTACCTACGCAGTTGTTGCTTCGCTACCCACCCCTACCGTGTCCTCCATGCTTACTGACATTACCTAGGACCACTTCGGTTCGATGGGAACCAGAGCACTTGCTGTGCCATCCTACCCTCAGTGGCGTCCACCTCGTCCTGTTTGTTTTTACTGTGGCATTCGCAGCCATATATCTTGCTTCTGCCGCCTTTGCCAGCAGGATTAAAGACGAGACTATGCTGACCACGAGAGAGACAGCACTCGCTGGCCAGACGCCGACTATCCCGGATCGTACTCGTTCCCTCAGCAGCATTCTCCATCTCCTCCAGCTGCTCTCAATCTGCCTCATAGTTCCCGTTCGGTCAGACCTTGTTCTCCTTTGCCTTACCGGCACTCTACATCATCGCTTCACCCCACTTCCCATCTTGCTGACCAGCACTCGGAAAACTAACCGTTGCAGTTTCTGGAGGGGAAATTGCTTCCTACGGTCTCCAAAAATTCCTCCTGTTCGCCTGGCCAACATGCTTTCTGTACCTGTTGAAGGTGTTCCCACGTCAGCTCTCATCAATACCAGTGCCGCCGTTCCTGTTCTTCGTAGTAGGTCTGTGTTCACGGCTCCGGAAAGTAAAAACGCCTTATCTTGGATCTATTTTGCGTGGTGCTAATAATGCATTCATTCACCTCGATGGACAGTGTACTGCTTGTGCTCTCATCGACGGCATACGCCACCACATTGAGTTTATCATCCTTCCAACGTGTATCCATGAACTTATACTGGGTTGGGACTTCCTACATTCTGCTTCAGCCGTCATTTCATGTAGGGAGGAAGTTGTCCACATCATGGATACAGAGCTTGAACCTGTTACGGACTCTTCACTTTCATGCGTGAACTTGGCCATCGCTGCAGACTACGTCCTGCGTCCTGGTCACGAAGACGTTGTAGCCGTAACATCCAGTCAGATCGCCGACGGAGATGCTCTAGTCGCCCCTTATTCCCACTGTACTTCTCACGGAATTCTCATTGCCACATGTCTCGTCTGGTTTTCACGTGGCCGCGCCCTTCTGTCTGCTTACAACACGACCCTAGATCCTGTGACGCTGGCCAAAGGGATGACTGTGGTAACCCTCGCCAACACTCAACCTATCTCTATAGTCACGCTTTGTCCTTCTTCATCGCCAGCACCAACCTTAGGTTTGGATGATTCTTTCCCTCCTCCAGCCGTTCTTGGTTCTAACCTAACAGCCGCGCAGTCCGAAGCCTTGCTGGTGGTCTTGGCGAAGCATAAAGCCTGTTTTGATAGCTGTTCCCCTGTGTTGAGCCAAACTTCTGCGTTCACAGACCGCATCGAAACTGATGGTTCCGCTATAATACGATGACGCCCCTTTCGTGTATCGCCGTTTGAAAGAAAGGTGATTGAACAACAGGTTGCTGACACACCGTATTTACTTGCATAATGATCGCACTCGCGTAATGATCGCACTCGCGTAATGATCGCACCCCTAAATGTTGTCGTCAAAATGCGAATTTTTTTTCTTTCCCGTATAATGATCGCACCCTGAACTTGTCGCAACGATATGTCGTGTGCCAAGTCTAGCTAACGATGATCGCGCTTACCATCTGTCGATTGCTACGTGAACAACTCTTGAAGACATATCAAGCGGTCTGCACGCACCTTCATCACTTTCTGTACTACCATGAAGAAAAAATGTACAACCAAACTTGCCTCAGCTTTAGTATTTGTAGGCTTTATAATGGTTTTGGTCAACAACACCACAAAGAGCACCTTTCGATTCTTCTCGTCCGCACTCGTGGGCGCGCAAGAAATCGTGAGCGGCAACGATAGTGGCCATGTTTACACTGATACGTTAGAAGTGTACCCTATTCATACGCAGACGCTTGTAACACAGCTAAGATATTCTCCCACCCTTAGCGGAAACGGGCCATATTAGGATAGCAGTGAAGACAAATGCCGCAGTTTCCGCAGCATGCCCGCCATGTGTTTCTGTCACTGGCAGCTAAGCGCGCCTATCTGTTTCTGTCCCCTCAAAGTGGACATGGCTATGTTATTGTTGCAAACTTGCCGATATTAACAATACTATTCATTACTGATACGGAAGAAACTGTTTCAATGCATGTAATGTACTCACGAGAAGAAAAATAATCGCGTTTGGTGCATTCGGCTTGCTCTGCCGACTGCCATTTTTGTTTTGGTGTTCCGCATGTCAGCGGCAGCCTGCAGCTAATTCGGGATTAAAAAAGAAAATGTTTGTTTTTGTGGAAAATTTAACCCGCGTAATGAACGCACCCCAGGATTTGCGTCAATTTCTTTTACAAAAAAGTGCGACCATTATGTGAGTAAATACGCTACTTACATGGAAGATAATACGACCTTCATCTAGCCCCTGGGCTTCTCCTGTGGTTCTGGTAAGGAAAAAGAATGGCTCCATTCGCTTTTGCGTCGATTATCGAGCGCTCAATCAGATCACAAGCAAGGACGTATATCCAATACCTCGAATTTATGATGCCTTAGACACACTATGAGGGGCGGAGTATTTCTCCAGCCTTGATCTTCGATCAGGATATTGGCAAATTCTGAGGAACGAGACCGACAAAGAAAAGACCGCTTTTGCTACACCAGACGGACTTTATAAATTTAATGTGATGCCTTTTGGCTCTTGTAACGCTCCTGCTGCCACATTTGAGCGTACGATAGACAACGTACTTCGTGGTCTAAAATGGAAGAACTGCCTCTATTATCTGGACGATATTGTCGTCTTTTCAACAAACTTCAGCCAACATCTTCATCGATTAGATGAAGTTCTCACGTGCCTTGCAAATGCTGGTCTCCAGATCAATACAAAAAAATGCAAATTTGCATGCAGGACAATAAAAGTATTGGGCCATGTCGTCTCAAAAGATGGTGTCGAGCCAGACCCCTAAAAGATTAGTGCTGTTCTCTAGTTTCCTCGTCCCCAGCAACGTAAAGACCTGCGTAGTTTCCTCAGCTTGGCGCCATATTTTTGTCAATTTATATGAAACTTTGCTGCAATAGCAGCTCCTCTACATAAGCTACTGGTTACTGGTGCCTCTTTCACATGGACTAACGACTGCAAGTCGGCTTTTCAAGCTCTTAAGCAACATCTTACTTCCGGACCAGTGCTTCGCCACTTCAATGATCGAGCCCCCACCATACTCTATACTGATCCAAGCGCACAGGGTATTGGCGCAGTACTTCTGCAACGTAATGCAGCCTCTAAAGAGCAAGTCATAGCATATGCCAGCCGAACACTTTCTCCAGCTGAGCGGAACTACACCACCCGGAATGACGGCGAGTTACATCCTCCTGTCGCGGAGTGCCTGCTTCACACCTGCGGTCAAGTGCCCGCGAAAGGCATCCAAGACAAGCATGCTCGGATACCGCAGGAGTGCGCCAGGTCGCTGATTCCAGATGGTCTTAATTCAATTGAGCATGAGGGCCTCGTCCATATAGCCCTTTTCATTCACGCGAACGACAACATCCTGCGGGAAAGCCTCTTTTGGCAGCATCTTTCTCTTGAAGATTATGTATGGGGGCAGCTTTCTGCCGTCTGCAGTACACGCGAGCATCACCGTGAAGTGCGAATGCTCGTTCCCCGTAGAAAGAAGCTCGACTTCTTTTGCGCCGTGTTCACACACTGTGGTGGGCGACGGCATGTCGAACCACACCGGCGTTTCATCAGCGTTGCCGATCTGTCCCAACATGTAGCCATGCTGCTGCCGGAGATGGATAACATAGCACTGGAATTCGACCAGCTTGTCCTCGTATGCTTCTGGCAGCTTCTGACTGATTGATGTGCACCGTCAAAGTGTGAATTTCTTGCGTCGCATGAAGCAACGAACCCAATAAATGGAGCCCTTGAATTGTTCCTTGGGCAGTCCGGATTCTCTGCCGATCTCAATAGCTTTGATGCGGATGAGTTGCGCTGTCACTGGCAAAGATTTGGCACGATGCTTGCGGACGAAATCTGCCACCTTGTCTTCGAGCTCCGGGTGCACCGCGCGGCGCCCGTGAAAGGATGTCTTCCGCGCGTTGCAGGCAGACAGCTTGACTTTCTGCGTTCACCAATACCGGACGCTTTTTTCCGACACGCCAAATTGCCGCTGGGCAGACATGTTCCCATGCATTTCAGCACATTCGATAACTTTCTTTTTAAATGCCGCGGTGAACTGACGTCAAGTACTCGTACTCATTTTGCGAGTTCTTGGGAAATTAGCAACGCCAGGAACGATCGCTGCACAAAAAGGGAAGATGGCGTCGGTCCAACTGCATAGGCCGCATTAACGTTGGGCCGCGTCGGTCACCAAGGGGGGCGATAACTTTGCGGATGCCGAAAGGTCCGCGCTCCTACATGTTGCCAGACGACTATTCATGTTGTGCCAAGGGCCGGTATATAAGTCGAGGGGTGACCTTTTAGTAATATCTTTTGGAAAAAAAGCTCGACCTATATTCCGCACTATACGGTAGTTTATGTCCTCGTATTTGATGTTGCTGTATCAGTTTTCGCATAGAGTTCACATTCTCTAAAGTTCACAAAACTCACCAAACAATGTAAAATTATTGCTCTTTCCTGCAGCTGTACACTTTCTATGATTCTGAAGATGCAAGAAATGTGGTGAAAGCAAGTTTTCAATCAGCAGGATAAATTGGCGTCTGAAAGGGTTAATGCTGTCAACGAAACACCATCTACGTCTACTTCAATTAGGTTCGTTTTGGTGAGGAGCGTCAGTGGAGGATTTGGACAGGACGAACATGATGCAGCACTACCTCCAAGAGCTGCATGGCCTAGTTTTCCGTCCGGGATGGTCCACAATTGGTCTGCGACGAATAGCGGCGTGGCTGGGGTGACGAGAAACGACGGCGCTGAGGTCACGGCAAGCGAGCAGGACGACTGACATCGACGGATACGTCAGAAATAGGAGGCATATGGCGAGGCGAGTAACTGCGCGAGTCGGCATATTGGCGGGGAGACGGGGAAAAGGGGCTCGAATACGGCGACGTCCAGGAGGGGCGGCAGGGGCGAGTGACGTGGCCATTGCGGTGGCAACGGAAGCAAATGGGCTTGTCGTCCAGAGTTCTTCACTCGGCAGGGTTGCGGCATCTAAGATGGGAATACAGATCGCCGTGAGACGGAGCAGTCAGCACCAGTCAGGCGTCAGGTCGAAAGACGGAGCAGGCGGCAGGAAAACCTAGGTTTGCAAATTCTTGCCGTAAAACTGCCTGAATGAGGGTGATCGCTGGGGCTGGTTGGTCAATGGTGGGTTCATGTGGCCGTGAATGGAACAGCGCAGGACTTGTAGCCTCGAGTTCCCGGTGAACGATACTTGTGACATGCTCATTAAAGGTGGTGAAGCGGTAAGGTCAACATAACACGACGTCGCAACCGTGTTAGGGAGCCGGGAGAACTGTGGAATGACACGGCGGCTTTTGGCGAGCTCAAAGCAGCAGCAGTCCTTGACAATGACGTCGATGGTGGACACATTGTTGAAGACCAACAAGTTGAAGTCATCGTCCTTGATACCTGTAAGTACGGGGCTGACTTTGTTAACCTCGGCCATTTTCTTGTCGACTTTCCAGCAAAGGGCAAACACGTATTGTATGTACGAGACATACGATTCAGTAGAAGGCTGAACTCGGGTAGAAAGCTCTTTTCTAGCAGCCAGCTGCCGACCGATAGGATTTCCAAAGAGTTCGACGATCCTCCCCTTGAAAGCATCCCAGCTTGAGATCTCGTCCTCGTGTGTCCGGAACCAGACACGAGGAGTTCCACCCAAGTAGAATAGGACATTGGCTAGCATAATGGTAGGGTCCCAGTGGTTGTCTTGGCTCACATGCTCATACAAGTTGAGCCAGTCCTCAACGTCGACATTGTCTTGCCCAGAGAATATGCCAGGATTGCGGGGATTGGTAACCGTAACATACGTTGTTGTCGGGGTCGTAGGAGTAGAAGGAGACGAGGTGTCGTCACTGGGAGCCATGGCGGAAAGCAGGACGGTGCGGCCGCTGCGGAGCTCCGTGGCGAGGACGGCGAACGGCCCCCTCCACCACAATGTTACGCGAAGGACAAGTCAGTAACACAACCAACTATTTACAGGTTATATTTGCAACAGCGGTTGCAACGCTGACTGGTTAGATTCACAGCGCAAGCCCAGTTCGTTCTTTCTCCTCTTTTATCGAGTGATTGCGCCACGCGTCTCATTCAAATGAGCAAATATCACACACTTGTAGCAATATAGTAAGGATGTCACTAGGCTAGACTACTGTAGCCAGATTGGCATTCGTCATCATCATCAGCCTGGTTACACCCACAGCAGGGCAAAGGCCTCTCCCATACTTCTCCAGCAACCCCGGTCATGTACTAATTGTGGCCATGTCGTCCCTGCAAACTTCTTAATCTCATCCGCCCACCTAACATTCTGCCGCCCGCTGCTACGCTTCCCTTCCCTTGGAATACAGTCCGTAACCCTTAATGACCATCGGTTATCTTCCCTCCTCATTACATGTCCCGCCCATGCCTATTTCTTTTTCTTGATTTCAACTAAGATGTCATTAACTCGCCTTTGTTCCCTCACCCGATCTGCTCTTTTCTTATCCCTTAACGTTACACCCATCATTCTTGGATGAAGTTGAGAGTATGACGGAAGCCCGTCTGGTCGGGATGATGCATACTTAAAAGGCAGAGGTCTGGACACCGACCAAAAATGGTCGGTGTATCTGCAGAAACTGCTCGCCGACGTCTTCCGTATGGTGCTGCCTCAGCACAAGCAGTTGTACTACGGACTGATTTGCCTTAATCATGCTTTGAGACGCACATAGAAAGGGGCGCCAGCTCTGCCGCTTGTTTCATTGTGAACAAGGCTCCCATGGGGGAGCCGAAACGTAAATAACTATTTTAAACCATTTTTGGTCGGTGTCCAGACCTCTTCCTTTTAAGTACCCATCATTCTTCTTTCCATAGCTCGTTGCGTCGTCCTCAATTTAAGTAGAACCCTTTTCGTAAGCATCCAGGTTTCTGCCCCGTAGGTGAGTACTGGTAAGACACAGCTATTATACACTTTTCTTTTGAGGGATAATGGCAACCTGCTGATCATGATCTGAGAATGCCTGCCAAACGCACCCCAGCCCATTCTTATTCTTCTGATTATTTCAGTCTCATGATCCGGATCCGCAATCACTACCTGTCCTAAGTAGATGTATTCCCTTACCACTTCCAGTGCCTCTCTACCTATTGTAAACTGCTGTTCTCTTCCGAGACAGTTAAACATAACTTTAGTTTTCTGCTGATTAATATTTAGAATCGCCCTTCTGCTTTGCCTCTGCAGGTCAGTGAGCATGCATTGCAATTGGTCCCCTGAGTTACTAAGCAACGCAATATCATCAGCGAATTGCAAGTTACTAAGGTATTCTCCATTAACATTTATCCCCAATTCTTCCCAATCCAGGTCTCTGAATACCTCCTGTAAACACGCTGTGAATAGCATTGGAGAGATCGTATCTCCCTGTCTGACGCCTTTCTTTATTGGGATTTTGTTGCTTTCTTTGTGGAGGACTACGGTGGCTGTGGAGCCGCTATAGATATATTTCAGTATTTTTGCATATGGCTCGTCTACACCCTGATTCCGTAATGCCTCCATGACTGCTGAGGTTTCGACAGAATCAAATGCTTTCTCGTAACAATGAAAGCTATATATAAGGGTTGGTTATATTCCGCACATTCCTCTATCACCTCATTGATACTGTGAATATGGTCTATTGTTGAGTAGCCTTTACGGAATCCTGCCTGGTCCTTTGCTTGACAGAAGGCTAAGGTATTCCTGATTCTATTTGCGATTACCTTAGCAAATAATTTGTAAACAACTGACGGTAAGCTGATCGGTCTGTAATTTTTCAAGTCTTTGGCGTCCCCTTTCTTATGAATTAAGATTATGTTAGTGTTCTTCCAAGATTCCGGTACGCTCGAGGTCATGAGGCATTGTGTATACAGGGCAGCTAGTTTTTCTAGAACAATCTGCCCACCATCCTTCAACAAATCTGCTGTTACTTGATCCTCCCCTGCTGCCTTCCCCCTTTGGATAGCTCCCAAGGCTTTCTTTACTTCTTCCGGTGTTACTTGTGGGATTTCAAATTCCTCTAGACTATTCTCTCTTCCATTATCATCGTGGGTGCCACTGGTACTGTATAAATCTCTATAGAACTCCTCAGCCACTTGAACTATCTCATCCATATTCGTAATGATATTGCCGGCTTTGTCTCTTAACGCATACATCTGATTCTTGCCTATTCCTAATTTCTTCTTCACTGTTTTTAGGCTTCCTGCGTTGCTGAGAGCATTTTCAATTCTATCCATATTATATTTCCTTATGTCAGCTGTCTTACGCTTGTTGATTAACTTCGAAAGTTCTGCCAGTTCTATTCTAGCTGTAGGGTTAGAGGCTTTCATACATTGGCCTTTCTTGGTCAGATCTTTCGTCTCCTACGATAGCTTACTGGCATCCTGTCTAACGGAGTTACCACAGACTTCTATTACACACTCCTTGATGATGCCCACAAGATTGTCGTTCATTGCTTCAACACTAAGGTCCTCTTCCTGAGTTAAAGCCAAATACCGGTTCTGTAGGTTGATCTGGGGGGGGGGGGGGGGGGAATTCCTTTATTTTCCCTCTTACCGCTAACTCATTGATCAGCTTCTTATGTACCAGTTTCTTCCGTTCCCTCCTCAGGTCTAGGCTAATTCGAGTTCTTACCATCCTGTGGTCACTGCAGCGCACCTTGCCGAGCACGTCCACATCTTGTACGATGCCAGGGTTAGCACAGAGTATGAGGTCTATTTCATTTCTAGTCTCGCCGTTCGTGCTCCTCCACGTCCACTTTCGGCTATCCCGCTTGCGGAAGAAGGTATTCATTATCCGCATATTATTCTGTTCCGCAAACTCTACTAATAACTCGATATCTCCCCTGCTATTCCTAGTGCCTATGCCATATTCCCCCACTGCCTTGTCTCCAGCCTGCTTCTTGCCTACCTTGGCATTAAAGTCGCCCATTAGTATAGTGTATTTTGTTTTCACTCTACCCATCGCCGATTCCACGTCTTCATAGAAGCTTTCGACTTCCTGGTCATCATGACTTGATGTAGGGGCGCAGACCTGTACAACCTTCATTTTGTACCTGTTCTTAAGTTTCACAACAAGACCTGCCACCCTCTCGCTAATGCTATAGAATTTCTGTATGTTACCAGGTATATTCTTATTAATCAGGAATCCGACTCCTAGTTCTCGTCTCTCTGCTAAGCCCCGGTAGCACAGGACGTGCCCGCTTTTTAGCACTGTATATGCTTCGTTTGGCCTCCTAACTTCACTGAGCCCTATTATATCCCATTTACTGCCCTCTAATTCCTCCAGTAGCACTGCTAGACTCACCTCACTAGGTAACGTTCTAGCTTTAAATGTTGCCAATTTCATATTCCAATGGCGGCCTGTCTGGAGCCAGGGACTCTTAGCACCCTCTGCTGCCTCGCAAGTCTGACCGCCGCCGTGGTCAGTTGCTTCGTAGCTGCTGGGGACTGAGGGCTGGGGTTTATTGTTGTGTTTATAGAGGAGGTTGTGGCCAAGTACTGCACCAGGGTGGTCAGTCCTGCTCTGGTGAGGGAGTGCGTTGCCGGTTCTGGTCACCGGGAACAGGCCACGCTCCAGGCCTGTTTATGCAATTTTATCAACACGCGGATTTTTTAATCTTTTTTTATCAAGTGTAAAATGCGCGGCACCGGGATTTGAACCACAGACCTCTTGCATGCGAGGCAGGTGTTCTTTCTCTACGCCACCGCTGCAACCCTTGGCATTTGTAGTTACATGTAAAAGGGGGGTCCTGTCTGCCTTCCTAATGAAAATTTTGCCCGGTGATACCCATACATATTTCCGTTCCCTTTCATGCCTTGCTTGCCGAGCTTTACTGAGCAGAATCTTCAATTCCATGCAGAGGTGCTCATTTATATAAACTGAGTTATTCTTGTCAAAACCAAGAGAACTGCTGTCTAGTTTAGCCTTTTTTGCGGCAGACAACAGCTTGTCTTGCGCAGTTCTTGTGAGGAATCGGACGATCACATTAGATTTCTTTTTATCTTTCGACAATACGCGGTGCACGATGTCAATGTCTTTTTCTGTGACATCAGTTGGTAAGCATTTAGCAATGTTTGCGACAGTTTTCACCAAGTCTTCATTCTCGGTTTGCGGAAGACCTTCGATTTCGATATTCATATTGTCACAGGTATAAAACTATTTACACAATGCATTTACAAGGCTTATATAAACAGCAGCCGAGAATCCCGAGAGGCTGTTGCCACTTCGATGTCTTCACTGTCGACGACCTTGTCCTCTTTTTCCCATTATAATATGACCCCCTGCAGAAAAAGCACCGTCCCGGTGCTTCAGACGAGGCCGTCGGTTAGGCCATAGTAAGGCTTAGGCTGAGAGCCGTGTACGATGTCAGGCGATGTGGAACATGATGTGATGTTGCATGACGGAGGTCTTGGGAATTAGCTCGCTAGTGACATTGGTCACTTGGCGTAGAACACGGTAAGGGTCTTTGTAGCACGGAAGGAGTTTTTCGGAGAGCCCCACTCGTTGGCAAGGGGACCAAAGTAGCACATAGAGAGCCTGGTGAAAAACATGTGTCCTGATGGCGGCGATTGGTAAGCGTGCTGTTGAGATTCCTGCGATGCCAACAGACGAGTACAGGCAAGCTGGTGCGCATGGTCAGCATGAGCGATGGCGTCGTGGGCATACTCAGTCCTCGAATCCTGTATCAAGGGGAAGGAAGTGTCCAGTGGTAATACAGGGTCACGACCGAAGCGTAAGTAAAAGGGGAATACCCAGCAGCTCCACCAAAATGTCACTGGTATAAAACTACTTACGCTATGTATTTGCAACTGTATTTGCAAGGCGTAGTGGGCTAGACGGAGCGGCAGCCATGCAGCCGCTTCAAAATCCGTTCTCGTTTCTTGTGCAGATTTTGGCGTTTCTCTGCATGGGCAGCCCTTAGATTCCTTTTACGAAGCTATCGTCGTGCTTTTATCACCGTGTTACGTCAGAGGTCAACACTGCAGCGGAAACACGATGTCATCAACCCTTGACACGGCATACATCATGCCTCGCTTTGGCTGGGCATTCCCATCGCCTACGACGCCAGTCAGCCAGTCAGCCGACGCCAGTCAGGCCACTTCAGTGAGCTGGATGGAGAAAATCTGTTCTGGTTTCTTGTACAGATTGGTAAACGCCCGTCGTTGCACGCTAAGCAATCCAGTAATATCTGTCTGCACCTCTTTCCAGGCCCGCTGGTGATTCTTGGTGATTTCTTTGAGTGGATACATGTTGTTAAATTTCTCATGTTAACTGGGGATGTGGAACAGATCCTTGGTCCTGAAAAGGAGATTCTAGATGCCATTGCCACCTTGTCAGCTAAAACTGACGCACGCCATACTGAGGTAATAGGGATGCTATCAGAAACCCGAGCTAATCAGCGAAAACTTGAAGTTAAAGTTTCCAGCTTAGCCAGTAGGCTCGCAACAGTTGTGAATCCCTGGTGGAATCATATGAAGCAAATCAGAATGGTGATTATCTACTGAGAGTAGTTGGTGAAGCTGTGCGAGGCCAAACTGCAGCAATAACTTCTCGGTTGGACGAGCTGGAAGACCGCTCTCACCGGGACGACCTTATATTCTACGGGATTCCTGACATCCCACTGGTCCGAATCAAACTAAAATTCGAAACTGCCTTACCAGTTTACTACAGCTAACATTATAGGCGAAACCATTGCCCGCACTCACAGGCTGGCTTCCTACGCAGTAAATAAACACCGGCCTATAGTTGTAAAATTCTCGTGTTCAAAGCTTAAGCAAAAGGTTTTCACTGAGCGAAAAAAATTCAAAGGTTCTGGCATTTCTGTTAGCGAAGACTTCTGCTGCACCACACGCTTGTCACATAAAAGGTTGATTGAATTCGGAAAGGCTAGCGGACAGAAATATAGGCTATGCCTTAACTGTCTACAAATTGACAAAAAAAAAAAAGACATGTGTACTGTTTGGTAACTGATCGAGTCTGCGAAATCCACACAGACGAGCTTCGTTCAACAAATTCTGTCCTAAATGCACCTTCTGATGCCCCTAGCAATTCACAAACATAGCGGAGTCATGGTCCGGTGACAAAAAATATTTCTCTTTCGTATTCAAATATTCGCAGCGTATGCAACAAACGGGATGCAGCCCACAGTGGTTGGTCAGTGGCTGTGGTGTTAGGCTGCTGAGCACGAGGTCGCGGGATCGAATCCCGGCTGTGGCGGTTGCATTTCTTGGGGGCGAAATGCGAAAACACACGTGTACCTAGATTTAGGTGCATGTTAAAGAACCCCAGGTGGTCGAAATTTCCGGAGTCCTCCACTACGGCGTGCCTCATAATCAGAAAGTGGTTTTGGCAAGTAAAACCCCGTAGTAATAATAATAAAAAAAGCAGGATGCTTTATCTTCTGTCGTCGACATGTGCAATGCCGATATTGTTATCTTGACAGAAACATGGCTTTCTAGCAAAATTCAATACCGTGAAATTTTGGAATGCGAGGTTGTTTACCATTTCTATCGTGATGACAGTGATGTGCGGTGTGGTCGCGGTGTACTTATCGGTTTTCGTGATTCGATTACCCCTGCCGCAATTGAGTTTGCGTCGCCATTATTTATTTATTGAACATACCTTGACAGGCCCCTTGACAGGGCATTGAGTAAGGGGGGTAATAAAAAGTACAAAGTAACTTGTCAGTGTACAACGTACGGCTCAAATTTGCAGTTTAACATAAAGGAGAGGAATCGATGATAATGTGGTATGACGGCAAATACAAGGTTGGGCGGGAAAAAGGATAACGCGAAGAGAGAAAAACAAAGTATTGGCTGGCATTATACATATGGCAAAACTGGATACAAGAACTATAATGTATACCGATTACAACGACAGCAGTAACAAGAAAAGAAACTACAACCAAAGATACACTGACAAATATGCGGAATCTAGGTGCATGAACAGTTGGCAGGGTTTAAAATACGCACAATGGTAGGGCATGATAAAAACGCAGGAACTAATAGCGTGCACAGTAAAAACATTTATCAATATAAGGAATGCAGTAGGGCACAAAGTGGGATACTGAAAAAACAAAACAAGAAAAACACATGCAGTGGTACAAAAAATGACGGATGTCTTTGGTCTTAAAGCTGTCAAAATAACAAATAAATAAATACATGGGTGGTATACAGAACATGACACCGGAAGTAAAACAAAATTGGAAATACTAGTGGCAAGTTTTTATTGCGAAAAGAAAGAATGCAGGAGTTGACGGAAATTATCATGGTCTGGTTCGGATGCGATGTTGTCTGAAAGACCATTCCACAAACGTATGGCGCGAGGGAGAGCAGATGAGTTGAAGGTGTGAGTTGACCCATATAATCGCGTGAAACTTAAGTGATTATGCAACCAGCGTGATGTGATGGAAGGAGCATCAAGGTGAAGTGGGAATGGTCTGTTGCTGTATGCGTATTTGTGAAAAAAGCATAAAAGGGCAATGTCGCGACGAGCACTAAGGGGTTCAAATGAAAGATTGAGCTCAATTTGCGTAATGCTGTTATGGTTGTCATAATTGCGTGAAATAAAACGGGCAGCCCTATTCTGAACCGCTTCAAGCATGTTAATTAAATAATTTTGGTAGGGGGACCAGATAGATGCGGCGAATTCAAGCTGTGGGCGAACGAAGGTCTGATAAGCTAGATGACGAACGTTAGTGGAACAGTTATGTAAGCTAGTGTTAAGCTATGTTATGTTAAGTGATGTTAAGCTAGTGTGCACGCGCATAGGCTTCGAACAGAAAAATTTGTTCATTTGCGTTGTTTACAGGCCCCCTTCTTCACCTAACACATTTTGTGCAGACCTTCACGATGCCTTAAATAGTCTAATTTTATGGTTCCCTTCCACGCCACTAATACTCCTCGGGGACCTTAACTTTCCTGGTATTAGCTGGCATACTGATCCCCCTTTAACCCAAGAGTGCTGTTCTGAATATTCCGAATTCATCAGCACTTGCCTCGATTCTAACCTGCACCAGCTTGTTCTGAAGCCTACTCAATGTTCTGCACACTCAGGGCTAATATCCTAGATTTAATCCTCACTACATCCCCGGAATTTGTTTCGCCTCTAACTTACCTACCGGGTATTAGCGGCCATTGTATAATCCAGTGTAATTTGCAGTTAACCATCCCATCTGTTACCTCATGCAAAGTTGTCGTGATTACAGAAATGCTGATTTAGCAGCAGTTAATAATGAACTAGAATCTTTCATCATTGACTACATTTCAACTTTTTGCTCCCGATCGGTTGAAGAAAACTGGTCAATATTCAAAGAAAAAGCCAAGTCCTTAATTAACCGGTACATCCTGCAAAAATGTATTTATTCTAATTCTCGCGCACCTTGGTTCAACTCGCGTCTTTAACATTTATTGAACAAAAAGTAAAGGCTTTTCCGACGAGCAAAAATAACCGGCAGTGATGAGCGTTGGAATGCTTACTCAATAGCACAGAGTGAGTACAAGAATGGGGTAGCTGAGTTGAAAATATTTTGTGAGCACGTGTTGCCTTCTTTCTTGAAAGACGACCCACAGAAATTTTAGAGTGTGGTCAACGGTAAAAAATTTAGTGCGTTTGAACTGTGCAATCTCAACAACGAACCTGTCATTCATAGCGTCTGTTTTGAAGTGTTGAATGACGCGTTCATCTCTGTATATTCGGATTCTGTGCTGTGCACAAGCACTGGTTTTTCTGCTGTGCATTATTTTCCAATGCTTCTTATTACCATTGACCTTGATGGCGTTGTAAAGTTGATACAAACCTCAAAAGTTTCTGCATGCACTGGAGTAGATGGTATCAACTCGGAATTTCTGAAGGGAACTATTACTTATTCATCTATAATTCTGAGTGAACTCTTTGCTCAATCACTTCAAACCACCATCCTTCCGAACGATTGGAAGGCAGGGATGGTGATTCTCGTACATAAGTCTGGCAATAGTTACTCCCCGCTTAATTACAGACCTATATCCCTAACCAGCATTCCTTGCAATTTAATGGAGCACGTAATTTCATTTCTCGAGTCAAACTTATTTTTTACCCCGTACCAACACGAATTTAGAAAACTTTTCCTGCGAAACGCAGCTTTTGTCATTCACTAATCATTTATTCCAGGCGACGGATGCTAAAGTTATTATTGACTGCATTTTTTTTTAGACTTTGCCAAAGCTTTCGTTATTTTTTCACATGCATTACCTCTAACAATTGAAACGTCAACATTTATCCTAACGTGCTTGCTTGGATTTTTTTTTTTTTCTAACCGTTAACAATTTGTTTATGCTAACAAATGTTTCTCTTCCACTGGTCGAGTAACCTCCGGTGTACTGCAAGGGTCAGTTCGAGGACCATTATTTTTAATTTATAATAATGACCTCCCAGACCAAATTAAATAATCAATTAAGTTATTCACCAACAACTGTGTTCTCTGTCGTGTCATTTCTAACCCTGGTGACTGTGATACTCTTCAATCAGACATTGGCATAGTAACATCTTGGTGTTCTAGATCACAAATGCAGCTCAACTATAATAAATGTAAGGCGATGCGTGTGTGCCGTGCTGTCAGAAATACCACCCTTCCTACGTACAATATTAACAACATACCTGTAGGAAATGTTTCATCATACAAATATCTTGGTATCCACATTACACACAATCTTACATGGAACATCCATATAAATTACATTGACAGTAACACTAATCGCGTGCTTCGGTTTTTACGGCATAATTTTTTGTCGGCAACTGCAGCTGTCAAGTTACGTCTGTACAAATCCTTAATGAGGCCTAAACTTGAATATGCATACTCCATTTTCGGTCCTTATACTCTAAAGCCAAAAAATACCATCGAACCCATTCAAAACTGAGCTGCTCGTTTTATTCTTTCAAATTATTCTCGTGTCTCGTCAATGAAACTAACCCTTGGCTTGCCTAATCTATAGTTACGTCGTAAATACTTTCGCCTATGCCTTTTTCATAAGATTTATTACACTAATGAAACACTTAAGGATGAACTAATCTCCCCACCATCATACATATTGCCACGCACGGATCATCGTTTTGAGGTTGAAGTTCCAACTTGTCGCACCAACGTTTCTTTTGATTCAGTTTTACCAAGAACAATGAATGACTGGAACCAAAAATAATGTACAGCGCAAAGGACAAGGACAGCGATAGACGACAAACACAGCGCTGTCTTCCAACAATATTGTATTGCGTTGCCACATCGTGTGTATATATACAAGAAGAGGCATGCGCAGAAAATGTACGACAGTGACATGGGGTGTTCTAACAGCAATGACTTGCTGTTAGAACACCCCATGTGACTGTCGTACATTTTCTGCGCATGCCTCTTCTTGTATATATACACACGATGTGGCAACGCAATACAATATTGTTGGAAGACAGCGCTGTGTATGTCGTCTATCGCTGTCCTTGTCCTTCGCGCTGTATGTTATTTTTGATCATGAATTACCAACTAGCCCAAGCAACCACCCTAGTTGACTGGAACCACCTCCCTGCCTCCATCACTGCCATTTCTGACGCCACAAACTTCAAGAATATTGCCAACGAATTTATTTGTAATAATCTCCACTCTTCTCTGTAATGCCCCTGGGCCTTGAGAGTATGACAATAAAGTTCTTTTTCTTATGAGCTCCATAACCAGTCTGTATTAGAAGTTTCCCCAATATAAGTACTTAGCTGTGACTCTAACTAATAAGCTTGCTTGGTCGGAGCATATAGTGGACATTTCTTCATCAGCCCTGTGGAAGCTGTGGTTCCTTAAAAGAAAACTTAAACCTGCTCCAGTTAGTACCAAGATGTTAGCTTACAATACATGTATTCGGTCAAAACTAGAGTATGCTACTGAAGTTTGGGATTCTCATTATAAGAAGAATGTTATGCAAGTAGAAAGAGTCCAAAAAAAAGGCAATAAGATTTATTCTTGATGGATACAGAAGGCACGATTCTCCATCCTTATTGATGCAGAAGTACAATGTACCGACTCTCGAGGTTCACCGGAAAATTAGTCGTCTTGGCTTTCTTCACAACCGTCTTGCAGGGAAAACTAAATTAATACTTCCGAATTGCATAAAACCTTTAACTACAAGGACAACTAGACACAGCCATGAATAATCTTTATCGCCAATTTTCGCTAGAACTAACGCACACAAGTACACTTTTTTCCCCCAAACAGTGTCAAAATGGAATTCCTTGCCCCGACTGATTTTTTAATCCGCCAACTTTATGAAGGGGCTCGAGTCTCATCTTGTAAACTTTGATGGTAGAACTTTGCTACGGTCTTCGTGTTCTGTGTTGCTCTACGTCAGTTCTAAAGTGCTCAAAGTTCTCGTTAATGAAGCCAATAGCATCTCGAACACCTCCAAGTTCAGCAAATATTTTAGTGCTCGAGGAAGTGACCTTTGAAATTTCACCTTTCACTTCATTTGAAGACACACAGACTCTCCCCACTAGATCAGCTAAAAACTTAGCGACCTCTTTAATGCTGTTTGGTTGCTTCTTAGTCAGGGCCTGTGCAACATTGCCTATGCCACCAGAGTTCTTATCCGCCATGGTTTTAGACACATGAAATAAAATTCCATAAAGATGCTGTTATGTACACAAAGTAAGAGGCACACAGTTCAAACAACTTAAAAAAGAAACACTGGTTTGACTACAACGCCCAATAAAAACTTAGCAGCCGCAGCAGCAGCGACAGACTTAGTGGTGCATACGACATCATTATAAAAGTCGACTAACCTGCAAAGAGCGCGGACAGTAGGTTAGGATGCGTCCTTTCGTTGCCGCCGCTACTGCCTGAGGGAATCCAGTTCCAAAAAGAGAACGCCCCCAGAACCGACTTGATAACAAGCTTGAAACTGCAGCGGGCTCGGGTAGATGGCGGTTTCGGCAGTGCCATCGAGGTCACTTTTCTCGATGATATGCCAGTATCTGTGGAGAGTGCAGACAGTAGGTTAGGATGCATCCTTTCGTCGCTGCTGCTGCTGCCTGAGCAAGGATAAATAGCGAATATCTCGGCTACCTTCGATTTGCAGATGATATTGTCTTGTTCAACAACACTGGAGACGAGTTACAACAAATGATTGAGGACTTTAACAGAGAGAGTGTAAGAGTGGGGTTGAAGATTAATATGTGTAAGACAAAGATAATGATGAATAGATTGGCAAGGGAACAAGAGTTCAGGATCGCCAGTCAGCCTATAGAGTCTGTGAAGGAGTTCATTTACTTAGGTAAACTAATCACAGGGAACCCTGATCATGAGAAGAAAATTCACAGAAGAATAAAAGTGAGTTGAATTGCATACGGCAGAAATTGTCAGCTCCTGACTGTCAGCTCCTGACAATTATCATTGAAAAGGGAGGTGTACAATCAGTGCATTTTACCGGTGCTGACATATGGGGCAGAGACTTTGTGGGATCTCTCACACCCATGCTCTTGGGACAAAGGAACAACACAGTAGTACGAACAATCACAAGGGCACTTATTGCACCTTTTATAGATCAATGCCTGCTAGCCGAGTTGCTATCCACAAAGCATGCCGATGGGCGCGCGACACATCTAGGAAGTCCGGCGCACCGCGACCGGATAGCGAGCGAATATGTTCGCTCCATGCTGGATCCCAACGCCTGGTCGTTCGCGCGTACGGTCACGCGAACGGAGGCGCGTTCCAAGGCGGCCACGCGAGACGGTCTCGCAGAATTAAGCATGGATCGGCGCACGCGCGGCATGGCACGTCCGCACTGCCTGCTGTCCCGACCCCCAAGAGTGTGCGCCTTGTCTTGCGGCGCCCAAGTATGAGAGATGCCTGTCGGCGGCGTTAGCAGCGCAACATTCGCTCCATCTCTCGTACTGCGCCTCAACCACTCCGACCGCCGCGGGCGCCAGGCCACGCCGCGAAGCCGGATTACCATCCGGCTTCGCGGAGCCGGAGTGCGGAGTGCCATATGGGACCCTGCTCATTCCAATCTCATTAATTCACTTGAAAGCATTCAGAACCGTGCAGCGCGCTTTATCCTCTCTAATTATTCACGTCATTCTAGCGTAACATCCATGAAAAAAACATTAGATCTACCTGACCTTTCATTACGTCGCAAGCATTCTCGCCTTTGTCTTTTTCATAAAATATACTACCTCAATCCTTTCCTGAAAGAAAATCTCTTCACCAGACCCAGTTACATCTCATCTCGCATCGATGATCAACACAAAGTTGAAGTGCCATCTTGCCGCACTAATTTATACCATTCTTCATTCTTACCAAGAACCGCCACTGCATGGAACCGCCTTCCCGCCTCCTTAGTCACCATTTGTGACAGCACCAATTTCAAGCTTGCTGTTCAAAGTGCCTTATAGTTCCTTCATTATTTTTTTATTTTTCTCTCGTTCTGCAAATAATGTACTCTACCACTCCTTTCTGTTGTGCCTGCCGGCCTTGAAAGTATGTACAATAAATAAATAAATAAATACAGGAGACGCGCTATGCGGGAAAAACATATAAGCTGACGCGCGAGAGTCGCGCATCCCCACAACTTGGAGACTGACAAAGAAGCTTGAGAACAAGTTAAGGACTGCGCAAAGAGCGATGGAATGGAAAATGGTAGGCATATCGTTAAGAGACAGAAAAAGAGTGGTTTGGATCGGGGAGCAAACGGGTATAGCCGATATTCTAATTGACGGTAAGAGAAAAAAAATGGCACTGCGTAGGTCATGTAATGTGCAGGTTAGACAACCGTTGGACCATTAGGGTTACAGAATGGATACCAAGAGAAGGGAAACTGGTCTTTTCTTGTTTTCTTGCTTTTTGTTTTTGTCAGAAAAAGGACCACACTGACCTAGGTTGCTATATACGCTGTTATTGGTCATTTCTCGACATATTCCGCCACCTTTACATTGGTGCCTTATTGAGTAAGTAAGGTAATAAATATTAGCTCATTAAGCTTTAATATTAAATCATTGCTTGTTGGTAGTTAAAGAGAAAGAAAACCTGCACTAGCATTAATAAAGAATCAGCAGCATGTTACAGTTTCGTAAAGCGTGAGGGTGAAAGCTTGCTGTACACGTGGTAATGCATTAAGTTATTGATCAGAGGGGTCAGATCTTGCAAAGCATGACAAGACGCAGTGTGGAGTAAATGTAGGTTGACCTCCTCAATGACACATGCGAGCACCTATGCTTTACCTAAAGCTTATTTCGATGTTTCTTTTGTTCTTTCCTTTGTTCTTCCTTTCTTTTATTTCGTTTCTTAATTCATATTCAGCCATTGAATTTTGCTTGCTTACACAGGTATGAGCCATTCCTTATCTTCTTTCTTTTCTTTGGGGGGGGGGGGGGGGGGGGTATGAGCCATTGCTGCTGCTGATATTTTTTGGTACAACTCCTCTACTTTTGTTTTTATCACAGGACTACAGACTGCTTTTTTTTTTTCAGGTATGAGCCATTGCAACAAGCCACTTAAGGCTCTCACCTTAAAAGCCTGCCAACATAGAGTGGGTGTTGTTCGATTTAATTGGCACATTCAGGATGTAACCTAGTGGTGGTTTCTGAGAGACCTGTATGGGTTTCCTTTTTAGCTTCATGGTGCACTCGGGTGAATGACAATTTTTCCCTGTCATGAATTTTGCTTGCCTAGCAGGCTTTTGCAGAACTGATTTGCTGTAACCTAATAGTGTTCTGCAAAGTCAAATAAACAACACCTTTTTTTCATCTGTGCCTATTTTACTGATATTGACCGTTACCAAGCTGCTCCAGGGCATGTATTTACGCTCCATAATGGAGAATTAATGCACCACATCTGTTCCAAATTGCCAAATTTGCTGCTCCAAAACTTCCTTGGCCGCTTTCATCCCTGCTATCGGCGACCAATCGCCCTGACCTTCGTGCATGCTTTTGTACTTTGCAAAATATTCGCCGCTTTTGTTGCCATTCTCTCTGTCCACATTGCATTATCATTTCCTGTTGACTCGGACGAATCCTGTATGGGCCCAGCTGATGTGTCGCCGTTTGGGGAAGGAGTGGCATTCGGGTGCAGTGTGTGTTGTCTTCGCATCGAGCCAACGTCAGAGAGCACTCGCAGTGACAAAGTCTGCTACTACATCAGCCGGGGTGGCCTGTCCATGCTGCCCTCGGCACTCCTTTTGCACTGAAAACCACCTGAAACGCTCGCTTGGGCAGCTTTGAGCGTGAAGGCGTCAACGGTGCACGCAGCATGGGGCACTGTGCACACTTCTACCCTGAATACATCAAATATATGAAAAATCGAGTAGTAGATATTCGATTTGCAAATTGAACTATTCCAGCGTTGAATATTTGTCTGGATTCAATAATATATGAGTATACTTTCATTCCTGTAGAAATTGTATTCTATCTAAAGAGGCACCCAATGTCTTGCACAGATCCTGGACGGTGTGAGCCTGCAAAATCTGGAGGTGCTGCGAAATTCATCTGGTGGTACCGACGGAACCCTGCTGGCAACCATGGACTTCTGCTGCACGCCATTTGGTGCGTTGCTCATTTGTGCCACTCGTTGGTGGGTGGTTCGTAATGTGGCTTCCTGCCAAAGCAGGGACACTTGACATTTGGCTGCTGTGTTATTGCTCACCATAGCAGCTACTAAATGTCAGCATTCTGAATATGTAAGTGAAAAAATTGTGTAAATTTGCGACAGGCCTTATATGCTGCTTTTGAATGCTTAAAAAAAAAAAAAGAAATGTGGGCTGCTTCACAGTGCTGAGCACACCTTCTGTGGTTTTAGGAGAAATAACGTAATATTGAAAGCATTTTTCTTGGTTTCTTGAAGACCTGCAAATATGCTGAAGAGTGTGTGAGCATTTCCTATGAGCCTAAGAACTGAAGCTTTCTCAAAATCATTTAAACATATCGCACAGGTGCATTCTTTCTTAACTGCTGTTTTTCAGGCAAGCGTCTGTTTCAACAGTGGCTGTGCTCCCCTCCATGCCAAGTGCAGGTGATTGAGGATCGGCAGCGGGCAGTCAGCGACCTGCTGCGCTTCCCGCATGAGGTTCAGCAGACACGTGAGCTACTGTGCTCATTGCCAGACCTCGAAAGGCTGCTTGCCAGGTGATTTCATCATCACTGGGGCAATTCGGTAGCTGCTCATTGACATGGCACAGTGTAATACGTTAAAGTATGTTTTAATGCAATTAGCTTTTTTTTACAATCCTCCATGCATTTTCCTCTGTATGTCTTTCCAACCATTCGCCACGATGGTACGCCTCAGCCGGAGGGAGCCTGTTCGGCAGCAACTGTGTAACATGATATGCTGCCCATACACGGTTGGAGCGGTGCTGTCCTCGCATGACGTATTAGCACTCGTGGGGCTGCCCTTTGTTACACTGACAGTTTAACGGGGTCGTCAAAATGGAATGGTTTTCTTCTTTCTGATTTTGCAACTCGGGATATTCATGGCATGCTTGCAAGAGGGGGTACAGGGCCCGGGTGTCCTGATCCCCCTCCCAACTGTTTGTTGTGGCAACACCAAAATTTTCTCCCGCCCTCCCAGAGGTTCAAAAATGATTAAATATATTTTTCGAGAGTGACAAGTACTGAAATTTGCCATGTGTGAACTGTTTACCTAAAATAAAACACTTCCAGCAGAAGCCATCTCGTGACGAATGTGGACATTAATGTCATTAGCATTGAAGCTGTGTAGCAATAGCACACCTCGCATTACTACCACCACCACCGAATAAATGTGTTTTACAGTGTAAGGTGTCGTGTATACATGCAGTGGAGTTTCCATCGAATACGCTGCACCGTCTAGTGGCACCGTCGCGAAATGTTGATGTGGTGCCAATGGGAATTCAGACAAAATTGTCTCAATATTAGGGTTCGAATATTCGATATATTTCGTGTAAAATACCCGTAAAGCCTCTCGTGCTCGCTGGCATCCAAGCGATCGTTTCACTTCGTTTTCGTTGTAAAAGGAGTGCCAAGGGCATCGCGGGTGGGCCACCCTGGCTGATATGGTAGTGGACTGTGTCGCTTCAAGTACTCAAAGTTCCAATGTTATCGCATATTATATTTTAAATATTCATATTCAATTTGAAAAATGCATATTTGAAGATGTTTGAATATGTGGTTGTGTACAAATATTCGAATCAAATTGAATTTATTGCTGGCTGTGCGGGAGCAAACATGGTTTTAAGCATTTGTTTCTGTCCAGTCTGAGAATATTGGGGCAATATTGTGCTGGATATTGTGACGATTTCGTGCTGCTAGTGGAATTTCACCTGTGAAGCACGCTTAGCCACTAAACGGTATGGGAACTCCGACATCGTAGCCAGCAGTCGAAGAAGAGGAGGACAAACTGACCTGTGAGTGTGAGCGGAAGTGCGAGGCTTGGCTGGCATGTCCATCTTGGCGACATGTAGGGCACAGTGGATGCTCCAAGGACACGTCATCTCCCTTCGAAAATGTCTTGTGGTCTGATTGCGTTATATGGTCGAGGCATGACATATCAATAATGATGGAATTGCGTGCGTGAGTCAGTCAGCCTTCGATTACCTTACATAAGAAAGAGATCAATTGTATTAACAGTTATCTCTCACGTGGACCGGCACGTATACCCGATTGACATGTGGTGCTACCGTTCCAGAGCATGCGCAGATGAGTTTTGTGTCTTCTTTCTTTTTTCACTTCAGTGCTTCCTTCAGTTGATAGTCGGCGTTCGTGTTGTCCACTTGTCTTCTCTTGTGTCCATGTCTGCATGCCTAACCCCTTTTTTTCATTATGAATCCTTACCTACTAGCTCAGCTTTCTGTCGTTCCAAAACAGCAATAATGTGCTGCTGGAGAGTGGTGACAACAAACATAAATAAATTTCCATTCTGTGAGGGTAAAGTTCGCTGGTTTCATCTTACTTTTTTTTTTCTTTTTTCTCTTTTGCCAGAATCGGAGGCACGCCTCATATATCATGCTAAAGAGATGGGTGCGCATTCTGTTTCTACTTTCCTTAGGAGCTCTAACATCATTTTTATGTTAGTTTTCTACTTTGAATCATAGAAAGGGTGTGCGTGTTCGATTAGAGATCATATTCGAATCAAGGCAAATACTGCCATGAATCAGCAGTGTGCTTTGGTGTTTTTTCTTCCTCTTGTTTCATTCAAACCACCGGGTGATTCAACCTATTTCATTGGCTCCATCAAGGTTGAATCAGTGGAAGTTGACTCTAGTAAGTACACTCGAAGCTCCTTATAATGAAGTTGAAGGGGCAGCCGAAATTACTCTGTTATGTCCGTTGCTTCAATATATCCATTGTTACCGTTTATTGCAATATATGCCCAATGGGGTGCACAATTGTAAACATGGAAATAAGATGATGGCTTTGCAGACCACGGAATTGCCACGTGGCTGCGCATGCGATGAATTTGAATAAAAGAACAAAAGTATTGTTCTGTTTGCTGCGCTATCATCATCATCATCAGCCTAGTTAGCCCACTGCAGGGCAAAGGCCTCTCCCATATTTCTCCAACAACCCCGGTCATGTACTAATTGTGGCCATGCCGTCCCTGCAAACTTCTTAATCTCATCCGCCCACCTAACTTTCTGCCGCCCCCTGCTACGCTTCCCTTCCCTTGGAATCCAGTCCGTAACCCTTAATGACCATCGGTTATCTTCCCTCCTCATTACATGTCCTGCCCATGCCCATTTCTTTTTCTTGATTTCAACTAACATGTCATTAACTCGCGTTTGTTCCCTCACCCAATCTGCTCTTTTCTTATCCCTTAACGTTGCACCTATCATTCTTCTTTCCATAGCTCGTTGCGTCGTCCTCAATTTAAGTAGAACCCTTTTCGTAAGCCTCCAGGTTTCTGCCCCATATGTTAGTACTGGTAACACACAGCTGTTATACACTTTCCTTTTGAGGGATAGTGGCAACCTGCTGTTCATGATTTGAGAATGCCTGCCAAACGCACCCCAGCCCATTCTTATTCTTCTGGTTATTTCAGTCTCATGATCCGGATCCGGAGCTCAGTCGGTTGGATCGTCAAGCCCCAGGTTACTTTCAAGCGCCATAGCTCCTGCTCCGAGCCTCATACTTACGTGGAAAGGGGCTGACGTTGTCCGCGATAGTTGCTTTTTGCTTATTCCGAGTGGTTGGAAGGCATACTTTCTTGGAAAAAATGGCCGCCCGAGGAGAAGAGCGAACTCGAGCGGCTTTAGAGACTAGGAAAACTGCCTTAAAATGTTTAGACTTGAGGGGAAAGCTTCGTTAACGAACAATAACACGGCAATCAGCACTCGAATACGACGAGAGAAATTATTGAGACGAGGAAAATTCCCTTGAAAGAAATATGGTTTGCGAGACAAATGCTTGTAAGTATTGAACCTCTTAAAAGATGAGGGGGGAAATATGCGCTCACCGAGAGGGCATCGTCCGCACGAGACCACCACCAGGCACCTTACTGGGACGTGGAGAGCTCTGCGGCCGGAACAAAGCCTCCCCTCTCCGCCGGCCAAGCGGGGAAAACGCGCCCTCCGATCGCTCAAGGTTGCGCGGACATAGTATAACTCTAGCGTCTAGGAAAAGCTTAAACAGGTGCGAGGGCGGCACGCATAGCGTGTGAAGCTAGCCGCCAGAATAGCTATCTCAAGGACTGCGGCTGACGAGGGCGAAATACCTCCGTGTAATTATAATAACCCTAATAGAACTACTTACGAAAAAAAAAAGAAAAAAAAAAGGAAACGGCCCGGAAGGCTATACTACGAGAGCTATAACTTATAATTTGCTATATATATATATATATATATATATATATATATATATATATATAATATATGTATTCATCTCATCTATGGGATCGCATGCGCACGCTGCTGCTTTGTCTCTGCGTGTAGTAGTTAAGAGAGCCAGTTTAAGGGTGGAGAATAAGGAAGGAAAGGAAAGCAAAATTGCAGCACCGTGGTTTTAAGCACACCCGTGGTAGAGAAACTGAAGGCGATATAAGCGTGGGTGGCTATGATACGCACACGACAAACTGCCTTAAAATATTTAGACTTGAGGGAAAGCTTAGTTAACAAACGATAGTACAGCAATCAGCACTCGAATATAATTATAACCCTAATAATAATTGTAAATATTCATCTCATCTATGGGATCTAATGCGCGTGTTGTTGCTTTGTCTCTGCGTGTAGTAGTTAAGAGAGCCAGTTTAAGGGCGGAGAAGAAGGAAGGAAAGGAAAGTCTCTGAAGCAAAATTGCAGCGCCGTTGTTTTAAAGCGCAACCGTGGTAGAGAAGCGGAAGGCGATATAAGCGCTATACTGTTATACAAAGGACAGAAAAGACAAACACACATGTGCGCACATGTGTGTCTGTCTTTTTTGTCCATTGTATAAGTGCATATCGCAGCGAGCAGAACGATGCCATAGCAACTAGCCCCAGTTGAAGCATTATTGAACAAAAGAATCTTCGGCGTGTGCAACATGTGACTTAGCACCTGACACAACAGCCTTTAGATAGCTGCCTTCTGTTCCATTCTGATGGTCTTTCGCACCCGCCTTCCACTTGACTCATCACTGTCGAGCAGCACGGGGCACGCAACACAACTGCTCCGCTGTGTGATCGAGGAGGCAAGCGAGGAGCCAAGCCGCACCGGCTTGGCTCGGCCAGCTCGTCCGGCTTGGCCGGCTCGTGGCCTCGGAGATTGCATCGATGCCAGTGCGATCTCCGAGGCCAGAGCCGGCTGCTCGCCCGTGTGGCACGTCGCAGGGAGATGTGAATGCACGACCTGGGCGTCACACCTGAGGTTGCACCCCGAAGTCTCTGAGGCAGGGTGTGAGAATGGGCTAGTTGGTATTCCATGCTGAAGTGACTAGCACAGGAGTGGACATGGGGCACAAAAGGGCAACAAGGACAAGCGCGCCAGGCCAGGCCCAGCTACGGCTGTGTGTGCAATGTGCCGTAGAGAAAGAGACAAGTAAATGCACTAATTTCTCGCACTGCTGCACGGCGCATGTGACCTCCAAGATTGTGCTCCGGAGATCTCAGAGGCCACGTGCCGCTGCACTTGCCTGCGGGGAAGCGCATGCAACCATCTCTTGACTGCCGCGCATAGCCTCGCGTGGTGGCACGGCTCGCGCAACCAGGCATGTGCAAGAGAGGGAGGTTTGTGGAGAAGTGCGATAGCAAGCCGATGCTTATGCGCAGGTGTGCAGCTACACACGGCGGTGAAAAAGACCAGTGTAGCTCAATGACATATTCGACGCTGGGACATGGGAGTTTTGAACTGCCGCGGTGAACGAGGGCCAAACCCCGTGGAAAGTGATGTAATCGGCGCGCAACGGTCAAGTGTTTTTTGGTTCGGAGACGAATAAGTTCGTTATATTCATTGACGGGACAATTTCACTTCATTAAAATGAGGTTTTAAATACTTTGATCTCTATGGGGATTTCAAGGAGAATTTTATTTACTTCATTATATCTGTTATTTCGTTATATTCCGTTTCTTTGTAACGAGGTTCAAGTGTATTTGATTTGCAAATATAATTACATGGTCACTTATTATTTGTTTCTTATTTGCATTTCAAGTATTGCCCCTCTACTATGTTTTCTTTTTTTTTATATATATATATGGCAATGTCATAATCAGTGTGACTAATGTTACTGTTGCCATTCACTAGTGCCAGTGTGTTCTTTAAAAGCATTAGGACAGAATAAAAAACTATAGCCTTTCTTGTGCAGGTGCAAACTCTTCATATCTTCTCTATTTTCCTTCATCCCTCAATAGCCAGCTTCTTCACATGTAGCCAACCAAATAAATGAGAGCAGCACTAGCAAAACTAGTGGGAAAAGCTCACTGCAGGGCTTTTTTAGGCTGCCGCTTTGTAGTAGGGGTACTGCAAGTGAAGACAGATACAGACACGTGGGCCCCATCTGTCCCTGTGCTTCACTTGTCGTATTAACTGGGCCGAATTTGTAGCCTTCTGAAATTTGTAGGAGGCATGTTTTTCAGCCTCTATCTCTGAAATCTGTTTCACATGCAAGCGATGGCATGGCGGTAATTGCGGTGACTGAGAAGAACCGCGGCTCACAGTTGCAGCTTCGTTTCACATGCTCCGTGTTGGCGCTATTCGTGCCACTTTGATGCACAGTGTTGCTTGCGGAAAGCACCCGTGAGCCGCAGGCTTCGGTGGCCTTCAAGAGCTGTGCCTTACTGCACATTTCCATGTTTTTTTTGGGCTTGAGCTGTAGGTGTTATGGTGAAATTTCGCATTTCTGTACCTTGCATAAAATAAAGATACTTTGTGACGAACTGCTACTATGTACAACATTTTAACTCTCATTTCTTTCTCTTTTAGCCCTTTATAGGTGACAGCTTAAAAGTCTTACGAAGTACACGCACACAGAATTAGTCATATGGAACCAAATTAATGGGTTCGTTCGTACTTCCGCGACTTTTGCTTGAAAAACGTGCACGCCGGTCAACAGCTCTTTGTTGTTTGTTTTTTTTTTTTTTTTCCAAATGCCGCAAGGCATTTGGCTGCTGTCTCGGCCACCTGGATCCAAGAGGCCTCTAGGCATTCGAGTAGAAAGGCGGCTGCCCTTGCAGAGTGCAGGGTACTTGACCTTTGAACTGGAGAAAGAAAACAAAACTGCAAACATGCTAGCTCAGAGTTGTAAAGAAAAAAAAAAAAACAGAAGAAACCCACCTGAGCGACAAACGAAAAATGTAAAGTGCCGTTTCGTCCTGTACATCTGCACCAGTATAGGGGCCATCATCGGAGGGAAAAAAGAGGCAATTGGCTTCATAGAAGGGAACTCGAAAACGACATATGGAAACAAGCAACGCTTCTGAGGCACCAACGGGCATGGCTGATTTGACCGATGCCGATTTTTTACTTTATAGAAGTATGCGTCACTTGCGATAAGAGGCATCTTCAGTTTTAGTTCGTAATTTCTTCCCAGAGATTTCTCCTATCTTTGCTGCGAAAATCCTTCATTTTACCATCCCCAACAAGTGTACACTGCACAACTTGAGGGATGAACTGCTCATTGAAGACAGCACGAGACATAGCCAACTAGCAGCAGACTTCGTCTGCTACAGACGTCGTCTACTAGGACTGTCTGCTCAAGCAGGCAAGTTCCTTGCACCACCTGTGCTTTGGCCACGGCTTGTCCACATGATCTTCACATCACTGCTCACGGTCGCTCCACCATTGGTTACCCCCCCCCCTGCAGGGGCGTCTGCATCAGCAGGCATACGGTGTGTTGCAACACCACGTACCCGAGCACACGAGGGTTGGAGCCTCCCACGTTTAACTGTGCGTGGCTTAGCCGTGTCCGGGGAAAAGGCGATCCTGGGGGTTGAGCTCATGCTGAGTGTTAGGACCTTTAAGGTCCCTCGGCGGAAGCAACACACCCCTTTGGCCTCGCCTTTGCGTAGACGGCACCCCCGGACTGACCCACCCGGTGAAAATCGGTAGTTGCCCTTTCCTGTCTCTCTCTCTCCCTCGAACCTTCGTCTTTCTTACACTTTCCATCTTTTCTGTCTCCTGCTCATTTCTTATTTCTTGCGAGCCTTGTGGGACTAGCCAACCTAGGTTATGTCATATTTGGTTATAGTGGCAGTGTACAGCTGGCGTTGGCAGGCCTTATTTAAACACAAATCCTGTTACGTCCCTTTCTTGGGCTCCGTGGTGGGCAGCTGGCACCGCTGTTGAAACTTGTTTCATGGATGGCTAGCTCTTTCCCCTCCACTCCCTGATCACCCTCAGAAACAAGGGCACACCGGAGATGTTTTTAAATTTTTTACCAACAGATTACAAAGCTTTCCCCGATTCCACGTCATCCATTCCGACAAACCTGAAAAGACGAGAATGATTTCACCTTTCCTAGTGTCAAAATGTCTTACCGAAACACTTGGCACAGGTTACAAGACATCAAAGATGGCTAGTGGTGATCTCCTTCTGGAACTCTGCGATGCGAAACAACATGAAAGGCTTCCTAACCTAGTTACATTTGAAGAAATTCCAGTCACTATATCTCTGCACCAAACTACGAACACCAGCCATGGTGTTGTCTCTGATGATGACCTAATGGAGCTGACAGAAGCTGAACTGATAAAAGGCTGGACCGAGCAGAATGTTATCAATGTCAAGCGAATTATGCTAAGGCGTGACAGGAAGAAAATCAAGACAAAGCTTCTAATACTTACTTTTGCCTCGAACATCCTGTTTGAGAAAATCGTGGCAGGCTATGTAAACCTACGTGTCAGACCCGATGTCCCAAACCCTCTTCGATGCTTTAAATGCGAGCGTTTCGGCCACAGTTCCCAGAACTGCCGAGGCCGACAGACATGTGCTAAATGTAGTGGTGGAGATCATGCCTCTGAATATTGTGATAGTGCTCCACACTTTCTCTACTGTGATGGCGAGCATGCCGCATGCTCATGGTCGTGCCCGTCATGGAAAAAAGAAAAAGAAATCGTGACGATAAAGTCAAAGAGAATATTTCATTCAAAGAAGCACGCAGGCGGGTTTCCTACCAGCCCAAGAGCAGCTTTGCCGATGTGGCACAATCGGCAAAGCTGCTCTTGGGCAAGTAGGAAACCCACCTGCGTGCTTCTTTGAATAAAATACACCTAAATCTCGTTATAGCGAAATGGCTTATAATGAAATAATAGATATAACGAAAGAATTGTAATTCCACTTGAAGGTCCCCGTAGAAACCCACATGTTTAAAATTTCGTTTTAATTAAAAAAGATTCATCGATCAACGGATATAACGAAAAATCTTCATTCCGAAATCGCACCTAACAAGCCATTTTGTACACAACGTATAGATTTACTAAATTGCTCGACGTGTTGCGACCCTCCGGTGCAGCAGTTCAAATCTCCCGCGGCGGCCCCTCATCATCCAGCAATGTCCAAGCCAAGCTGGCCAAGCAGCCAAGCCACTCCGTCCATTGCGTGCAGCCGAGTGCCACGCGCCTTTGTTTGCATTGTTCCGTACGTGGTGTCAGTGCTTTTTCCGCCGAGTCGACAGTTTCACGACAGAGAAATGAATGGCAGCAGCAGCTGCAGCAGCAGCTTGAAGCTAAAATGGAAAGTTATCGCCTTGGATCAGAAAGCAGCCATAATTAGGGCTGTTGCATCAGGCACGAAGAAAACTCAAGTGGCGAAGGAGTTCGGCATTGTGCCGAGTACCCTTTCTGCAATCCTCAGCAGCAAAGAAGTCATTGCTGGCGCTGGCGCACGTGGCGTGAAAGGTAGCCGGAAAAAGCTGCGGTCTCCTGCCTTTGAAGCCGTGGAACAGGCGCTGTTCAAGTGGTTTTTGAATGCAAGGGCTGCTAATTTGCTTGTGAATGGGGCACTGCTCCAGAGAAAAGCGGGAGACTTTGCTTGCATCACGGGCTGCAACAGCTTCATTGCAAGCGATAGCTGGCTGCAGCATTTTAAGGACCGCCGCGATGTAGTTGGCAGGGCTGTCACTGGCGAGTCCCAGGCCATCGACAATGAAACCGCAACGGCGTGGGTGAAAGCTAACGTTGGTCCTCTCCTTCAAAAGTATGAGGAGAAGGATGTGTTCAACGCTGACGGAATAGCTTTCTACCAAATGTTACCACAGAAGACCCTATCATTAAAAGGTGAGCTCTGTCGCGGCGGGAAGCATAGTAAGGTCTGCGTCACTGCGCTCCTTTGTACAAATATGGACGGCTCAGAGAAGATGCCAGCTTTGGTGATAGGAAAACGCGCGTCACCATGATGCTTTAAAGAGGTGACTTCAGCCGCAGTACTTGTCAAACCGGAAAGCCTGGATGACAAGGGAAGTTTTTGTGGGATGGCTGCGTGACTGGGATGAGAAGTTGAAGAGGCTGAATCCCAAGAAATGCCATTTCTTGGACAACTGTGCTGCCCACCACACCACTGCTGCGCTGATGAACATCGAACTTCACTTCTTGCCCCCGAACTGCACGGCAGTGATACAGCCCCTTGATCAAGGCGTGATAATGTCATTTAAGGCTGGATACCGGAAGCGGGTGATAGACGGACTTGTGTTAAACATGCAGTTGAACCGCGGCACGAAGGTCGATTTGTATATGGCAATAGAGATGCAATAGGATGGATGTGACAGCCAGCACCATCAGCAACTGCTTTCAACGTGCATCATTTGCTGCCAACGAAAGCGACCGTGACACCGACGACTCAATGGACCGAATAGCCTTACCCAGTGGTGCTGCTGTATCAGACAAAGATGTAGCATCACGGAGGGTGCTCCACAATGCCGGTGTCATGTGTGAAGGTGAAACCTTCTGCGACTACATGAGCATGGATGCCGACGTTCTCGCAACGGAGGAGCTGACAGACGAGTACTTTGTGCTGGCTACCCGGGAGCATGAAGGAAGCGACGATGAAGGTACCGCAGGGGACAATGACACTTAGCCCTGTGCTTACGACGTACCGGCATCGTCCCAGGCGCTGGACGCAGTGGACCTGCTGCACCGCTATTTTCGCAGCCATGAAGACGGTGCAGATGGGCTTGAGATAGCTGCTGCTGCCGAGAAGGCTGCCCTTCGGGTAACGAAGACACAGCAGCGAAGCATAACTGATTATTTTGCGCCGTCAACATAAAGGTTCGCGCCATTGACATGGAAGGCAATAAAATCAGTTCTTATGTGTTTGATTCCAGCTTCTCCCTGTGTGTGATACAGTAAAAGCTCGTTAATTCGAACCGCAAGGGGAAGCCATCTCAGTTCGAATTAAACGAAGTTCGAACTAACGAAAGCAATGAAGAAAAACAGGACACCGCGACCAGGAAGCAGCAGGGCATGGCGCCAGTTCAATTTAATGTTTGAAAAAATCCGTAATTGTGGTCTGCTTTTTTTCTTTGAAGGCAACAGCAAGCACTTTCTGCTCTAAAGAGCGAATGTTGCGGAAGGCTTCCTCTTCGCTTTCTTCAAAACTGAAGAACAGGCGGGCGGCATTAAGTCCGGCCACGACTTCCGCAGCGGAGGGCCGCACCGGTGCCTCGTCGTCTTCCTCGTCGTCGTCACTGGCAGCGACAGGCTCTATGTTTTTAACTTGGGAAATGATGTCCTCGTCTGTGGTCACACCACAGACAACTGCGCTCGCATCCACGTCTACGTAGTCTGCAAAGGAAACGTCTTTCAGAACGTCCGACATGGGAGCGGTGACGCTAGTGACGCAGTCTCCGTGCGCAGGTGCCGTGCTTCTTGGCGATTTCTTGTTTCGACAAGACTCCGGCGTCCACTTCCCGTAAGATGTCGCATTTATCCTTCAGTGTTTTGGCGCAGTAGTATTTACCGCGGGCGCACGCCATTCTGAAACCGCACGTCAGCACGGCGAAGCACACCACCGAGGCCTAACTTTTCAAGCGATCCGCACAACAAAGGTCGTAAGCGCGCCGAAAACTAGAAAACTCGAGGCTGCCGAAAGCGGCCGAGGCCACCGCGAGTTCAGGACAAAGACGTTGACGAAGGCTCCTCCTATTCGTTCAATTCTCGAGCGCTAGCGGCGCTGCGATGTACTGGATTCGCTGTATTTTTTGTGCTGGTTGCGCCATCCATCGGTTAACAACTGCAGCTATACGACAAGATTCTTAGGCCTCTGAGATCGGCGGCTCAAAACCGGAAACCGCAGTTCTCGGATGTAGAGAGAGGGCGTAGCTGTTGCCACAGCTGTCACCCCTTGCCCTCCAGCCTCTGCGCCGGGTGCTGGCACCGGTTTTACCCGCTTTTTCCTTCTCTCCCCATTTTGGAGGCAACTCAGCCGCTGCAGCCTCGCGACAAGGCCTGCTCTGGCCATGTGCCAGGCGGCGCGTAGTTCGAATTAACCGTGGCAGAACCAACTCACGTTCGAATTAACGGGCTTTTTTATACATGGACTTCTATGGAGCTAGGCCGGACCAAGTAGTACGGTTCGAATTATCCCGAAATTCGAATTACTGAAGTTCGAATTAACGAGCTTTTACTGTATAAGTAAGGACGATTAGCACTTGCTGTGGACGCAGCCACTCGGCTGCAACGGAAGCTGATACCTCGGCGATGGCTTACCTGTAGTAAGTGCATGCTCGTGTGCAATAAATTAGTCTCAAATTATTAGTCAGTGGCTATAACGAGCTAACGCTCATAATGAACAAAATTTAGCCCCCTTTCGACTTCGTTATAACGAGATTTAGGTCTATTCTCTTTTACTTTTATCGTCATGATATTTTTGTCTTTTTTACATGATGGGAACGACCGTGAGCATGCGGCATGCTCGCCATCACAGTTGACACAGTGTGCAGCGCTTTCGCAATTTTCCGAGGCATGATCTCCGCCACTCAGCAGTGCGACCCACACAAGGCGGCTGGAGCTAGCGCTGCTCCGCCACCCCTGCAGAAGAGGCCATCTACCTCTCGAATGGTGGTCTCAAAGGTTTCGTCTACAGGGATGAGGCCTTCATCTCAAACGCAGCGCTCGCAAGAGCACCTAAGGCGCCGCTAGAGGTGCCTTAGGTGCTAAATTGCGCCTTCTGGCTCATTCACACCGGCTAATTGAGGAGGTCGCGCGACCATTTGCTACTCACAACCAAAAAGCATCCGAAGGCGATTGATGTTCACACTGGCAAGCCCGGCTGAGCGCGACCCGCAAGTCGCAATCCCGGAGATTATTGTTCTCAGCGAGAACTCTCGGAATCTACGCGGAATCTGCCGCGACATGGGAGGAGGCCGGATGTAGACACATGAAAGATCACTTCCGGTGCGCCGCTGATTGGTTTATCGGTTTTGTGACCACGGTCGCGTGACTGAAAAATTGAGCAGCGAGCGACTGGCCCAAAAGGGTCGCTTTTTGCGAAAAGCGACCATTTGCGACTATTTTCGACTGGTCGCGCAACCACTGTCAGTCGCCGGTGTGAATGGGCCATTAGGCGCTAACAGCCCTTAGGCGCTTAGACCGCATCGCTAGTGCCTAAGGAGTGGTGAGATGGCTCCAAAAAAGAAAAACACTGCATCACGCCGCCCCCAAAGGGCTCTGTTAGCTAACTCTTCTTTCTTATACACACAGCACGTAAACCACATTCAACATGCATACACAAATAATACACTGGAATGTCAGAGGTCTCCTGCACATTCTTGATGACATCAAAGAACTCCTACACAGGTATACTCCAAAGGTTCTGTGGGTTCAAGAAACACACCTCAAACATAAGCAAACAAATTTTTTTCGACAATATGCTATTTATCGTAAAGACCGCGATGACACTTTCGTGTCATCCGGTGGTGTTGCAATCATTGCAGACGGATGTGTTGCTTGGCGGGAATTAAAACTTCATACGCTCCTAGAGGCAGTTGATATCCGAGGGGTGTGGTTTGACAAGCTGGTTGCTACCAGCGCTGTATACGTCCCTCCAAATTATCAGCTTACTAAAAACGAATTTCAAAACTACATTAACGAACTTCCCATGCCATACATAGTTATCGGAGATTTAAATGCACATAACACTTCGTGGGGCGACTCTCGTTGCGATGCGAGAGGTCGCCTAATTAAAAACTTTCTTTCCTCAGGAGCATGAGTACTTAATAAAAAAGAGCCGGCATACCACAGCGTGGCACATAATACATACTCCTCGATAGATTTAAACATAGTGTCGAGTGCACTCATGCCATACCTTGAGTGGTCCATTTGGAAGACCCCCTTTGGGGGCGACCACTTCCCAGTTAGTATGTTAAAGTTAAAACAAGATGGATGCTTGCCACATGCTCTTCGATGAAAGATTGAATTGGCTAACTGGGAACTTTTCCGAAAACGAACATATATAATCCGGGATGAAATCGATTTTCTCAATATAGACAATGCTGTGGCATATATTACAGGCTTTATAATTGAGGCTGCGAGAAAATGCATTCGTGAAACTAATAGGCTATCGAATAAGCGTTGTATCCCATGGTGGAATGAAGAATGTAAAAAAGCGTGGAAAAACCAAAACAAAGCATGGGGATGACTTCGCGGCGTTCCAACCGCTGAAAACCTGATTAGTTATAAACAAATAAAGGCTCAGGGTAGAAGAACACGTCAGTGTGCTAAAAGGAAGAGTTGGGAGAAGTGCATCTTTGGTATAACTTCCTTCACAGACAAGAGGAAAGTCTGGAATAGGGTGAATAAATTAGTAGGCCGGCAGACACATCCTCTACCCTTAGTAAGTACCCAGGGTGATAGCCTGAAAGATCAGGTGGATTGTCTAGGTGAACACTTTGAATATGTTTCAAGTGCATCGCACTATACAGAATCTTTCCTGAGGTTAAAAGAACATGAAGAGAGACAGTCCCTTAATCACAAAGACTAATCGAATGAGGTTTACAATTGTCTATTTAGCTTAGCTGAACTTAAGGCATCTCTCGCTTGTTGCAAAAACTCGGCGCCAGGTGGCGATCGCATTATCTATGAAATTATTAGATACCTACACCCTGAAATCTCTTTTCAATGCCATGTGGGGGCCTGAATATATTCCGTCCTCATGGAAAGAAGCCATAGTCATCCCAATACTTAAACAAGGCAAAGACGTGTCCTTAGCCAGCAGCTACAGGCCAATAGTTCTAACAAGCTGCCTGTGCAAGCTGTATGAAAAAATGATAAACTGGCATTTAATCTCTTTCCTTGAAAATAGCAAAAGAGTAGACCCCTTCCAGTGTGGGTTCCTAGAAGGTAGATCGACAATAGACCACCTCGTTCGCACCAAGGGAAACATCAGAGATGCATTTATACATAAGCAGCTTTTGCTTTCGGTATTTCTAGATTTAGAGAAAGCATATGGTACGACATGGCACTTCGGGATTCTGCGAGATCTTTCCGCGATGGGAGTCCGAGGAAATACATTAAACACAGTAAAAAGCTACTTATCCAACCGCACGTTTCGTGTGAGAGTGGGCAATGCTTTATCTAGAACATTCACCCAGGAGACTGGGGTGCCACAAGCGGGTGTGCTTGGTTGCACACTGTTTATTGTAAAAATGAACTCCCTGTATACAGTCAAACCGCTCACAATGTTTTATTCTGTGTATGTCGATGACATACAGATAGGTTTTAAATCGTGTCACACTGCGATCTGCGAACGGCAGATGCGGCTAACATTAAAGAAATTGTCTAAATGGGCGGATGCAACTGGCTTTAATATAAACTGCCACAAAAGTACGTGCATACTCTTTTCAAGCAGAAGAGGCATAACACTAGTGCCAAAACTCACCATCAATCGAGAGGAACTATCTGTGAGCAGTGAACACAAATTCCCTGGAATAATTCTAGACTCTAAGCTTACTTTCATCCCCAACTTAAATATCGGAAGGCAAAGGTTTGAAGACGATGAATATATTAAAAATTCTGTCTCGCACAACATGGGGCAGTGATCCGAAATGTCTCCTGAACTTGTACAGGAGCCTTGTCCATTCTCGTCTTGACTATGGTGCTATAATCTATCATTCTGCAATGCCGAGTTCACTAAAAATCCTAGACTCTGTGCACCACCTAGGTATCCATCTAGCGACCGGTGCTTTCAGGACAAGCCCTGTAGAAAGTCTCTATGTAGAATCTAACGAGTGGTCACCCCATCTACAGAGGTCATATTCTAGCTTTACATGTTATGTGAAATTAAACTCGAATCCTGAGCATCCTTGTTACACAACTGTAAATGATGTGTCCTGTGCCATACTTTTTGATAATCGGCCTTCAGCCAGACAGCCCTTCTCGCTCTGTGTAAGGAATCTTAGTGAAGAAATGCGTGTCCCACTCCTACCAAAAATCTTTCTCTCTCCCAATCAAGCCTCGGAACCTGTACATTTAATTATGTGCGCAAGCAAATATGCATACTGGTCCTTTATGCTACATAAATTTCAGGCATGTTCCCCCAAGCGTTCATTAATGCAGCGGCCGGTTTGGCCGACATACGCCTTTCCACACTTCAAGGGAATGGTGTAGACCACTCCTGTGGAACACTTGACGAAAGGCTGGTCATGTTTTAGCTGACAACCTCTTTATTTTTATTTTGTTTTAGAGTTGCAGATGCATGGGCATAACTGTGCCAGCTTGTTGGTAGCCAAAAAAACAATGGACACCCCATGCCTGTTGGCCGCCTTCTTGAGATTGTGCAAAGTCTTGTGCACGTACGGCACAACCAAAGGCTTGTCGGTCTTCTGACAGTCATCTTTTCTTCGTGTTCCTAGTTTTAGCTTTTGAAGGAGAGTCTCAGACACAGTAATCAAGACCGAATAGGGGAACCCCGCTGCCAGAAGTCGGCTGGCCTGATTCTCAAAACTTTTCTTCATTAGGTGCAGGCACGACTTCTGAAGAGACGATTCCAAACAGTGCTGCCCTATAGCTATTTTTACAGTTTTGCAATGCACTGAATCGTATGGTAACAAATCCCTTTTTGCTCAAGGGAAGTAGCCCCAGCAAACATGCTTTTCACGAAAGGTCACTCTCGGCTCTAAAAACTAAAACATCTGCGTCAGGTAGTTCATGGGTAAAATTGAGCCCAAGTCCATGCTTGTCAAATGCGTTTAAAACTTCACTTACTGTAAAGAGGTAAGCGAAGGCCATCTGCTTTTCTAAAAGCACTAGAATTCAACATACCTAAATACCTTTGAAACAAATCCCCCCAAAAATGACCTATCTAAAGGTTTGTCTACTTTTGCTTAAAATATATCAGAAAGAATTGGGGCCACGCAGGACCCAATGCAGATACCGTTGCGCTGCAAAAAAGGCAGGTTGTCATAAACAATAAAAGTAGATCTCAGGTAAAACTGCAATAACGATATAAAATTATCTACTGACAAGCCCGTTTAATTACGGAATGACACTTTGCCATTTGCTTCTATGCATTCCTTAACAGCCAACAAAAGCTGATCTTGAGGTACAGAATAAAACAAGTCTTGTGCATCTACTGAGAAACCAAAACTAATGTTATTTGTGCTCTCAAGAAACACCCTGACATCGGTAGGTTTCTTTCTAACGAACGGATCATCCAAAGCAACCGTTTTGAGATGCTTTTACAGAAACCGACTAACGTTTATTTGCCACGAACCTTCTTCACTAACGATAGTCCGGAATGGAATATCTGGTTTGTGGGTCTTGGCTGTAAAAAATGCGTTTAGGCTACTACCTCTGCAATACCCCTCGCAAGTTTGTCAAGATTTAATTCCTTACAGAAGTTCATAAACTTGGTCTTGACCCTAACGGCACTCTTCTTAACAGGCTCAAAATTCTTATTGATGGCCACTTGCGCTTTTTCATTGTACATTCCCTTTGGTAGAACAACAAACCCAGTCTCTTTGTCTGCTTGAACAAGCATAAGGTTATTTCTTTTAAACAAAGAAACCACGCCATTTAACAGTCTTCTGTGATTTTGCGCGTCAAGAAAATTTGGTGAGCACTTCCGCAGACAGTCTACACCCTCAAGAAGGCAGCGGTCCCAGTCCTTTTCAGTTCTTGCTTTCATGGCCAATTTCCTGTTCGTTGTAATCAGCTCATGGGCTGAGACACCAGGCTCCAACCCATATTTTGGGCCCTTCTGCAGGAGACGTCTTACGTTCTCAGGCAGGGAAACATTTCCAAGGGCGGTTACACTTCTTTTACTCCCCTGTGTTATGTCCCTGTTACCTAAACAAGACAGCATGACAGCACAACAAGACCAGCAAGACAGAAAACAAGACATGGTGTTTATGCATGTAATCAACGTGTCATTATATGCTAGGTGCCAGGGCACAGAGGGTAATGTGCTCACTGACGAAATTGGCGCATCCACAGCAAGAAAAGATCTGAACTCTCTGTCCCCGCCATAGATTTGAGACTTTCTATTTGCAAAAAATTAAAAGATTATTGGCAACACTTGTGCGACTCCCAAACCTCGAATGAATTTCACTTAATCAGGCCACATTTAAGCACCTCCCCATTTATAATAAAATTACGAGAAACTGATGTCACGTTCTGTCGACTAAGAATAGGGCACACATACAGTACACACAACTTCTTGCTGACTGGTGATGAACCTCCTACATGTTATAGATGTGGCAAAAGACTGGCAGTCATCCACGTCCTTGTGAAATGTAGGGAAACAGAATGCAAGAGGAAAAAGTGCTTTCCCTTGGCGTATCCCATTACATCCAGCACATTTTCTCGGCTCGAACCCATTATTTGACACCAAATCGGTTTTAAATTATTTAAATGACATTCTTACATTGCATGTTATCCGACCAAATGCTACGTAGTACGGCTTCTTACCAGAGGCTGCTCCTGCGTACATTACATTTAGCATAGCCTGTGTCTTCAGGCCCTTGCATTCAAGGGCCCTGTTGAGGCATCAGTGCTGCATTCACTACACGTTCTGTTACATCATCTGCATCTAACATGACAGTGCCATTGTTCACATCGCTGGTCATTGTCATTGTTTTAATACTTCTATATTTTATGCAATCCAGAGCGACTGATTTTAGGCCTATCTACAGCCATGCCACATCCACGATTCGAAGTACATTTCTCCATTTCACGAACAATTCATTGAAAACCGATCACCATGTGTATGGCGCTCTTTATCCCATATCTAGCCCTTGCGCCATAAAACCCCATTCATCAATCCATTGGTTGCCCCTCTCACCGCTCATGAAATTTTCCGAATGTTTCGATCGTGATCGCAGCAGTGTGCACCAATCGGAAAAACTTGTTTTGGGAAAGGAGGCTTTCACGCATGCCATTTCTCGCCCAAGATTGCTAGCCTGTTGTATGGATGGATGCTATGAGCATCCCTTTTGGAATGGGGTGGTGCATTGCACCACTAAGGTTCTGTTATTATATTGCATAATGTCCTGCCTATGTTAAAAAGAAGAAAGAAACCCACGATGAATTCTCATAACCAGACTTTCTAAACCCCTATTTTGAACTTTGTATTTGCATGCCTCTGTTCTTTGTTGTTTCCTTACTTCCACCAATTTTCCAATTGCTGCTTACTATTCTCTAATGTGGACATGTTTACTTCTCCCCTGCTCTCGCTGAACCCAAGGGCTTCAAGGAGGCCAGAGATGCCTAAATTGACTGCTGGGCAGATATATTCACATTCTAATAAAACATGCTCCATCGTTTCCCTAGGTTTACCGCAGGAAGCACATGCTTCTTCTTTCTTATATCTCGCTTCTTAAGTGCGTGTTCTAAGGCATCCTGATCTCTCTGTGAAAAGTAGTCAGCTTCTTTTTGAGTTATCATAAACTGTTTCTTTCCTGACTTCATTTTTTCCTTGTAGTTACTCATAGCAGGTTTCTTTTCTATTGCCGCCATTCATGAGATTATCTCAGCTTCTCTGACTTTCCCTGAAACAGGCTTGAGGCATCACCTCAACTGGCATGCTGATGTAATGCCAGTTGTCATTTGGCACTGGCTACTTACTCATTACTTGAAAAAGTGCCTCGTTTCATGACTTGGGTGGCATTGCCCACCCCCTGTTGCATCAGCTCTGGCAGTAAAATGCCAGAGGCCACCGTACTAGCAAGGAATGATGATAAGAAAGTAGGCTAACGTTGGCACTGTACTGTCTAAATGCAAATATATTTTCCTTTTCTTTAAGAGTACTAAAAAATCTGGTAGAACCCCTCTTGCGATGAATGTCAAGCATAATGCGATTGCCATTGAAGCAACACACCGTATCGCCACTCCATAAACGTGTCGCGTATGAGGCAGGAAGGCAGCCAGGCCCCTCTGGACATGCTGGGCCACCTAGTTTAGCTGCCGCAAAGTCCACGTGAGTTGCGTTTTTGACTACAGTACAACCTCATTACAGTACAACCTCATTCCTACACTTTGAAGAAGCCTTGAGAAAAAACATACTAACCGGGAAATCATAGTATTGAAAGTAACTAAACAATTTTACAGACTCAACTATTGTTGGCATTTATGTAATGGGAATCGTCGTGCGAATTGTTGCGGCCCGAGACACCGACGCGCATCGAGCTGGGGGTGCTCTGGTGGCTCGAGAGGCGTTTTGTTGTTTTTCTATTGCGTGGTGTTTTAAGAGGGCGAACGGAAACCGAAACAAAATCGAGCTGGTGGATGACGCCAGATGCCGCCGAAGGGACATGTGATTGTGCTGCTTGCAGCAGGGAACAGCGGCGCGTTCCCTGCTGCAATCAAATAGGCAAACAGATAGGCGCAAACAGATATCTGCAAACAGATAGGCGAAAATGCTTATTGAAATAGTATTGGCGGTGATAGCTGTGAATGCCACGTGCGACGGCCCTGGAGAAGATTTGCTGGTACCGAAATGAGAAATTAAGTGTGCACCGGCATTTTTCACGCAGTACGGGAAGCCGAGTATTGTGGCGAAGCTGCCACATTGGCCAGCAATATACTGTTATCGATCGCGCGCACCTCGCCCATTTCCTTGTTTGCACAGGACCTACCTGCCGGAAAACGTACCATACGATCGCAGTTTGGCAACATACTGAATGTTGGTGCCCAAAAATCGTGTTTTCCGGGAACGTATGACCTGGTAAAAAATGAGCATAGCTCTAGTGGGTTATTTTTTGTTCTCAATTGCGAAAATAAGCGCCAGGAAAACGTACGTAATGGGAACGTGTCTATCAGGTTCTACTGTATATATTGAGACACAGCTGTTTCAATATGACGCAGGCTCAATTCTGGGCCAGTGCTGTAGAAATTCTAAAGCATATTTGGTCATTTAAGAGCAGGACATACCCAGTGACCTAAGTATGTCCTACAGTTGGTTTGGAACCTCATCACAGTAGCTCGATCACAGCTACCCATTATCCATGGACTACACCCCAGCTGGCACAAAAGAAAAACAAATATGCTGCAAACTGGGTGATGTTCCCAAAAAATGCTAATCAGATTAAAATGCATGCTCTTCTCTAGTGTGCTTGTAATTTTTACCTTTCGTGGTGCAGGATTCACAGCCAAGGTTTGGCACGTAATAGTTCTTCCCACCCAGACCAACGTGCCATCCTGTACGAGGACACTGCATACAACAAGCGCAAGATTGCCAATCTGCTCCAGGTGGGTGACAAAGGATGTCACGTGAGAAGCCCAATTATTTTCTCTTCTGGTTTACATTTTTGTTTACTTCTGGAAATTTGCTTATTTTCAGTATTTTTATGTTTTAGCAATTTCTTTCAAGATGTTAGTAGTTGCAATATATTGACACTTTTCACCAATACTAGCTGACTATAAACAAGTTGAGCTTGCACCGTGCCTAGCTATTTGTTGCCTCAAGACTCGCCACATCGCCTCCATGACGGCTCAATTCCCACTCGTGGCAGGTGCGTTTGGATAGGGCTGGAATGCAAAAATGCTCCTGCTCAGTGAATATTAAAGAACACCAGATCATCAAGGTGAAAATATGAAGTTTAAGGACAGTAAACCCCGTGTTCTTTTTAAAGCTGTCCTGTACGAGTACAGTCGCCAACTGATAATTCGGACATGATCGATGTTTCTCACAGCTTTGCGGCACTGCCACTGGAGATTTACTGTGCAAGGACGACTGAAATTTTGCACATCTTACAGCACGTCATTCCGTAATTTGGATTCTGCTTGCATGACTGCTTGTTAATTTTACAAAGAGAGGTTCAAGGGCCCTTAAGGGGAAGCTTTAGCTCGGAGGCTCCTATCTTAAGGGGAGACGCGGGTCTTGAGATGACAAAAAATCGCAAAAAAAGTCGATTTTCGGAAAAGTGCATTTTCGCTACGTTTATACATTCAAGAATCCCTCCGCGAAATCTAGAACCTAAATTTAATCGGAAAATTAAAAAAGAAACTTATACGAGCCAGGGTGGCCATGGAATTAGCAAAAAATTGCCAAAAATGTTCAAACTTCGAGCCGTTGTCATTTGCAAACGCAGTAGCCGGCGGGTGCCATATTGAGCTTGTTTGGAAGCTGCTTCCTTTGTGCGGGAACGTATAATGGTTTCCAGCAAGTATGGACACGAGCACAAGTAAGTAGAAACGGACAGGACAACGCTGGACTTACAACTAAAGTTTATTGCGAGAACATTCCACAAATCTCCGCCACGCATGCTTATACACCCGAGAACAATAACAAGGTTTGTAGTCAGTTATCAACAAAAGTTATACATGTACACAAAAGTGAAGTCACACCCCTTCCTGACAAAGGCAACAACACGTGGATTAACATGATAAATTTAGAAATTGAAGTTCTCTATCATTGATATGAACCGAAGGTTCACTCACACATGTATGCACGCCCAACTTTTTATGTGGAACGCTTCGCTAATTTCTCTTTCCAGTTTGCGGCGCTCTCTCCCCACTATCGATACGCAATCAAAAACTGGTCGGCATTCGTGCTTTTTGCAATGCAATGGCAAGTTCCCTCCTGTACCTGTAGGTAGCAAATAGCGATGCTCACGCATGCGGTCATTAATGCAATGACCTGTCTTTATTTATTTATTTATTTCAAAATACTGCAGGCCAATGTGGTAATCCAAGCAGGTGTGGGTTACATCCAACATGAATGTGCAAAGCAACAGACAACAAAAAAGCAAGCAAGAAAAAAGAAAAGCAAAAAGAAAAAAAATAGAAAAATAAAGCTTAAGAGAGAAGGTAACACTCCAACTCAGCGAGAAAATTATTGGAACCAAAAATATCAGACGGCAAAGAATTCCATTCTTCCACAGTTCTTGGAAAATAACTGAATTTGAAAGCTTTTGATCGGGCAAAGATTGGGGTCAGTGCGAATTCATGGCCATGGCGTGTGCGTCGTGTTGTTAAGGGTTTTATACTGTCAGGCAGATCTGTTTTTATGTTACCAAACATACAATTATAACGAAATGAAAGGCGACTAAATTTTCTGCGGGCTTCTAGCGTAGAAATACAGTTTAATTGCATTAGGTTGGTTTGGGAATCAAGTCTACGATATTTGCCAAATATAAACCTAACAGCCTTTCTGTTAATACGTTCAAGTTGCATGATATCTTTCTTTGAATAGGGATCCCAAATGATAGAAGCATACTCAAGCTTAGAACGAACACACGTATTATAAGCTAATAGCTTTGTTTGCGAGGGTGCGAATTTCAGCTTTCTTTTAAGGAACCATAACTTACGTAGTGCAGATGTGCAGATATCAGAAATGTGGGTTGACCAAGTTAAGTTGCTTGTGAGGGTGACACCTAAGTACTTATATTTGCTTACAATCGAGATGCTATTGTTTCTAAGGGTATAACATAACTGGCTCGGATTTAGTTTCCTGGTGATACGAAGTAGTACTGTTTTCTGAGTATTTAGTTGCATGCCCCATTTTTGACACCAGTCGTCAATAACATTCAGTGCATGTTGCAATTCAATGTGATCTCTGGGGGATACAATTTGTTTAAAAATGATACAATCATCCGCGAACAATTGTACAGACACATTTTCGGGAATAACATCAACCAAGTCATTAACATAAATTAAAAACAAAAGTCCCAATACACTTCCCTGTGGAACTCCAGACGTGACATGAAGAATAGCAGATGATGAATCGTTTATTACCACATACTGTTGTCTGTTGTGAAGGTAAGCCCTAATCCATTGAACTATTTTTCTTGGTAACCCCAAGCACTGTAATTTGTACAGCAATTTCCCATGTGGCACTTTGTCAAAGGCTTTACAGAAATCTAGGAAGAGAACATCTATTTGACCTGATGCATCAAGCACTCGTGAAAATTCATGCACAGTTGTAACTGGTTCTGTAACAGTGGATAACCCTTTTCTAAATCCATGTTGAAATTTCGATAGTACATTGTTATCACTAAGGAATTCATGAATGAAGTTTGCAATAACATGCTCGAGAAGTTTACAACTGCTTGTAATAGAGATAGGATGATAATTCTCAAACGACAAGTGGTCACCTTTTTTATGAATCGGCTTAACACGTGCTATACCCCAGTCAGTCGGTATTTCCCCTGAAGACAGTGAACAGTTAAAAAGAGTAGTTAGAAACCCGGATAAATACTCAGCGTATCGGTTAAGAAAGGCATTAGGGATACCGTCAGGCCCAGCAGATTTTTTAGGATCAAGTTTTAACAGCATATGTATTACTCCTTCCCTCGTTACTTCTATGTCAGTATCAGTTTCAACGACTGAATTCTGAAATTCGTAATCATCGGTTTTAGTAAAAACACTCTGGAAATATGCATTAAAATGTTCAGCAATAGCACAGGAGTCAGTTATCGCCAAACCATCGACATTCATTTTGCTAATCCCGGTTTTCGTCTCGCTTAAGTACCGCCAAAACTTTTGGGGGTTAGTTTGAAGAAAATCTGTTAATGTACTAGTATAAAAATATTTCCTTGCTTTTGCCAAGCTTGTTTGTAGCTTAACTTTTAATTCTGTAAACTGGGAAGTCATTGTTGCACGCTTCTTGCATAGTCTTTTAATTTTACGCTTCATGTGGATAATTTCTCGGTTAATCCACGGGTTTACACGGTGCTTACACATTTTTCGGCTGGGTACAAAATTATCAAGACAATAATGTATGGTTTTAACAAAGAGTTGCCATGAGGTCTCAACATCGTGTGATAGGGTTTCGATATGCGTATCAAGGTAATCAATTATAGCGACATCATCAGCCTTAGAAAATTCCTTTACAACAGTGGCTGACTGAGTTTTTTTAGTTCGACCTAAAGCCTTATCCCAGATAAAGAAGATTAGTTTATGGTCAGAAATACCAGGCTCAATTACAATGGTGCCGTGAATGAATATTTCACTGAGGAACAGTAAATCCAAAATTGAGCTGCCTCGAGTATAGTCAGTCACCGCTTGCTCAAGGTTGAGCAAAAACATAATGTCAAGAATAGAATCACCAGTAGAAGAACAGCCATAACGTAGGTTCTCCCAATCAATCGTTGGTAAATTAAAATCACCAGTTATCAATATGTTTTTATTACGCAAACCTAAAACTCGATCGTATAGCTTATTCAAAAACAAATCATCTGCATTGGGTGTACGGTACATGGCACAAAGAAAAAAGGTATCCTGCTTAAACGATATATTCAAAAAAAGGCTTTCATGATCCGCAATTTGATCAACAAGAGTGGCATCAACGCTATCTTTTATAATAACTGCCACGCCGCCACCACGAGAGCCTCTATCACGCCTGAAGACTTGATAACCAGGCGGCACAATTTCGTTGTCGCCTATCAGATCATGTAGCCACGTTTCTGTAATAACGCATATATGTGGGTCATATAAAATAAGGATATTTTAAAGCTTATGAAGTTTGTTACTAATGCTCTGTGCATTAAAAGATATCAGGCGCAGCTGCGCAGTTGGGAACTGCTATATCTTTGTAGGCTTCTTTTTCGCCTTTGTAAGCCATTTTCGAGTGTTTGAGGAGTCATCCTAACTGTAGATGTCATTGTCAACATGAAGGCTATCATGCACATGAAATACTTTTTTACCAGCTGCTTTCTCTTCCTTCGCTGTCTGCCAGAGCAATTTACGCTTCCGTTGAGTGTCCTCACAGTAGTCATTATCAATACTTATCGGAGAACCCTTAAGCTTTGAAACATTCTTCCAGACAGCCTGCTTTTCCCTGTAGTCTTGAAAATAAAGAATTACTGGCCGATTTTGTTCGCTATGTCCTAGTCTGTGAATGCGGGCGACTGAAGAGCAGTTCACGCCCAACTTATTCCTAAACAATTCATCAATAACCTTTTTCCTCAAGTCCAGTTCAGTTTCATTTGCGTGTTCCGCAATACCGAAAACTATCAAGTTTGATCTACGACTGCGATTTTCAAGGTCAACTAGCTTAGCATGCTGTGTTATGACGGCTTCTTGAAGAGTCTCAACGCTAGCGGTTAGTTTTGCATGGGTTTCAGTAACGTTTTCTTCAAGGGTATTCAGTCGTACACCAAAACACTCAATACTTTTTTCAGTACATTCAAGACGAGTTTTTAAGTCAACTATTTGTGCTTTGATTTCATTCTGTCCTTCCAATAGTTGCGCGAACATTTCCTCAACTGTAAGAGGACCTGTATTTAACTCTACATCCCCGCAGATGATAAGTTTGCACGAACAAAAGCATTCATATGCAATAGTCAAGCAGGTGCGGGGGCACGGCAAAATAACAAGAAATATGTCATCACTACGTATTGAACATTCATGCCTAACCTGCACGACGAAGAAACGAGAGACCGTAAGCCACATGCTCCCAGCGCTTTCGCCGCGCCCACTGTCAATGCTGAGGGGTAGTCCACTTCTTATAGCATTGGTGGCCGTTGACGTAACAAATCCGGGCCGGAAATGCAGAAGAAGCCCCTTCCGGGACTGCGTCGTCGAATCCCTTTTGTTGTCTTCGGTTGAGTCGAAAAAGAGGTTCAGCGAAGGGAGTCAAAGATAAGGCCCCGGCAGAAGAAATCAGCAGAGCCTGCACGACGAAGAAACGAGAAGCCGTAAGCCACATTCTCCCAGCATGGCCGATATAGGACAGTCCGCATGAGAGAGGTATGCAATACACAACCGAAGATGCACAGTTTTCGTTAAAAAAAGTACTGTGCTTTTTTCCACAGCCACTAGTCGCATCTTTCTTCTCGCCTGTGATACTTTCGCACAACCTAACCAGTTTGCTCGCCGCCGAAAACACTAGTGTGATGCCATTCCTAGTGGCCACCCTCTTAAGGTTTGAGACAAGCCATGCAAATACGGCATCACTACGACCTTTTTTCGTTTTGAAGATTCATTGTCCGCGGTTTCCATGGTTTTCTTTTTTGTGTACTTTCTAAACAAGGATTCTGACACAGCCATCGAAAGTGAGACCGGGTACCCTGCCGACATTAATCTCGCCTTCTGGGCTTCAAAACTCTGCTGCAATGAGTGGGTGCAACTCTTGTTAAGAGCATTCGTCAAGCACAAGGAAACTATGCCACGTTTTATTAACTTGGAGTCGGACGATTCGTACGGGAGGAGCAATTTTTTCAATCTAGGGCAATACTGCCAACACACATGACTCTCACTTTTAAATTTAATTTCCAAATTAAGAAATCTGATCAAGTTTGTTTTGCAAAGTTCGAACATGAATCTGAGATCTCGGGAGGACTCCTCGAAACCTTGAATAGCCTTGAATCAAACGCGCGAAGGATTTTAACTTGTTTCGAGGACTCCTCCTGAGATCTGAGATCTCGGGGCACCCGGTCTCACTTTTGATGGCTGTGTGTCTCGCGTGCCCGTGTCACTCTCGTGTGCGCTGCGTGTTTCTCTCTGTGGTTTTATTGCGCCGCTGTGAATGTTTGTTCAGCTGCTTGCTTCTTGACAACGTTCAATAAGGTGTCTTTTTCGCCACCAGAATGGCTGTAGGAAATCGTCGTCTGAAGACTATTACGCGTCAAGCATTCGGCAAGGCGCAAAGGCGACCTGTCATGCACGCGGAGTTGCCTGTTGCTGGTCTGCCTGAAGATTCTGCCGGATCAAGTTCCAAGCTGCAACTCGGTACGTCTAACATCAACACTTCGTCCGCCCACGCCTCGTGTGTTCGCACAGACCATGCAGATAATGTTTTCTTAACGACCGAAGAAAGTAGCAAGCCCGCAGCGATCGCCGATAAGGCAAAAACGCACCTGGCGATGCAGTCTGCAACGGAGCGAAAGTTTGAGCTGCTGGGTGTTGACACGAAAGAGGGCGTCAGCGACAGCGGAACAGAATTTGCGATCGTGGATTTATCCGTCGTACAAGACTTTTTTAGACTTATGCCGAGTCCCGTATGCGGCGAGAAAACACTGATGCTTTCGAAGGACCCCACCAAGGAGTATGGGCTCTGTGCCAAGCTTGCGGAGTGCTCCACCTGTGGCATGTGCGAAAGGATTGTCGGAGGATGAAAAGGATCGTTGGAGGCTTCACTTGTCCAATGAGGATCACACAAACAGAAATGCTTTGACAAAGAAGCTTGCAAAGAGGCACAAGCCAGCAATAGACTCTGCCTACAGTCCTGGGCTTTTATAGGTCTAAGTATGATCTGTGCTGAATGCACAATTGTGTGAGTGTGCAAGAAATATATATATTTTTTTTAATTTGAATTCTGGGATTTTACGTTCCAAAACCATGACATGATTCTGGATTAATTTTGACCATTGGAAAGCGCTACAACAAAAGCACGTGAACTTTTTCTTGTTTCGGCTCCATTGAAATGTGGCAACCACCGCTGGGATTTGATCCAGATTTTTTGTTGTAGCCATAAACTTTGTGGAACGGACATATTTTGTTGTGGCCATGAACTCTGTGCAACTTTATTTTCATAGGGATGCCATTTGTGTGCCTTCTGTTCAACAAGGAACTAAAATAAAAATGTGAAGCTCGTGGTGCTAGCTTTCTGGCATTGCTTTCAATGACTATGCATGATGTTGAAACCAATATCTCAGTGTTATTTTTGCACAATAGCCATATATATGTCATGAGCTTGTTGCTGAAAGACGGGGCCACAGAGTGATGCAATTCATATTGCCATATTGTTAGGTCATTCAAAGTTACAGCAAACTGAAAGTTCAAATTCGTTTTGCTCAGCTTCATTTTTTTGGACACCACACACTGCCTTACGGGGGATCTTCGAATGTTCTTTATAAGTACCAGCAAAATGTTTGGTATCAATATATTTGTGTCGAACAGATCTAGCCGGCAGTGGCGTAACCAGAAATTTTGTTCGGGAGGGGGTGGGGAGGGGGGTGCTGACGTTGCAGCTCGACCTCCTCCTCAAGAGGAAACATTAGGTCGGATACTCCCATCTAAATACAGTAGAACCCCGCTGTTATGTTCCTCACTGCTGCGTTTTCCCGGCTGCTACGTCGCTTTCATCCGGTCCCAGCATAGCTTCCATAGGATCCAATGTATAAGGAACCGCACCGTTACGTAGTAGCTGTGAAAACGTTCCCGCATAATGCGTCACAACCCGAACCCGCCTGGGCTAAAGTAGGCAACGCTACAGTGTACTAGATAGGGGCAGTGTGTTCAGACGGCGCAGCGCGCCACGCACCTTTTCGAAGCCGGGAGCGTAGACAGGTCCCGGATGTATGCAGCGGCGCTGCAGTCGCACGGGCTGTACGGACGCGTTCTCCGTGTGTAGCGTCCAGTTGCAGCATGCTTGCCATGTGCTTGCCCCGAAGGGTTCTGAAGGAATTCCTCGAGTTTCTGTCTCGTTGGGAGTCATATGCAAAAGGATTGCTATTTGTTGGGCGTGTTGGTAGACTGACTTGGAAAGCATATTTAGCGCCAGCGAACTAGGACAGAAGGGAGACGACACCACAATGCACTAACTTCAACTTTATTTTCAGGAAACACCCGCCTATTTAACTGTGCATGGGTTAAATAGGTGGGCGTTTCCTGAAAATCAAGTTGTTGAAGTTAGCGCATTGTGGTGTCGTCTCCCTGCTGTCCTTGTTCGTTGGCGCTAAATATGCTTTCCATTGCAAAAGGACTTTGCGGCTTGAGCCAGTCAACGGCAGATAGGCTCCGTGTGACATTGTACAGCACTTTGGCTCTGTTAGAATACCTGGAAGGAGAGGGTTTTAAATACCTATTGACATCTAGACTAAGCCAATAAAAGTTGGAGAACTTCTTGTGAGGTAGTCGTGCGAATCCAACGATCACCCAACACCGTCTCAATTTTTTATTGTTCTGAATTGCCTTTTAATATCTTTAGCGAAGGCAGTGCAAACAGGGAACACAGAGGTCATTAAACATTTGGTATCGCTACTTCACTCACCTGATAATTTGGACAAGGAAGGGGACGTTGCGTCACAATTGACGAGTTAGTTGAAGCTGGAACTCTGACGCTGGTAGAGCAAAGGCTAAACAATACTCCGGCAGAGCACCGGGCTTAGGTGGAGGAAAGGAGTGGTGACCGCCCCATCCGTAATATATGGCAGGGTATGTCGCGCAGAAATTTTTTGCTCGCAAGAAATGTGAGGACTGCCGCTCTCTTCTTTTGCAGAACTCTATAGTGTCAGTAGCAGTCTCAAAATTCACGAAATTTGTGACAGGGGAGGATTAATTGCTGTATCCCTCCAAGTTGCTTCTTGAAGCACTAAAGAAACTTGAGGGAATATACTTGCAACCTTCTTCCGCAAAGAAGAGCTTTGCAGCGACAGCATAGTTGATGTCACGATTCTAGTGAAAGCTTTAAATTTGGCTATGCCATATATGCTGCAAATTACATGCTGATGATTTCACATCAGCAGTTGTGCGTTTTTATGTCCTAACAAGGCTGCACTTTTACGTAAAAGGTGTTAATCAGTGAAGAGAAGCATGACGAAAAAAGAAATTGCACTTTAAAGTTAGCTATACTGTTCTTAGCAGCTAGGCTAGTGCAACATATGTATGCTGACCCTTCTTTGTCTTTTTCATCTGAATGCACAACTTTTTCTGGTGCATTCAAAAAGCTAATTTTGTTAGTATAATTAAAAATTAATTAAGTAATTTATTTGCACATATTGATTCCGCTGTAGGTCTCCATCGTTTGGGTAGGAATTTACTTGCACTGTTTTTCTGTGTTTTGGCATACTGTGTGTAGTTTTGTAGAGATCCCTTTTACTTGGCGTCTTTCCTACCTGTTTTATTCCTTCCATAGGAATGTAGGATGTCGGTGTGTCTCATACTCGCACGTGAGCCTGACGATCGGGAACACTTCATGATGTAAATAAAAAAAAATCACGAATAAACTTATGTAGTTGCGGGGGGCTCGCGACACAGAATGAGGGACAAATGTTTATGGCGAAAGAAGGTAAATGACAAGCAGGGAAGCTCTTTGGCTTTGGGCTATGTACGTACATATTGTTTTGCCTTCTCTCCTACAACAGCGGCTGAGGAACTAAGCGCTTGACGTTGGGTCGCGGATGCCGCGGCCGCTTTTTTATGATTGCGAACCGCAAAGGAAAATGTGCGCACCTGGAATCCGAGTTAATTTAAATCAATTCGATGTCCTTTACTACGACGTTATTTGCAGCCGACTTTTCCGTTCGAATAATTTCTAGTTACGTGGCAGCGTGGCTCAAAACAAATTTAACGGCTTTACGCCACTACTTCGGTGTCTGAAAAACCTTTGCTGTCAGGTTAATAAATGCGTCTAATGGGCGTTGAGATGCGCTAGGAGTGCACATACAATTCATCTCTTATATGAAGTGAGTTTCGGGGATGCATCTTAACACCCGCCGATGATTTGCACGCCTATTTGATTGCGACAGAAAATGATTATCAAAATATCAGCATGCAGCGCTGGCACTGCGCCATACGTTCCATAAAGCCCATGTTCCTACAGCGCCATCTCGTGCTATCTACTTGAAACGCCTCAGCGGCGAGCGCTTCCTGACCACACTGCCCCTATTCTAGTACACTGTAGGGGCACTATTCTGGACACGCATGGCGGCTGCACGGCCGCCATTATCCGCCATGTTTACTCTCTGATTGGCTGTCGAGAGGTCACATGTTTTGAAATTTGTGCCGGGAAGCGGAAGTATTGCAAAATGCAATTTTGCGTTTTCATCAAGATGACGAAATGTGACGTGTAGCTGCAAATTATATGGACTAATAATTGTGCGAATATGTGGTGGCAATCCAAGATATGCGCCATGCCAGCTTGCTGATTGGCTTAAGGAATATCTCGTGAGGAGCGTCACAGGAAGGGCTGTTTCGTAAACGTCATTTTGACGATGCGTGACGTTGCGCTGGGCCGCCATTGCCGAGATTTTCCACCATAATTTTTGCTGCGACGAGCCGCGCGAATTATGCTAATGAGCAGCCATATGCAATGGCAGCCGAGAGGAACGCGTATCGCCACATTTTCCTCGTCATTTGGCGCCACGAAAATCTTTTGTTCGTAACGCGTGCTCATAGTATTTGCATCGCTCTCGGGTGGTGTTGGCATTTGTGTTTGGGGCCATCATTTTTTAAAAGAACGCGTTTATATTGGTTGAACATAGCAAGCTTTCGGCAATGTAGTCCACTTTTCACTGCTGCATTTGTATTGTAATCAAGATTAATGCCTTTTCGCACAATCAAAAGTTATGACAACGGCCTCTTTATGATTTGTAAAAAGAAATGTACCTACGCAAGGCGGCGCCTTGAAGTTTCCTCCCGCGGTGCGAGTAACCAGCGAAATGAACAAGAGATGGCAGCGCCGGCGCTTGCGTCGCACTAGTGGATATCTCTGGCGCTCGCAACACTATCGGTGATATTCGGCCATTTCTCAGCCAGCCGAGTCGAGCTGAGTCACTTGCGTTTCACGAGACAGCGATAACGTGGCCTAGAACGTGCGCGCATCACCACTGGTATGTAGCGTATGTTGTCTCAAGCAAGAAAACAAGCGCGTTGGCACCAACATGCAATGACTCATTCCATTTTCCGGGTACACGCATCCTAGCTGTTGAAGCAGACGACGGTTTGTACGCAGCAGACGACGGAAGCGAGAAGCGTCTTCGACGGAATAATCATACGCTTTGAGATAGCTGCTTTATTTTTACTGCGGAGGAAAACTGTTTTGCTTTACCGATAACGCTACATTCAGTGCCTTCATTTCAGTTTCTTAGGCAAAACGTCAAGTTGGCGTCACATTACGTAAGCAAAACGGGGCCACCAGCGCCATTTTGTTTGCGCAGCGCCTACATCACACATCGAAGAAAATGGCGGAATGTCCAGAATAGCGCCCCTGCAACGCGCTCCAACCGCCATTTTGGCTTTTGACGAATTTTGACCTGGCTTGGCCGGGCTCGGCTATGGAACTGGCTGCAAGAAGCCACATGCCAGTTCGAGAGGCCGCCACTAGGTGGCCATTCGTGAAAAATGCTGTCACTATCATCACTGTGATTACGCTCACTGCATGGTTTGTTGGACGGGTCGACTCACGGAGGAAGGAAACTCGGGAGAGGCCCTGACGTCACTCTTCGGGAAGCTATAGCTAAAGAGAAGCCGGAAGTTGGCGTTGCTCCGTCTATCGGGCCAGCTCTCCTCTCTTGTTTACATTTCTCATGAAACCACGCAGCGCTGCGCGCAAGCGGGCTGCTCGGATGCGCGCGCTGCGCAGCAATACTAAACAATCGTTAGCACGTTAGCATGATTACGCCAAAGAGGGCAAAATTTCCCGTGGATATTCATTCGTCCGTTGCCGTTGCCTGGCGCGGTGTCGACGAAGAGCACGAGCCACATGATGCCGGGGAGTTACCAAATCCTAGCTTTGGAGAAGCCGTCACTGCTCTGGACCTCCTCCGCAGGTACTCGCACCTCACAGCGACGCTGACAGCAATGCGGCCTTCCAGGCTATTGAGAAACGTGTGGTAATTTCTAGCGAGCGAAACGAACGGCAAGCCACCATTCTAGACTTTTCTTTAAGTTCTAAGCGCACTCTGGGTGGAAATAAATTGTCTATAGTTGAAGCTGCACTTTTTTCATTCATTTTCGGAGCTTTCCTCACTGTTGCGTTTTCCCGGCTGTTATGTTTTTTTTCCTCGGTCCGGTGAAAAAGGTATGAACGGGGTTTCACTGTACATCTAGAAGGAGAATTCGTTTTTCTCGGCAACCATTGCACCAAATTTAGCGAGGTTTGTTGCATTTAAAAGAAATACTTAAATTCTAGTGACTGTTTGTTTCAGATTTTCGATTGAGGTCGTCAATATTTTATTATAAAGTGGCAAAAATATAAAATTTTCAGAAAACGAAGCAACTAAGTTTGAAAACTCTGTAAAGCATCCATGAAGATTGATATCACAATTCTGTGAATTGCACATAATAGTACATCTACAGCGGACAAAATTGAGCGGACAAATCGTCGCTGTCATTGCAAATGGTCACATCAGCGGTAGCTTCACTCTCCAATTCTGAGTAGCACTTTTGTTGATCATTTTCAAAGTTCAGATACTCGGCGACGCCGACTGCACCGGATTCGCTATCCTCTGCGCAGAGTGCATTGATACAGTCACAATACTCTGCTCCTTCTTCATCAAGTGCGCATAAATAGTTGGCATCGGCATCGACGGTGCTTTCCTTTGAGAAGCCAGCATGTTCAAAACACCACATGATCAAAGTGGGTTCCACTTGCTTCCCTGCATACACAATAAGACATATGGCCCCGAGGAGCTCGATGGAGTACTCTTTGCCGTTGTCCTAGCAAAGGAGTATACACTTGAGCAGGTGGTGGCAGTAAATCTTCCTTGTGTGATGAATGACGCCTTGGTCTATTGCCTGCGAGATCGACGTGGTGTTCGGAGGAAAAAATATCATCCTGATAGCTTTCAGGTGTGGGATGTCACCATGCGCAGGGCTATTATCAACAACGAAGAGTACATCCCTGCCTGCAGCCGCGAACTTGCAGTCAAGCTGCCTAACGTAACTTTCAAGTGTTGCGCGTGTGACCCAGGCTTTCTTGTAGTGCCGGTAGATAAGCTCAGCCCTTGGCGGCAGCCGTGCATTTCTTAAAGCAACAAGGCTTCCCACTCTTTCCAACTACGAGTAGCGGCAACTTGTGGCTACAGCACATGTTCGTGCCGAACAGAATGGTAATTCTTTCCTTGCCCTGCTTTCGACCCTTGACCGTGGTGGCCTTTCCTGTGAACATTTTGTGAGCAGCATCCTGTAAAAAAGGGCTGCCTCGTCAAGGTTGTACACATCGTCTGCACCATAGTCTCTATGCAACAGAGCTAACGTGTGTTTCTTCCAGTCGTCGACGACGCTCTCATTTGCGCTGCCGCTCTCCCCACAGACGGCTACGAAGGTCAAATTATTGCGCTCTTTAAAATGGCTGAACCATCCATTGCTACACTTGAACTCTTCGTGCCCAAGTTGTAGAGCCAAGTCGTTGGCCTTCTCCGACAGTATTGTTCCTTTGATCGGAAGATGGGCAGCATTTCAAGGTTTGCTTTCTGCAGCCAGCGAAGTAAAGCTGATTACACATCTTGGTATGTGGGAGCCCGTACTCGCGACTGCTTCGAAGAATATGTCTTGCTGTAGGCCTCCAGTACCTTCGACTTGTTCTTCAATATTGTGGACAGCGTCAAGAGAGGCACGCTGTGCCTTTCAGCCAACTCGGTCTTGGAACACGTGTTCTTACCTGTTTCTTGGATGAGGCAGAACTTCTGCTGCAGCATTAAAGTCTTATACTTTCGCACATTCGCTGACTGGCACTTCTGCACAGTTCAGAAAAAAAAAAAAAGCACCATGCTAGTTGCAACAGCCTTATCCACCGCAGACAAAGAAGCGGCGCAGACCGGCGTTGTGTGCACACACGTCGCCGCAGGCGCGGAGAGAGAACAGGCAAACGACAGCCAATGGCAGCGGCGTGTAACACATGGTGACGCTGCGAGGAGCGTGTAGAGTGGGGGACGAGAGCACGTGACAAAAACCGGTATGCCTGCTGCATTGCAGTGAAACACGTCTTCTTCTCTGCAGGCGCGCATTTCGAAGGTGTGCGGGGTAGACCATGGATTGATTTTTGTGCTAGCAGTACTATGGGTCGGGTGCTTCGTCTATAAATAATTGCGATTATTATATGGCATTGCCTCGCGGCTCCGAATTGCTGTTGTTTTGTCAGGATTGAGGTGAAACGGGGCTCGGTAATTGCCACACTTCTAATTAACCGGGTCTGCCTAGGCCGCCGGTTCAAATTATCCAGTCAAATTTACATTGAAAAATACGGGACCGCAGCAAACCTTCTAATTATCCGGGATTTCAAAATAACCAAGTCGGATTAACGAGGTTTTACTGTATTTTGTAGGGCTATTATCGGTCCGGTCAGGACCAAGACAGGAGTGCGTAATAAAAATACAAAAAGGTGAACATACTAGACAGAACACAAGCACTATCCAATCGGTGCTGAATTACACACTTTTAGAACGGGACTGATCTATCCGTAACAAAGTATACAATCGCAGTACGACTAAACACAGAACACTGGGAAAACCCTACATGTTTAACACAAAAGCCAAGAACACAGTGCGTCAGGCGTTTGATTTTAGCAATTCTAAGACATCAGCAGAGAAAACATCTACACTGGGAGCGAGCACTACATCTTCAGGAAGTTTGTTCCAGTCTTTCGCTGTGGAAATGAAAAAAGAATGCTGATAACACCGTTTAAAAAACTTTAGTTCCTTTACGTGCCTAAGATGCTTACCCCGAGTGACCCATGATGTGATTTTGCTTATGTATTGTTGCTCTTTGGTGGGTACTATGTTGTTCATGATTTTGTAGAAAAGAATTGTCCTTTTTTGTTTCCTTTGATGTTGAAAAGGAAGCAAGTTAGTTAAGGTATAAAGCGGCGTTACTGAATCTTGTCATCGGAAGCGAGAATAGATAAAGCAAAGTGCATGTCGCTGCACTCGTTCCAGGTCAGTTGTGACTCTTTGAGTGCACGGATCCCATGTCTCACACGCATATTCCAGTATTGGGTGCACCAGCATCTTGCAAGCAGTTAGTTTAGTATCCTTTGTAGCATGTTTAAGTGAACGCCTAATGCATCCCAATCTTTTGTTGGCCCTAGCAGCTTTGTTAAGTACATGTGTATTCCAGCGTAGTCTGAAGTAATGGTCACTCCCAAGCCGGGGTGTAGCCATGGGGGGGGGGGGGGGCTTATAGGGCTTCAGCCCCCCCCCCCTCCCCCGCCCTAGAAAGTTTTTTGGGCTGTCATGCACTGCCAATCAAAACAACCCCCGGCACGGAAATTGTTCTGGATTTTGTCTAGAACGTCTATGCTTGAAAAGACATTTCAGCGCTAACATTGTGAACTCGAGCCGGATCTCACGGCAACACCCATGCACCGGGAGTCATATGACTCAAGGAGCCCCATCCGAGCACAAAGGTTTAAGGGTGTTTTGATGGCGAGCGGGCTCGTCACGGCATCTTGCGGAGGCCCTAGAAACTACGGAGCGCATGGATTTCAATTCCGAAACTTTGTGGGTGTAAAGTTCTCATAAACTCTTGATGCGAAAGGTGCAGCGACATTTTCAAAGTTGTGCTTTAGGTTTTGAATTCTGGAACTTCGTGGGTTTAATGTTGTTATAAACATTTGACCCCAAAGGAGCATTGACTTCTCTAAAGTCGTAGGTCGGACCACACAATGAGAAAAGCCAAATGAACACACTATCAGACAAGTTGGCAAAGCATGCAGCGAGGTCCCGTGAGACGAAGCATTGTGGTGGTTCATATCTGCCGTCATGTCACAGAAAAGAATACCAACATGTTTTTTACCTGCGCCAAAGCATCCATGTCAATACACTAAAGCTAGTAAAGGTAAGTACGTTCTTATTTTTCTACTTTTATTATTATTATTTTTATTTTATTATTTCGACTTTTATTAGCGAGCAGACATTGAGCCTCTTCAATTTTCTTGTTCTCGCTACCCGCGGGCTGCCAGAGTCGGCCAAAGGGCATGCATTTTTCTCATGTTGCCCCGACCACCGCGCAGCGCGCTTTGGTGCGCATTCGTTTTTCTCTGGCCAAGTACATTTTGGCCTGGCAGAGTTCAGGACGCTTTCCGGCTAGCAGACGAGAAAAAGAAACAATGGTCACTCGCCCGCATCACTTTGGGAACTCCACAGATTGCAACGTGCTCGCTTGAGCACGACCACTCCAGAAAGTCTTGTCTCTCCGGTGTAGAATACTGAGCAGTATGCATATACTTCTCTGTGGACCAAGCGTCTCACGCTTTCTTCGATATTCCTTTGCTAGCCACAATATAGGTGCTAAGTGTAGGCGTCCGATTGTGGCCAACATACTTTCCTTTGCTGTTTTCTTTTTTTCATCTTTCCGGTACGCCCGCCCTACAAAAGAAAGAAAGTCATTGTTGCGGTGCAGCGAATTGCCGCATTGTGAAACTTCGATTTTGTTAGTTCTTCTTTTGCAGAAAGTAATAGCCCACGGCATGCTTCAGTAGCCAGATACTATTACTATATTATTGTGGTAGCAATTATATAGACACTCCAGGTGCATTCCTGTCGTCGCCGTCGCTCTCATGTTCTGTATAAAGTCCTATGTGATGACATTGTGACCGCATGCCGCATGCTGTATGTGCATGTGAAAGTGTAAGGGGGAGGGGGGGGGGGCATAGGTGAGCCTACGATGGTGGCTCAGTCGTGTTTGCGCAAGGGAGAAAAGGGAGGAGAAAGCGCGCCGCCTTCCATCGCGCTCGATACGTCAGGGGGAGTGGAGGGTGGGGGAGTGGGCCTTAGGATTCTGTGATATGTGAATCTGTGATTGCACAGAATGTTTATTTGCCTTGTTTGATGCATTATATACATTGACTTTTTCTTTGATACATAGATTTATTGGATACTTATACGTATGCCTAAATATTTTGTTGCAAGGTTTTGTGTATTCGTACAGTGAACTTTGTTTCCAGTAACTTTTTTGCCGTTTATCAAGTGTATCTTCGCATTTCTAATGCATGAAGGCGAGTGAAATAAAAGTGAGCCAATAATTGTTCGGCTCACTATATATCTGCAAAGCATACGCGTAGCACACAGGCATCTCTCATATACGTAAGTGACACGCAGGTGTGGGGATAAATGTTCTATAATGCTCTCATACAATGGGTTGAACATGGTTGCGTGACATAATGGGCGCTCGAAAAGTTTAACAGCGCTGTGTCACGATGTTTTTGACAGCTGAAGGTGTTTCCCAAAAAGAAATTAGTCGCCGTATGGCTGCCGTGTACGTTGAACATTGCATTTCATTGGCCACTGCGAAGCGTTGGAGCACACTGTTCAAAGAAGGACGTGAAAGTTGCAAAGACAATCCAAGACCGCGCGAAAGCCACCATGCAATCACCCCCAACAGAATTGAAAAGATTTATGAACTTAATAGACAAAAATGGAGGATAAGTATAAGTGAACTGGCAGAGTGTGTGAACATCAGTCACAGTTTGGTTCATGCCATAATTCATGAATATCTCGGTCATCGGCTCTTGTGTGCGTAATAGATGCCCAAGATTTTGAACCACCTCCAGAAGACGGAGATGTTCGGCACTGCCTTGCATAGTCTGATCCGGTATCACATTAGAGTGACGACTTCTTGTCTGTAGTTGTCACCGGGAACGAATCATGGTGCCACTACTATGAGCCTGAAACACGACACCAAAGCTTACAATGGAAACATTCGAATTCACCACCCCCAAAGAAAGCAAAGGCTGTCATTTCCGCTGGAAAGGTGTTGTTGACTTCTTTCTCGATCGTCAGGGGCCATTACTGATCGAATTTGCTAAACCTGGATAGACTATATAGTCAGAACTATTGTTGAATAGAATAATCTTACTGATGGCGTAACTCAATGCTCACTGCGTTTATTTGAGTCGCACCTATGTTTATGTAGCGAGTGGTTTACTGTGGTGTTGTTCAGTAACTGCTTGCATTTGTACATTGCGAGTGACCTATGTTATGTATCGCTGTATTTTGTACTTAAATTTTTTCAATTTCACTTTGTATGCACTCTGCTAAGGTCCTGGAAACAGGACCACAGTATCAATAAATAAAAAAAAAATCAATCGTTTCCGATATTGTGAAATGCTGGAAGAAGAACAAACGACGTGGGAAATTGATGAATGGGGTCATCTTGCTCCATGACAATGCCCGTCCCCACGTCAGTGATGTAATTAACACAAAACCGGCAAAGTTCAAGTGGGAAACACTGCAACATCCACCATACATCCCAAACCTGTCGCCTTGCGACTTCCACATTTTGGGGCAACTGAATAAACAGCTCAAGGGAACCAGATTTGTGTCGGGCGATGACTTGAAAGAGTCAGTTACACACTTTTTGAAGCAGCCAAAAGGTGGAGAAGTCCAACTCTCAATGACAATCCAAGGCGTTTTGTGAGACGGGAATCATGCGACTCGTTAGTCAGTAGGAGAAATGTCTAAATGCTCATGGAGACTACTTTTCGCATTTACTGTTCGCATTTGATCACTTTCATTTGTCTCGCCCTCGTATATTTTGGAGAACACCTGCTTTTTATTTGTGTTCTCTGTTGCAATTATAACATCGGTGCCATTACTCACAATACACGACCGGTGACAGCTGCTCTTGCGCAGTACATTGGAACAAAGGATAGCGTCATTGAGATTTTTTTCTGGCAGTTGCATATCTACCAAAATGTAAACAAGGTTCTTGAATGACAAAGTTTCAATAAAATATTTCTCCTCAAGTTGTTAATTTCATGGCCTTTACATTTTTCATATCAGCGGCATGCACTGCTTTGCTGGTTTCGAACTTGTATAGTTCTAAAGTTCCTGTGATATTTTCTTTACTTAGTAAATAGGCAAAAAACATGGAAGCATTGATACCAGTTACCGTATTTACCTGAATGTAATGCGACCCCAATTGTAACGCGAGGGTCGACTTTGCTAGGGCGAAACCGGGGGGGGGGGAGGGGGGAAGGAACACGATTGTACTGCGAGGGTCGACTTTGCGAACGCACAAGATCAAAGATGCAAAAACGAGAATGTAACGCGAGAAACAAGAATGCAATGCAGGAAACAAACTATAGGAAAAGTCGAGAGCAGCTTTATTGAAGTACCTGCAAGCTATGCCTAATCTTCATCCTCGCCACTGATGTCACCGTTGCTGTCGTCATCACAGCTGGACTCCTCTTTGTCACTAGTTGTAGCCCACAGCAAATCGTCCTCACTTCCGTCAAGGGCATTTGAAATAAACATTTCTTAAATGCACAGTAGACTGTTTCATGAGACAGCCCGTACCAAGCAGCTAAACCCACTGGGCAACAGTAGATGCACTCGGGCGTTTCAGTCTCCCTGCAGGTGTTGAGGTAGATCCACATTCAATCCAATCCCAACACAGCTGCCGCAAGTGGTCCTTGAATGGCTTGTTCAAGCAAACATCCAAGGGCTGAAGAATGGACGTCATTTTCGTGACCGACTTTTCGACCTGTAGAATATTGTTGCGTTTGAAGCCAGCAGTATACTGAGTGTGAGAGCGCGCCATTTTGGATTTAGGCACATTAAACAGGCAGGAACAGACCAACATGTCGAAGCGCTGAACAGACAATGCAGCTATGCACTGCCTGAGGAGTTGGTGGCGTAGGTCATGTGGTGTTATCGTGGAAACAAGTGCCCAGGGCATGCCGCCAGTGGCCCAAACAGATCGCTACGTCACTAGAATCGCCTAGTGGTAAGAAAAAGGCACGTCCATTTTTTGTGCCAAGAGGTGCTCATCGTAGAATCACCTAGTGGTGAGAAGAAGGCGTGTCCATTTCGCGCGCCAATCGTTCGACACTCACGCGCGCGTTTGGTCTCTCTAAGGTGACTCGTCGCTGGCGCGCTCTCGTTGGTGTTCTTTGCTCTGCCTTTTTGGCGTTTGCACCGCATTCGTGACTCACCCTGGCCGTGGTTCATGTATTGGTTGACCGCTGAATTTGGAGCGCGTGACTTTCAAGGAGCAGGTCAGTCGACACGCACGTAAATGCGGCACATTAAGCGAGCTTAATAATGAGTGTTTGGTGCCTTTCTTAGCATTTTTATGCCTAGTACAGTGGAACCGCGTTCATACGTTTTTCACCGGACCGAGGAAAAAAAACGTAACAGCCGGGAAAACGCAACAGTGAGGAAAGCTCCGAAAATGAATGAAGAAAGTGCAGCTTCAACTATAGACAATTTATTTCCACCCAGAGTGTGCTTAGAACTTAAAAAAAAGTCTAGAATGGTGGCTTGCCGTTTGTTTCGCTCACTAGAAATCACCACACGTTTCTCAATAGCCTGGAAGGCCGCATTGCTGTCAGCGTCGCTGTGAGGTGCGACGTACCTGCGGAGGAGGTCCAGAGCCACGACGGCTTCTCCAAAGCTAGGATTTGGCAACTCCCCGGCATCATGCGGCTCGTGCTCTTCGTCGTCACCGCGCCAGGCAACAGCAACGGACGAATGAATATCCGTGGGAAATTTTGCCCTCTTTGGCGTAATCATGCTAACGTGCTAACGTTTGTTTAGTATTGCTGCGGAGCGCGCGCATCCGAGCAGCCCGCTTGCGCGCAGCGCTGCGTGGTTTCACGAGAAATGTAAACAAGAGAGGAGAGCTGGCCCGATAGACGGAGCAACGCCAACTTCCGGCTTCTCTTTAGCTATAGCTTCCCGAAGAGTGACGTCAGGGCCTCTCCTGAGTTTCCTTCGTCCGTGAGTCGACCCGCCCAACAAAACATGCGGTGACCGTAATCACAGTGATGATAGTCAGAGCATTTTTCACGAATGGCCACCTAGTGGCGGCCTCTCAAACTGGCGTGCGGCTCCTTGCAGCCAGTTCAATAGCCAAGCCCTGTCAAAACTTGTCCAAAGCCAAAATGGCGGTTGGAGCGCGTAGCCTACTCTAGCCCAGGCGGGTTCGGGTTGCGATGCATCATGCGGGAACGTTTTCACAGCTACTACATAACAGCGGGGTTCCTTATACATTGGATCCTATGGAAGCTATGCCGGGACCGGATGAAAGCGACATAGCAGCCGGGAAAACGTAGCAGTGAGGAACGTAACAGCGGTGTTCTACTGTATTCGAATGTAATGCGGGGGGTGATTTTTCACTTCTATTTTTGGTAAAAAAACGCGTTACATTCGGGTAAATACGGTACTTTGAACGCAATTTTTCGGACATATGAGTGTATTCTTTTATGAAAAAAATACATATTTCACTTGTCTTGACAGCACGTAGCATTCAAGAATTCGTTTACAGCATCTTTGGCAATGGCAATGTAGTTATTGTTTATGTATTTCATACCTTGACAAATTTAGAGGAGGAGGCCGAGCTGCAATGTGAGCCCCCCTCCCCGCCGAACGAAATTTCTGGCTGTGCCACTGCTCCCAAGTATATATATTCTGTATATTCTCAATGATATTTTCTCTAACCAAAAAAAGCTATAACATATACAGGCGTGACCATTCCGTTAAGAGAGATGGCGGTATCCTTATCGCCATCAAGAAAGCGCTTGCTTCATACCACGTACATAGTGATTCTTCTCTGGAAATAGCGGGGGCTGTCTGTGCAATGGTATCGGTTAAGGTATTGGTTGGCGTCTGCTACCGACCGCCAGATTCTGATCTCTCCTTCATTACTAAACTTCATGCCAGTATTACTTCTGCCATCCAAACATACCCAGCTGAATTCATTTACCTGGTTGGTGACTTTAACTTCCCGCACATTGACTGGCAGAATTTGTCAACCTCATGTCGCAGCTCAGCAGAGCTTATCAGCCTTTAGACTTCAATTTTTTTCGAGTCATAAATCAACCAACTCGCAGTTCTAACGTTTTAGATCTTGTCTTCTGCAGTGCACCTGAAACAACTGGCAAAGTTCTGTACTTCGATAGTTTTAGTGTCCACAAGCTTATTCATTTAGAGCTTAATGTCCCATTAGCATTTCAAGGTGCTACAACCAGGCAAATTCGTGATTATAATAGAGCCTATTATAAAGAAATTAATAACAGGCTTAATGACTTTTTCATTCAAACGTTGTTGCCCTCATTTTCCTATAGGTCTGTTGAACACAACTGGGTGCTCTTTAAGAATATGATAAAAATTGTAGCATACAAATGTGTTCCCTTGATTTCTATCTCAAGTGACAAATCTAAACCATGGTTCACAAAAGCTCTCCGTCGTCATTGAAATCAAAAGAAACGCCTCTACAAAAAGGCCAAACTCGTGCCCACACCATCCGCTTGGGAAAAATACAGTGTATGCTTAAAGTCTTATTGTTCTGCTGTTCGCGTTTCTAAGGATAAATACTTTTCTCACCCTCTACTTTTTACCCCTCTCTGTTAAAATCCAATCCCAAAAAGTTTTGGTGTGTTATATTTCCTGACAGTGCTATTAATAATCATATTTCTCTGACCAATGATGACCATCTACCACTCTTTGATAGTGAATGCCCTCATGCATTTAACAGGTGCTTTGCAGGTATTCACAAGAGAGGATCATTCCAACATACCCATTGTACCTGACCATGATTGGCAATATATACGGCCCCTATTAATGTCACCGTTGAAGGTATCGCTCAACTCAATGATAACCTAAATATTTCTACAAGTGCTGGTGTTGACAACATTAACTCTAAAATATTAAAAAGAACTGCATCAATTTCCAGTCGAATTCTTTGCCTCCTTTTACAACAATCACTATCATCTGGCTTGCTCGCTACCAACTGGAAAATTGTCAAGATCGTTCCTGCATTTAAAAGCAGAAACAGAAATTAACCCAAAAACTACCGTCCAATTTCACTGACATGCATTTGCTGTAAATTACTCGAACACATTATCGCTTCTCACATTTACAGTCACCGCGAACATAATTCCTTCCTTTTTCCTGAACAGCATGGCTTCCAAAAAGGATTTTCTTGTGATACTCAACTGCTAGAATTCACGACTGATTTGCATTTTAATATGGACGCTTACCTACAAACTGACTGCATCTTTTTAGATTTTGCTGAAGCTTTCAACCACGTTGCACATTCCCGTTTGTTTTCAAAATTATCTGCTATTTGCCTAGATTCCTTTACATTGTCATGGATTCGTAACTTTCTTTCTTTCCGCCAACAGTTTACAACAGTTAGCAATTTTACTTCATCACTCTGTGACGTAACTTCAGGTGTACCTCAAGGCAGCCTTCTTGGCCCTTTATTGTTTCTTATACATTAACGACCTGCCCTCTAACATATGTTTTCGTCTACGACTCTTTGCTGATGACTGCATCATTTACCGCTCCATTAATTCCATGGATGATCATCTCGCGCGACCTCCAAAGGGACCTTAACCTAATTTCCAGTTGGTGTAATAAATGGCAAATGACACTTCACTCGAATAAATGCAAGGTTATCTCTTTCAGGCCGCAAGCGTACCAATTCCAACTTCTCGTATCTCCTAGATAGCACGGTATTGTCTCAGGCATCATCATACAAGTATTTAGATATTCACCTCACGCATAATCTTTCATGGGCCACGCATGTCAACACCATTTGTGCGAAAGGTTCAAGGACACTAGGGTATCTATGCCGGAACCTGCGGAATTCTCCTAACAATGTTCGAAAACTGGCCTATCTAACACTTTTGCAGCCACAGCTAGGATATGCAGCATCCATATGGTCCCCATATCAAAACTAAATAAACTTGCTAGAATCCATACAAAATAAAGCTCCTCACTTCATTACACGTAGCTGCAGTCCCCTTTCGAGCGTAACACAGATAAAACTTGATATCTCTTTTGAGCCATTACATATTCGTCGTTCAATTGCTCTTTCATGCTTATTTCATAAATAAGTGGAACCCCGTTCATACGTTTTCACCGGACCGAGGGAAAAAAAAACGTAACAGCCGGGAAAACGCAACAGTGAAGAAAGCTCCAAAAATGAATGAAAAAAGTGCAGCTTCAACTATAGACAATATATTTCCACAGAGTGCACTTAGAAATAAAAAAGTCAAGAATGCTGGCTTGCCGTTTCTTTCGCACGCTAGAAATCACCACACGATTCTCAATAGCCTGGAAGGCCGCATTGCTTTCAGCGTCGCTGTCAGGTGCGACGTACCTGCGGAGGAGGTCTAGAGCCGCGACGGCTTCTCCAAAGCTAGGATTTCGCAACTCCCTGGTATCATGTGGCTCGTGCTCCTCGTCGTCACCGTGCCACGGCAATGGCAACGGACGAAGGAATATCGGCGGGAAATTTTGCCCTCTTTGGCGTAATCATGCTAACATGCAAACGATTGTTTAGTATTGCTGCGGAGCGCGCGCGTTCGAGCAGCCCGGTTGCGCGCACCGTGGTTTCGCGAGAAATGGTAAACAAGAGAGGACAGCCGGCCCGATAGGCGGAGCAACGCCATGAGCAACGCCAACTTCCGGCTTCCCTTTAGCTATAGCTTCACAAAGAGTGACGTCAGGGCCTCTCCTGAATTTCCTTCCTCCGTGAGTCGACCCATCCAACAAACCAATGCCAACATTCTTAGACATACTTCAGTTTCGCAGCTCCCTATGCAAGCCCATGGGCCGACGTGGCCGCAACAGGTGTCACTGAAACTACTGGCGCTGCAGTCGCGTCTTTCGTCATGCGCCGCGCGTCGTCTGCTCCTGCTGTGATGCGTCGTTTGCACCAACAGGCCTGTAGGCCCTTATCCGTCAGTAAATGTAGTTAAGATACGCAGTCTGAGTTTTGTGACAAACCTGCCGCGTGTAGTAACGGGGACTTCACGGTGTCTGTGCACTATCGGCGCTGCAGTGACGTATCTCTCACGCAGCGTGCATCGTCTACTCCTGCGATGTCATCTCTGCAGTGGGTCGTTTTCCCCAACTGGCCTGTGCCGTTCACTCTTTGACGACTGTGTTTCGGCTGCCCGAACAGTATTTTATGCCAAGGACCTTTGAATGTCATGTCTAGCTAGTCCTTAGAGGCTGCAACTACACCTCAAATGAGCGGTCGTGCACTGCGATTCCGCTTTTCAACCAACTTTTTCCCTATAAAAGCGCCACGGCGCTCCTTTCATCGGGGGCTTTGTTTTTTGCTGCTTATTCTTTAGATGTGTATTAATTAAAGACGGCGAGCGCCTGTGCAGACGTAGGAACATTAACGCATCACGCCCAGCAGTCGCTTGAGACAACGCTGTGGTGAATTGATCCACCCCCGTCAACGCTTCTTGGCCTAATAAATTTAATTGACACATGCATTTTTTGTAGTCATCCGCGGATATTATGGTAAAATAGCAGCTTGGGCTTGTTGGTTGTCCATTCTGCTGTTAACAGCGCAAAATGTAGACAATAGACGAGACAAGAAGACACCGCAGCACTTGTGGTGTCTTCTTGTCTCGTCTCTCGTCTACATTTTGCGCTGTTAACAGCAGGATATTATGGTACCTGCAAATGAGTTGGAAGTGATCTGTGAGCAGTGACAAGGACGAAGTTAAATACTATGAACATATTTATGTCAAAGCTTAAATCATTTTCTTTTTGACGAACAAAACAAACAACAAACACAGTGACACTTTTTATTTATTTGTGCACAAAAATAATTTTGAGCTACTTTTGCTCAAAGCAATTTTGCCCTCTTTCTGGCTGCTTGTACCTGCTCTGTCAGCGAGTTATCGATGCCAATCAGCACAGGTTATATATGAAATAAACTACGCTAGCTCACCTGTCCATATTTGTGCTTGAGCAAATGGTTGCATACACACTTCAGGGCATGTGGCACATCACACAGGAAATAAAGGTACGCACGCTCAGGCAGGCATGGATGTGAAATCTTGTGAGAAGATGAGGTTACGCTGCCGCTGATTCCCATCTGCTGCCACATCGAGCGATTGTTCCCAGCCCCGTCACTAACTACAGCGATCACCATAGCACCATGTTTATGCAATTGCATTACTGCTTCCAACACCAGCTCTGCTAAAATCCTGCCAGGCGCAGCACCTTTCATGGCAAAGGTGGCAATCGGTTGCACCCAGCTCTCCAGAACTGGTACAAACATCAGCACGAGCGCGTGATCTGCAAGTTGGTCAGCTCCTTGATTTGAAATACCACCGTATCCACAAAACCATCAAGTTTGAAGGTTGAGTTGCTAAAATTGTACGCCTGGCGTAACTTAATTTCTTACAAAATCAGTGTGACGAATTTCTTCCCATCTGCTCTATTGCCCAGCTGTTTTCCAATAGCTTCCATATACAGAGAGGATTGAAACCATACTTGCATGGTATTCCTTTCAGAATTTGTGTGAGACGGCTCAGGGAGGGCAAGGGCAGCATATTCATGTCAAATAGAAGCTTATATGCTCGAGGGCTCGCTATCCTCAGCATTGAACAATTCAGAAGCCAGTCCGCATTGTACCCGCACCACACGGAGACTTTGCTTTCAATTGTTTAAACGATGTCATAAATGCAAGGAAGTTCGGCCAATGCTTCCTCGATTCTGTTATCGGGCATTTCAGAAAGCCTTTTCTTCAGAGCCAAAATTTCCTTCTTTTGCTTTTGATGCGCAGCAGCCGCCCTAAGCAGCCTCTTCACATTGTGTAGTTGCTGATATCGCTTGAGCGTTGGGCTTGGAGCCTTAATACTCAGTCGAAGTTTCCTCTGTAGACGGAGACAACGCGCGCAGACTATAGTTGCTTTGTAAGTACATTGCACTGCTTGTGGTGCATGTTATCTGATGTCGCCGTGTCACGCTGGCCTGCTTTCACGCCCGCACATATGTTCAAGCTGTCTGCTTCTCTCAGGATTCTTTCCAAACTTGCAATGCTAGTCGCAACTCGAAATAGCCTCTTGTGAATTTTGCTGCAGCCGTTTATGCAGCAAATACCATCCTGTTCAAGCACAACAGTTTTCATTACTCGCAGATGCCCGGCTACCAGTTGCCTCATATAAAATACTCCGCATCGCTTCTGTGTTGCGTCATCCTCAACAATTTCGAACGTCCAGAGCGCAGAAGGCAGTGTTACGTTTGTGAACTCGTTGAGCACCAAGTGTGTAGCGCATATTTCTCAAGTTCCTTCTTCCAAGCCCAACAGCAGGTTGGAAGTTGAAGCGCTGTCACTACAAGCTTCACCCGATGTACTTGTCGGCACTTGCACTCGTTCTTTTGGTGGACATCGCTTTCACTTCACATTTTTTGGCTTTGAGATGTGCTCAGGCAGCCCAGGAAAGAGCCGAAGAAGTGGGCCGGAAACAAGCATCCATTTCCCACGAGGAATCAATATTTCTTTGTTACCCACAACATGCTTGTAGTATTTCAATATGTCGTCGTCCTCAAAGTGGCATTCATACACTTCTGATGTGTTTGTGAGACGTTTGTCTTTTCGGTGTAGCATGCGGCGGTGCGAAAAATGGTGACCAGCGGCATCCTGTCTCAGGTTGCTGGTGCAGCTGGGGGCAAAACAGCACGGCATAGGGAACTTCTTGCTGTCATGAGACGCGGAAATGCTTCTTCAAGAAGCTTTTCAAGAGAGCAAATCACGACACATCACACAACACCTGCAAAACGGAGAAGGATAACGGCAGACGATGCAGCACAACCAACATGAAACCAGAAGTGAAAGCAGAAGTCAAGTTTCAAGTTCATTACCAGAAACGCATTTACTATACCTAGCTCAGATATGACAAATTTTCACAAAGAGTATCAAAATTAAGAACTGTGAAATAATTACTGCTCAAAATGGAAACCGGAAATCTACCAGAAATGGAGCAACTTCTATCAGAAACGAAACAAAAAGTGACGAAAGACGCGATCGCAGCGCCGCTAGTTCGCATGGCCACCACTTCGGCCATCTCCCGAGCGGAGCTGTGAAACTGAAGTATATCTAAGAACGTTGCCCAATGCCTCCTTTACTAGATGCCTGCCGCGTTGTCCGGTAGCTCGGTTCCGGGCCCTCTCCCTTTCCTCTCCTCCACGAAAAGGCAACGAACGCCTCCATTGGCGAACGCCTGCAACTTGCAATCACGTGCTGCGGCCTCTGAGATTAACATGGCATCTATCACACTCTCGGAGGCCCGCGATAATGCTCGCTAACAGACGCCCGCGCATATAACGCGCCGGCGGATGCATTCAGCCGCCGCTGCCACATTCGCCGGAAGTTGAAAAGGCAACGAGCGCCGCCTTACGGAATTTAAGCTGAACTAACTTCAACTAAGGGAACCGCCGCTACAATGGGAAAGCGAGCAACGCGGCAGGCATCTAGTAAAGGAGCCATTGAACAAACATGCAACAAACCATGCGGTGACCGTAATTGCAGTGATGATAGTGATAGCATTTTTCACGAATGGCCACCTAGTGGCGGCCTCTCGAACTGGCGTGCGGCTTCTTGCAGCCAGTTCCATAGCCAAGCCCGGCCAAGCCGTGAAAACTCGTCGAAAGCCAAAAGGGCGATTGGAGCGCGTTGCCTACTTTAGCACAGGCGGGTTCGGGTTGCGACGCATCATGCGGGAACATTTTCACAGCTACTACGTAACAGCAGGGTTCCTTATACATTGGATCCTATGGAAGCTATGCCGGGACCGGATGAAAACGACGTAGCAGCCGGGAAAACGCAGCAGTGCGGAACGTAACAGCGGGGTTCTACTGTATCCCCACTGCACCAGGCAATCTGCGTTACCTCTCAAAGCGCCGTCACGCATTTCGAGCCGTTTACATAATCGGTACAGCATCAATCGCATATACGGAAGGACACAAGCCCTCAATTCATCAGCCCTTCCACGTGCCATCGTTCTTCGGAATGATCTTCCCAATAATATTGCATCCATATGCAACCATCAATCATTCCATGATCAGCTGCACAAATACTTTCAAGTGACATTGTGACGTTAAACCTTCTTTTGTATAAAATATCGCACTTTTTGGCTATTGTGTTTTTTTAACCCCTGCTTTACTATTTTTTTTTTCTTGAGTTAAAGTCGGACATTTGTGCTGTATTTGTATACTTCAATTATTTTTTTTACTTTGCACTTATGTTTGTTGCTGCTTTTTAGTACTAGCCCTGTGCACTGCTTTCCCTTTCCCTTTTTCTGACCTGTATATTTTGCATTTCTTATAATATCCTTGTTCGTCCCCCTTACTCAATGGCCTCTGGGCCCTGTAAGGTATTGTAAATAAATAAGTAACTAAACCCGATTCAGTTTGTCTCCCTGGGCTCAATTTCAAATTCAAGTGGCTGGTGTTTGTGTGTGACTGTCATACATACTGTTTTAGTGGGATTTAAAGATATTTGCCACTTATTACACCATTTGTTGATAAGGCACAGGTAATCATTGAGCTTAACTTCATTATCAACAGAGTTAACATGAGTGTAAATAATACAGTCATCTGAAAATAATCTGGCCTTAATTTCTGAGTCTACAATGACGTAGTTTATAAATTCAAGAAACAATAACGGCCCCAGTAACGAGCCATGAAGGACTCCCGAAGTCGTATCACAACCTGAAATGAATTCTTGTCAACACTTACAAAATGCCTGCGGCCCACCACGAATGATATTTGGGTTTCTGAGTGCTGAGTGACGTTTCCTTAAAAGTTTTCTATGATTTACCTGATCAAAGGTTTTCCTAGAGTCTAAATAAATTATGTCAATTTGACTCTTCTGATCAATAATTTCACTAAAATTGTGTAGTGTTTCTATTAATTGTGTGACCGTTGACATTCCCTACCGATAACCGTGTTGACAACTGTTAAAGAATTCAATGTGCTCTAGAAGTTTACGACAGGTTGACGTTAAAGCGATTGGGCAGTAATTACTGACCATTTTTGGATCTCCAGTCTTGAAAATACGGACTATTTTGCTAATTTTCCAGTCATTCGGTACCGTACTTGTTGATAACGACTCCCTAAAGATTAGTATGAGGTATTTGGCTGACCATTCTGCATATCGCTTCAAGAATAAATTAGGAATATCATCAGGGCCCATTGGATTGGATATTTTCAGGTCCAAAAATAAGGTCAGTAAGCCTTCCATCGAAAAGATTGTCTTCAATTGCACGAGTTTCAAGAGCGGATCCAGCAACCACAGGCTTGTTATCGTATTCACTGAAAACACTTGCAAAATATCCATTGAAACTGTTGCAGATTTCTGACTTATAACTTGTAGTTCTGCTCTCTGTCCACATCTCAGCGACTTTTTCTTTGCTATAGCCAATGGCCTCCAGAACTTCTGAGGTGATTCTCGTAGAAATTTTTCTAGTGTAACATTATAAAACTTGAACTTGGAATGTTCGAGAAGGGACCTCAGTATACTGCTTAGATCTAGCATATCACTCAACACAGCTGAATCACGTGTGCGTCGGTACATCTTCCTGCGCCGGCTCACTTTTCTTTTCAACTGAATAATGTTCCTTGTTATCCAAGAACTGCAGGGACGTTTCTTTTTTTGTTATCAGTGGCACATAACGTGTTATGCACCTACTTGCACCTATGGACTAAAGATTTGAATTCTAACCATAATATATAAAGTTATAAAACCAACATCCTTCTATTTCTTAGTGTTTCTTAGTACTGCTGCCTTTTCCTTGTAGTCTCCAAAATGTACAATAAAAGGCCTGGAACAGTCTGCGCTCGTTCGACCTATCCTGTGAATGCGCTCAGTGCTCGCCACAGAAACGCCCAGTTTGTCCTGAAAGACACCGCTTGCTACACTGTCTTTTAGCTGGTCATACATTTCACATGGAACTTCAGCAATGCCGTGAATATTGACATTGTTCTGACAAGAGCGGTTTTCTAGGTTGTCTATCTTTGTCAACATTTCGTCCATGGTTGCACGCAAACTGGACAGTTCTTTCTCCATTTCATCAGCCCTTGAAGATAATTCGGTCACACTAGATAAAACCATTTCCATGCTAGCTAGTGCTTGCTTCATTTCAGATATATCCGCCTTAATTTCATTTTGACCTTCAATAAGAGTTTGCAACAAAGCTGTCGTGTCAGGCCCCGGGCTAGTTTCAATATCGCCACAGCACAACAGAAGGCCGAAAATGACATCGTAGCACTCAACAGCCATAGACAAGAGGGCATGTGGGCTCGGCAGCACCAGTAGACCAGGACAATCGTCGCCAATACAAGTGTAATCCCGTCTTTCACTAACCTGGACAAGGGTGACAAGTAAATTGTTCATTCTGCTCGGGCCGGTGCCGCCAAGCTCACTGCCGAAGTCGGGGAAAGGCAGGCTCGAAGAAAACGCCCCTGTTGATAGTGTTGATGCTCCTGGTATTGCCTGAGTGCCTATACAGCAGCTGCCAGTCCAGTGCCATTCGGTTACGCTTGTCACAACCGCCTCTGTAGCTTCTACGGTGCGTGTTGAAGCTCCCTTCACTCCTCTTTCATGGTTACCCCTTCTCATCCTCCTTACAGGTCGCCATTTTGCATTTAGTAGTTAGTGAATAGCGCATGCGGTGCGAGCAAACTTATACGTCACTCCTTCCTCCAGTGCTCTCTTAGTCTGCGCGAAGCGCTGCGCGATATGGTGGTGAGCCAAATCACCATTGGGATTTCTGGCTTGGTCATGTTTACTCCATTGCCATTGCCGATGTGAGGGCTGCTTCGTCCGTGTTGTCATGCGCGGTTGGGTGACTGCTAACTCTGAAGTGATCTGGTTCACTTCAATGTCACGTGATTGATTCTTACGTGATCACATCTGGCGGGTGAATCTATCCCTGTTGAAGAAGTGGAGAAGAGAGCCATGGGCATGGACAAGTCATGCATCCGCAAATGGAGACAGTTTTCGCAAAGATTTGAGCTTTGTTGTATGCAGTTATTACTGCAGATTATATGTGCGTATATCTTTTTTTGTTCTTTCTGGGCTGTTGTTACGGGGGGTATGGGTTATACGTGGTGGCAGGTTATATGTGCTAAAAATGGTAAACTTCTGTACACATACCTGTTATGGCAACGTTGGACATACAATTCTCGCCGCCTAAGTCGATAAGCGCCTCGTCACATGTTTATTCTTATGGTGCTTGTGTTTTGCAGTCCAGACCAAGCCTCAACACAGGTGATCAGTGTTTCATTATTGATGGCATCCATTGTGTGACACGAAACCAGAGGTAGCTTCTGGTGTCTGTACGATTCCAAAATAACAATGTGTTTCCAAACTTGCACCAGAAGTTTACATGCCGGTCACATGACATCGGTGCACAGGCTGCCATTTCAGTCGCTCAAAATGACGCATGTCCTGACGCACAAATCTGGGACGCATGGCCAGGCGCGTACGATTAGCCCCGTGTGGTTGGGCCTTAGCACAGCTCCAATTTTTGCAGGCTTAAGCAAGAAGCTAGAAGTGCACTTGAATGTAATACCGCTGTCACATGGCCACTTTTGATTGCGGTCGAGTTTAATCTGAAACGCCACAGCAGATGGGGGAGTTATTGGCGTTGTTATCCAAGCATAAAGACTCCTTCGACGTCCACTCTCCTCTTCTGGGACAGACTTCTGCGACTGCTTATCGCATACACACAGATGGAACTTCGATAGTGCGCCGGCGACCATATCGCATTTCTTTTTCTGAACGCCAGATAATCGATACCCACGTTGCCGACATGCTGAAAAGTAGCATAATCCGCCCATCCTCAAGCCCTTGGTCGTCACCTGTCGTTTTGATGCGTAAGAAAGACGGCTCAGTGCGATTTTGCATAGACTACCGTGCCGTGAACAAAATAACCCACAAAGATGCATATCCACTGCCCCGGATCGATGAAGCGTTACATTCATTACAAGGCGCGGAGTATTTCTCCAGCTTTGATCTACGCTCCGGATACTGGCAGATGCCCATGCACGAAGCAGACAAGGAGAAAACCGCCTTTGCCACACCCGATGGACTTTATGAATTTAACGTAATGCCTTTCAGCCTGTGTAAAGCTCCTGCCACATTTGAGCGGATGATTGACACCATACTACACGGCCTAAAGTGGAAGAATTGCTTATGCTACCTTGACGACATCATCATATTTTCATCGACACTTGCACTTGCAGCGCCTCGACGAAGTCCTGACATTCCTCTCAGCTGCTGGCTTTCAGCTGAATATAAAAAAGTGCCACTTCACCAGCAAAACCATCAAAGTGCTCGGACATCTTCTCACGTCCGAACCTGTGCTTTGTCATTTCAACAACACCGCACCCACTCTTCTACATACTGATGCCAGCGGACACGGTATTGGTGCTGTTCTTCTGCAACGTCAGCAAAATTATAAAGAACGTGTGGTTGCATACGCAAGTCGCACACTAACAGCTGCAGAGAAAAATTATACGATTACTGAGCAAGAGTGTCTCGCCGTTTTTTTGTCTGTCCAAAAATTTCGGCCTTATCTGCACGGCCGCCACTTTACGGTCATTAATGATCACCACGTCCTGTGCTGGTTGGCGACGCTAAAGAATTTAACGGGACGTCTCTGCTGTTGGATACTTCATTTACAAGAATACGACTTCGACGTCACCTACAAGTCTGGAAAGAAACCAGGATGCTGATGCTCTCTGTCGTCGTCCCCTGCCACCGTCTTCAAACGCTGCTTGCTTACCACCTTCTGTGAGGAAACCGCAAGGCGCGTCGCCTGCATTCCCTTTGCTCGCTGCTCTCGACCGGCTCCCATCCAGCCAATCTCATACGTTTGCCTCTAGCCAACGTAATGACTCCTACTGCCACTCCGTTATGGAACGTATTCGCGGATCTTTTTGCCCACCTAACGCTCGGCTCCGTCGGCAGTTCAAGAACTTCAAGATCGAAAATTCGATATTATACCGGTACGTGTTTCATCCCGAAGGACACCGTTGGGTTTCTGTTGTTCCCCGATCACTTCGGGCCCAGATATTGGAGACCTTTCACGACGATCCCACTGCCGGTCACTTTGGTTTCCACAAAACCTATGAGCGAATTCGCAGCCGCTTCTCTTGGCCTGGACTTGCAACCAGCGTAGCCAAATACATGGCTTCCTGTTAGCTCTGCCAACACCGCAAACAACTGACCTCGCCTCCGGCTAGATTGCTCCAACCTGTCCCGTGTCCTGAAGCTCCTTTCGCAGTCGTTGGTATCGGCCTCTATGGACCGCTACCCTTAACCACTGGCGGTAAACAATGGATCGTCACTGCTGTAGACCACTTGACACGGTACACTGAAATAGCCGCACTGTCTTCGGGATCCGCCGAGGAGGTTGCGGCGTTTTTCTTGGTAGCCATCTCTTTACGGCACGGAGCCCCACGTGACCTTTTGAGTGACCCCGGCAGGGCCTTTCTCTCTAAACTTCTCGCCGATGTTCTCCGTGCGTCCAATACCATCCATGAAACGGCTTCCAGCTACCACCCTCATACTAATGGTCTCACAGAGCGCTTTCATCGCACAATGTCCGACATGATATCTATGTACATCAACCCTGACCACACCAATTGGGATGTCATTCTACCATTCGTCACTTTCGCATACAACACGGCCATCCAATGCACTACGGGGTACTCACCCTTTTTCTTTGTGTACGGTCGCCAACTGATCACTACCTTCGACGTTTCTTTCTTCGGTGTCACCGTGCCGTCGTCCACATCAGTGTGTGAGCAGTTCGTTTCGCACATTGGCCGGTGTCGCCAACACCGGGCAATGTGCGAACAATGAACGCCGCCTCAACATGCAAACACCGCCTCAACAAATGCGAACGCTGCCTCAACACAGACTCCAGTCAACAACACCGCAAAATTCGCTATGATGCATCTCACCGTGTCGTTTCCTTCCACCCTGGAGACGAAGTGTTACTGCGGACCCCAGTTCGCGCTCCTGGATTGTGCGAGAAATTTCAGTCCCCTTTTATCGGGCCCTACATTGTTCGGGAACAGACTTCTTTGCCACTTAACTATCGTGTCACTCCAGTTCCGCCTTTGGACGGCCGCTGCCGTGCCACAGAGATTGTGCATGTTTCTCGTTTAAAGCCTTTCATACGGCGTTTCCCGCCATATCCAGTGTAACCAGTGGCCATGTTGGCCGCTTCCTCGTGTGGGGGAAATTGTGTGAGCATAATTTTACCCCTTCATCTTCTTCATCTGTATATATTCATCATCATGGCCAGCGTCATCATCTTTAGCGCGCAACCTGCGAAATAAACCGTTGAGGCTTAACAGCTGTCTTGCAATATATATAGCATGCCCCCATATTCGCTGTAAAAAAGAAAGAGAGGGACTACCTGATTTTTCTTCTTTTTTTGGCTTTCACATTAAAAGCAGTGCATCGTCATCTTCATTTGTGTGCTGTTGGCCACAGATACCAAACGCACAGCGGTGGTATTCTTGAGTGATCACTTTAGATACAGCTATCACTTCTGCATTGCTATTTCAGCTGTATAATAATGACATTGTTACCGTCATTACACCAAGAATACAAGTTTGATTGTTTGTAGATGATTGTGTGTTTTTTCGTCAAATTATATGTGCGGAACATCAAAACGAACTTAACACGTATCTGACAATGTGCCTGATTGGTGCAGTGAATTTTCTATGACTGTTCACATAAAAGAAAAAGTTTTTATTGAGATAACCCATAAAAAGAATCATTTAAACCATACTGATCGACTAGGCTGATCTACACTAAAACAGGTTTATAGCTACAAGTATTTAGGCGTAACTAACCTTCTTACATGGAACTTCCATAACCTTAGAAATGCCCCCTCAAATATTAAACTCCTAACATACTACACCTGCATCAGACCGAAACTAGAATATGCATCTACAGTGTGGGACCCTTTTATTAAAGAAAACATTAATAGACTTGAAAGAATTCAAAGAAAGGCTGTCAGGTTTGCTTATTTAAAATTTTAAATAACAGATTCTCCTACCGATCTTATGGTGACTAACAAGATTGAAACGCTTGAAGATCAAAAAAGGAAATCTCACCTTTACTTCCTTCAGTCACTACTGAATCATTAACTTGCAATAGACTCCTCCCTATACTTATCCCCTCTATCTACCCGACATACCCGACACCATCACACGCAGTCACTAACACCATGTTTTACGACAACTAACTGCTATAAATTGTTTTTTTCCTGCGTACTATATCTGAATGGAACAATCTTACAACTTCGTTGTAATTTTAATGCTGTGTTGTGTTCCGTATTTTTATTCTTGTTGTACATTTACTTCTATTGTGCCTGTCCTGCTTGGACCCTGTTGTGGTCTGCAGTAATTAATTAATAATTTAAAGACCCTGCATTGGACTTGCCGAAGTATGCGGCCGACAGCGTTCCTGGCACTGTTCGCCGATAGTGAGCATGGCACAGCCCCAAAAACGCTGGTGGCTGATAAGCGGACGCATTCTTTGCCGAGTTGTGCAAAATCTCACAATAGCGATAGTATCTTTGATGGCCGATAATACCACTGTAGATGGTAGTCGAGTACAAAAATGAACCAATAGCAACCTTCATAAAAAGCATGGTCTGTCGTCATTTTGTGATGGCGATGACGCCATATCTGATGACTCTCGTAGTAAGCTGTTGCCAATGCCGCATACATGGTTATTATTTCATATAGTAACACACAGACAATTTTTTGGTCCCATTTTCTCGGAAAGGGGGTTTGCATTAGATTCGGTTAAGTACGGTAAGTCCTCCAGCTACACATTCGTCTTATAATTGTGACTGCCTTATAACCGAATAAATACATTAGTTAATGCTAGGTCGCTGTTGGCATTGATGTTGTCAATGCTTTCAATATTCTTTTCCAACCACCACCTTATTCTCAGTGCATCCTACGTTCCAAGTATCGACCATGTTTTAGGCTTATGATCATCATTGTCATATGTGCCGCTGCTGGAATGCCAACACTGTTTTAATGAGGGTGGCAATGAACAATTGTCATGCACACCATTATTTTGTCTGGAACATCTTCACGATGAGCATACCCTACTCATTCTAATATCAGGTAAGGTTTAAAGTCCTTAGCCTTTAACTCCCTCCCCCTTTCTCCACACTTTATATGTGAGGCTGGTAGATGCAGTTACTATTTCAATATGGGGGCATGAGCACCACATTTCTGGCTATCCAGATTTCAGGGTGCACAGCAAATTGTAGCTACTAATAAGCCTTGGCAGGTTAGGCAGTACCATATTTTTGCATGTATACCTGCACCGACAATTGGAAAATTTTAACAGTAAAAGCGGGGTGCAGGTTATATGTGAATTTCGCCTTGAGGTGTGGCTTCATGTCAGCGTGAACTTTGCTTTATGATGTGGCTTCACTACAGTGTGTTGCCATAAATTCACCATGTTTCTATGGGTGGGCAGTACAACCCGGAAGAAAGATGAGAGGAAGTACACAATACGAGCGCAGTTAACACGGCAAGCTGGGCGAGTTGGCGATTGAACATGTTCGTATAGGTGGGCAGTACAATCCGGACGAAAGACGAGAGGAAGCACACATTATGGAGCAGTTTTATTCATTTTTTTTTTTTTTGCGCTCATATTGTGTACTTCCTCTCGTCTTTTGTCCGGGTTGTGCTGCCCACCCATAGGAACATGTTCAATCACCAACTCGCCCAAATTGTCGTGTTAATTCATAAATTCATACCATAAGGTGAAGTTCGGGCTGCCATGTAGTTGCACTTCAAAGCCGATTATTCCAGGGGTTTCTGATTATTCAGTATTTCAGGCAGTCGCTGCTGAGTCTCCATAATTTGTCCGCAATTTTATATCCTTATATTAGTGTGCATACTTCAGTTCGTCTTCTGGGGTCCCCAACTGCATCCTCACCTTATAATCTAATAAATATGGTAATGTAATCCTTGTCAGCTACAGTACAGTCAAGTTCTGTTAATTCGACCCTGATGAGATCGACGGAACTGATTGATAAGTCTGCCGGGTCAAATTAAAGAAGGTGCAGAAAAAACAGCTGTGCATTAGGATCGGGTAAATACTATAATCGGACGTTGTGAGCTGCAGTTATTGCTTTAAAATATTTCCAGGACATTCCAAAATAATCATTTTTGATCGGAGATGGCGTCAGTTAAACACATTTACTGTCCTTTATATAATATAATAATAATCTTTATTTCTCTCTTTCCACAGAATACAGAATGAGAGCGGACGTAAGGGTAAAAGCCACATGCAGAAGCTTGAAAAAACCACATTACGCCTGACATGACAGTCTGACGAGGAAACAGCTTACTCATGACAAACGCAGAGAAATACTGGAAACATCGGAATACATTGCGAAATTTGTGAACGTACAAGGGCAAAAGTACAGTAGGGATCAGTAAGAAAATATACGTACAAAATTGAGAGCATCCTTAGTGCATTTGTTAACATTGTGTGATGTAAGAAACAATAGTGCGACATACAAAAAACAGAATGAAACACCATACATTAGTGCAGGAGCAACAAAACACTAATCAACTTGTTTTTCGATATTTCTTCCAGTGAGATGTTGTTCCGTTCAAGTGTGTTATGGTAACAGGGAAGTTTACCATAACAGGTAAACGTAAGGTTCAGCGAGGCAGATTCTGCTGCTAAAAGGATCACTACTGGCCTCACCATAGGGTCAGACCAACCTGCTGACTGGTCAAGTTCAAATTATCTGGCGAAAGCCAAATTGAGGATCAAAATAACCAAAGTTTGGGACTAGAAATGCATGGGCGCCGGCCGAGACCTTCGGTAGGGATCGAATTAATCAGAGTCAAATTAACAAAACTGTACACTATCGGCCTCTGAAAAAAATGCACAGAAGCCACTCCTCTCAGAGTCTGCCTGAGGCCTTGCACTATTTGCCCGGCACTGTTGCTGTGCAATAGCTCAGTGGATAGGGAGCTCGACTCCCAAATGCACATTGCTCCACTGGTAGGGCTCTAATTCCAGTAAAGGCAATTATGGAGCAGTTTTATTATATTTGTTTTTCGTGCTCTGGCATATGAAGCCATGACATATGACGAGGTGGCCTGATAACTAAAAATTGTCATTATGGCTTGTCAGTGTCAGCAGCCACCACAACTGTGATGGAATCGACGGATGGCATGGAAGGACGAAGCAAATCTAATGAGGACACTTGAGTGCTATCACAGTCAAATTTCGTGGAACTGCTGCACCCCCACTTTATGTGTTTTCAAAGATCTTCCAACCTCATGTAGTTATCCTTGGTTCAGGTTCCATCCATCTGTTGCAGGCGCTGCAAGGTTTCCAAAAGGTCGCACAGGTGGTGCCACTCTGGCTGGATGTGCTACCATTGCTGACGTCGCAAGTGCTAGCAAGGTGCCTGTCTGTCGGCAGTGAGGCAGGCCAGTTCCCGGACTTGGCAGACTCGCTCAAGTTTTTTGAGCATGCTTTTGACCATGAGCAAGCGCGGAAGGAGGGCCGCATCACACCTATGCCTGGCGTCGATGACGACTATGATAAGGCCATGCAGAGCATCAAGGTACACATTCGTTCATTTAACTTTTTTTTAGCTAACTCTGGCCAAAAGTCCTGGCAAATACATTTATACTGGTCAACATTTTAATTACTTCTATCCTAAAATCTGATGAACATTTTAAATGTGATCTGAGATGCGATAAATCTAAAAGCTCATAAACAAGAAAAATTTGTAGTGGTTTGTGAATACCAGATCATAGATCTTGAATGAAATATTGAATTGAAAAAAAAAATCTAAATGTTGAAATATAATATCAAATATCAGCAAATTTATCACGAAGCACTGCATATGCTTGGAAGTCTATATTAGCATTGAACAAGAATGTTGCAAGCTATCGGTAACTTATTGCACATTTGACTGGCGGTCCTGTGAAGTTTCAAAGGTGGTTTAACAATCTAACAAAGCTTCACCTGAACGAGAAGCGTTCTTCTACAGTGTTAACTAATTTGGTGTAATGCTACTAAAGACATTTGTATCCAAGATATGCCTTCATTGTGGTTTTACATAACCATTAAAGTGCATTAAAAGTGCTCTTGAAAGACCCTTCAAATATGCCATTAGACCAGTCGAAAATACCATTAGCAGCTCAGTTTTACATAAATATCTGGAAAATATATTTTTTTAATCAATATAATGTGTGTTAACTTGTTCGTTACCACACCTATTCAGATCGATCACCACTGATTGATGCTTTAGATTGCCAAGTTCAACCTTTTGGATCTGTTTCTTATCTACCTAAGGCCATCCAGTAGTTAGTACTGGCACTGAACTTCCAGAATCAGTTTAAATTTTCCGGCAGTGTTGTGATTTTTGATGGACCTTTTTGAGAACTAATGTGCACATGTTGTAGCGAAAAGAGGCGTGGATCTTCTGCTGCGCTCGAGAAAAATGTATGCCGCTCACGATTACGCCACACTAGCATCAAAATTTTGTTATCAAATGACTCCCAGCGAGTCAAGAATTAAATTGTATCGCCCGCTTTCCCGTTCGAAAATGCTGAGTGGTGATAATTAACTGCAAATGGCGCCAGCTACTCACTAGTGAGCTTTGGCTTGGAGTTCGAGTCGTTTTATTCCGCCAAAGTGTACTTGTGAAGGTCCACCGCATGTCCTACATGTGGACCTGGCATTTTCAACCAGTTTCCAAGAGTATCGGATTCGCTTCTTTCGTAAAATCTCGTGTTCTCACCCGTGCTCTTGGGACAAAGGAACGACAACACAGTAGTGCAAACAATCACAAGGGCATTTATTGCACCTTTCATAGACTAATGCCTGCTAGCCGAGTTGCTATCCACAAAACATGCCGATGGGCACGCGACAAATCTTGAAGTCTGACTCACCGCGACCAGATAGCAAGTGAATATGTTCGCCCCATGCTGGACACCAACGCATCGCGCGTATGGTCTCACGAACGGTGGCGCGTTCGAACGCCTCATGAGACGGTCTCGCAAAAGCATGGATCAGCGCACACGCGGAATGTCCGCGCCACTTGCCGAACCCAAACCAAAGAGGAAGTGCCTTCTCCTTTCCATGCCCAAGTAACCCCGCCGTTAGGTGGCTTTAGCAGCGCAACACTCGCGCCATCTCTCGTACTGCGCTTCAACCAGACCGACTGCCGCGGGCATCAGGCCACGCAGCGAAGCCGGATTACAGGAGACGGGAACTATGCAGGAAAACAACATATCAGGGGACCCATGAGAGTCGCGCATCGCCACAAATCCAGGCAAGAGATGCGGCCAGTGTCACTGCACAGTTATCGAAAGTCGCTCCCATGGCATCATCCCGCGCAGCTGCATCGTTTGAAAAGCGTCGTGCTCAAATCTATGTGGTACCCGCACTTGAATTGAGGAAGAGGACTCGAAGTTATGATTCCGAAGATGACAGCAAAGCAGATTCAAGCTCTGACGGTGACAGTGTTTTGACTCAGCGGGGGCATCTGCAGCTGTTCACTGGGGAGTTTTCTTTACGGCCTTGAGTGGTCTCCTTCCTTGCTCGCACTTATCTGCCGGTCTTTTTGCAAGACCTGAAAGCTCTATTGATTATCTTCAGGGTGCATACTTCGCTTGGTCATGATGTGCTGCCGTCGGCAGCAGAGAAACTTCCGTTCATGCCAAGAAGGCCGCCCGTAGCACATCTTGGCCCAGCACTACGAATCAGTGCAAGACATTACAAGGGCGTGTGATTTCTTTCTACTCTTCTTCTCTGCAGAGGTGATAAAGACAATCTGCAAAAATGCAAACAGGCATTGGATTCATAATCTTGTAGTTGCCCACGTGCGCTGAGAGCGATTGGTCCTGGAAGAGGTGCATGACTCTAGACAAACTGGTGAAGTACATTCCGTGGACTTCTCATCGAACTATCCTCAGAAGATGCCGAAAAGGCGGAACTGCAAAATGTGTTATGACAGCCACAAAGTTGAACAAAAACCAGACATTTTGTTGGAAAAGTGCAGAATGCACCTATGCTTCACAAAATCCTGGAACTGCTTCACCGCATGGCATGAGCGATGAACCGGTCTTAGTTCCTTTTTGTATCCGAAGAACAGCAGTGTACTGAGAATTTATTTTTTTAGACACTATTCCTGGAGTTTCTATCTTTGAAATGTATATTCTGCATTCCCTTTGATATTAATATTTCTGTAGATATGTTATTGTTGTTATCAAGTGGCAGCAAAAATGGCGCTTTCTAGAATTTTTGTGCTGTACCTAATACATATTTTGTTTGGCAATGTACATTTTTGAAAAAAGCATTTCATTATGCACCATATGCTATGCTGCAATGTGTGCTGGAATATTATTTGCAGTGGTAAGTAATTTTTTCCGTGACCTATAAAAAACGATCATTTTGTCGCGGTACAAAAGAGTTAAGATCAACTGCTTTTTCACTCTCGAACAGTTGTAGTGAAGTTATGTTGTAATGGAGTAGCTTATGACATTTTCAGTTTAATAGCAGCCCTTAGTTTTATAGAAATCTTTTATTGTGTAGAAAGCTTTTCTTTACTGCGTTCCTCCAAAATACAGAAAGCTTTTCCAGGCTTAATGGGCAGGTGGGTATCGCGGGTTATTGTCAGCTCATGAAGGTCAATATTTTCACGTGGTGGTGACGTTGAAGAACACAGTAGCAAATACTGTGAATGACAAAACTAACTTTTATTGGGTGAACCTGTGCCCACAAAAACAGGCTATACTTATAGCACAACGATAGCGGCGAACACGGTCGGCGATCGTCGAAAATCTGATCAGCGCGTCAAGCGAGTTGGCTTTTATACAGCAGTCGTCGAAGGTTCGAGACTAATCGTTCGGGCCCGCGTGCCTTCCACAAAGTTCTACACCATTCGCATCACGCGATGAAATCAGATAACACAAGGTTCGGTGGCAACAGACAGCCGGGTAGAAGCATGGGTAACTTTCCAGAAACTTCGGATACATGCAGGTGCGGCCCACGCTGTGCGATTACATTTGTTAGGCGGCGAAACGTGGTTGCCCGATAAAGAAAAGCACACGTGTCAATACCCCCCTCTTAAAAAACATCGTCCCGATGCTACAAATATAAGAGAGCGAAACACAAAAGGACACTTATTAAACATAAGTAACAAAACAACGAAACGAAACAACCAAAGGTCAGTTACGCGAAGTCCCAAAAGTTAATCAACGCTGGTAGTACGGCTTGAGTCGCACAACGTGGACAATTTCAGGTCGTGAGCGGCGCCGCTGTGACAGCGAAATGCCGTCTGTTACGACCTCATAGACCAGTGCGCCAATACGTCGGATGACCTTCTAAGGTCCGAAATAGCATCGGAATAGTTTCTCACTGAGTCCTCATCAGCATATCGGGGTCGCCGGGCTGGTACTCGAGGAAGCGTCGTCAGAGGTTCTAGTGTCGGCTGTCGGTCCTCTGCAGGTTCTTGATCCGCAGGCGGGCAAACTGTCGGGCTTCTTCGGCGTGCTGGATGTAGGTAGCGACGTCAAGGTTCTCGTCAGTGACGTGCGGCAGCATGGCGTCGAGCGTCCTCGTCGGGTTCCTGCCGTAGACCAGCTTGAACGGCGTGATCTGTGTTGTTTCTTGCACCGCCGTGTTGTAAGCGAATGTTACATTCGGCAGGACGGCATCCCAGGTCTAGTGTTCGACGTCGACGTACATCGCTAGCATGTCCGCGAGGGTCTTATTCAGCCGCTTCGTAAGACCATTCGTTTGCGGGTGGTAGGCCGTTGTCCTCCTGTGCCTTGTCTGACTGTATTTCAGAATGGCTTGGGTGAGCTCCGCTGTAAAGGTCGTTCCTCTGTCGGTGATGAGGACTTCTGGGGCGCCATGTCGCAGCAGGATGTTTTCGACAAAGAATTTCGCCACTTCGGCTGCGCTACCTTTCGGCAGTGCTTTTGTTTCAGCGAAGCGGGTGAGGTAGTCCGTCGCCACGACGATCTACTTATTTCCGGTTATTGACATCGGAAAGGGTCCCAGCAAGTCTATCCCGATCTGCTGGAATGGTCGGCAAGGAGGCTCGATTGGCTGTAGTAATCCGGCTGGCCTTGTCGGCGGTGTCTTGCGTCGCTGACAGTCTCTGCATGTTCTGACATAACGGGTGACGTCGGCGGTCAGGCACGGCCAATAATACTTTTCTTGTATCTTCGATAGTGTCCGGGAAAATCCGAGGTGTCCAGCAGTTGGATCGTCATGTAGGGTGTCCAATAATTCTGGACGAAGTCCTGACGGGACAACTAGAAGGTAATTGGCGCAGACTAGTGAGAAGTTCGTCTTCACGAGTAGATTGTTTTGAAGCGTGAAGGAAGATAATCCGTGCTTAAATGCCCTGGGGACAACGTCGGTGTGCCCTTCCAAATATTCGACGAGGCCTTTTAGCTCTGGGTCTACCCGTTGCTGTTCAGCGAAGTCTTCCGCGCTTATCATTCCAAGGAAGGCGTCGTCATTCTCGTCATCTTGCGGCGGCGGGTCAATGGGTGCGCGTGATAGGCAATCGGCATTGGAGTGTTTTCGTCCGGACTTGTAGGTTAGTGATGTCGTATTCTTGTAGTCTGAGGCTCCACCGTGCCAGTCGTACGAAGGATCCTTTATATTCGCTAGCCAACACAACACGTGATGGTCACTGACTACTTTGAATGGCCTGCCATAATGATAAGGGCGAAATTTAGCTGTAGCCCAAACGATGGCGAGGCATTCCTTTTCGGTCGTAGAATAGTTGCCTTCTGCTTTTGACAGCGACCGGCTAGCATAAGCTATCACCTGTTCGACTCCGTTTCTTCTCTGGACTAGAACGGCACCGAGGCCTAGGCTACTGGCGTCAGTATAGATTTCTGTATCGGTGTACTCGTCGAAGTGCGCAAGTACCGGCGGCGACTGCATGCGTCGTTTGAGTTCTTCAAATGCGTTGGCCTGCGGCGTTTCCCACTTGAACTCAACATCACATTTAGTTAGACGTGTCAACGGCTCGGCGATGCGTGAAAAGTCCTTGACAAAGCACCTGTAGTAGGCACACATGCCAAGGAATCTACGCACTGCCTTCTTGTTGATGGGTTGCGAGAACGTTGCGATGGCAGCTGTCTTTTGCGGGTCTGGACGGACACTAGATTTGCTGATTACGTGGCCTAGGAACAGAAGCTCATCGTAAGCGAAGCGGCATTTTTCCGGCTTCAGAGTAAGCCCTGACGACTTGATAGCCTCAAGAACTATCGCAAGCCATCTGAGGTGATCGTCGAAATTTCCGGCGAAGACGACGTCATCCAAGTAAACAAGACAGGTCTGCCACTTCAATCCTGCTAACACCGTGTCAATGACGCGCTGGAACGTTGCAGGCGTCGAGCACAGTCCGAATGGCATAACCTTGAACTCGTAGAGGCCGTCTGGGGCGATGAAGGCCGTCTTTTCGCGATCTCTTTCGTCGACTTCTATTTGCCAATAGCCAGACTTGAGGTCCATCGACGAGAAGTATTTATCGTTGCAGCGCCGATAAATAGCGGCTGAAGTTTGTCAGCAACACTTTCGTGTTTCCTCCGTGCAGTCGAGCGATCCCTCTTGCGACGCAAATTTCACGGTCGAGCAGTAGACGTTGGTCGCCTTCGATAACGCCTTCTACGTCAGCGGGTGTTTCGGTGCCGACCGAAATAACAATGCTGGAGCGCGGCGGGACGCTCACTTGATTGTCGAGCACACTCAAGGCGCGGTGACCACGAAAGCTTTCTGATGGTATCGCTTGATCTTGCGAAAGCGTTATCGATTTCGACTTCAGGTCGATGATTGCGCCGTGTTGGTTCAGGAAGTCCATGCCAAGAGTGACGTCTCGTGAACACTGTTGGAGGATAATGAAGGTGGCAGGTCAAGTCTGGTCATGAATGGTAATTCTTGCTGTGCAAATTCCAGTCGGCGTAATGAGGTGTCCTCCAGCGGTCCGAATTTGGGGGCCCTCCCATGCAGCCTTAACTTTCTTCAGCTGGGCGGCGATGTGTCCACTCATTACGGAATAATCGGCCCCTGTGTCCACTAAGGGGGTAACTGAGTGGCCGTCGAGAAGCCCGTCGAGGTCGGTGCTTCTTTGTCTGGCGTTGCAGTTAGGTCTCGGCGTCGGATCACGGCTGTGTCGTGTTGAACTGAATCTGGAACGTCGCGTCGTCAAGTCGTCTTTCGTCGGTGTAGTCTTGGGTTCCTGATTTCACCGGGACAGCGGCATATCATTGTAATGTCGTCTAGATGGTCTCTTCGTCGTGTTCGGCGGCGGCGGAGGATCTTCGTCAGTTCGACGAACAGCAACTGCACCTCCATCGGCTGCTGCTTTTAGTTTTCTGGATATGGGCTCGCAGAGCGGCCCCGTGCTGCGCCAGTGTATGGTCGGCGCTGCGGCGACAGGTAGCAGCCTGGTGATGGTGAACGGGACGGTCATCGAGGGCTCCACTGTGTAGCGGTGAGGTAGTCAGCGATATCGCGAGGGCGTTCACCTTGCTGCGGGCGTGGAGCGTTGACGGCAAAACCTCGCAGTCCCATCTCCCTGTATGGACATCGTCGGTAGACGTGACCCGCTTCTCCGCAGTGGTAGCAGAGCGGGCGGTGGTCAGGAGCACGCCAAACGTCTGTTTTCCTCGGGTAGCTGCGCTGGGCGACGGGTGGGCGTGCTGGCGGCGGTGGTCGACGGAATTGCAGTATTACAGGATCCTGGCGCGGTCTCAGAGGGGGGCCTTGACGGCGTGCGACGGCGGCGTATGTCATCGCTTCTGGCTGAGGCTGCGGTAATTGTCGTTGCAGCTCGGGAACTCCAAGCAATCGGTGCACCTCTTCTTTCACGATGTCGGCGATCGAAGCCACTCGGGGCTGCGACGAAGGCAGGACCTTGCGCAGTTCTTCGCGCACAATGGCCCTGATGGTCTCCTGAAGGTCCTCAGAATCCAGTCCTTGGATGGCGTACTGCGGCGTGAGCCCCTGGCGGTTATATTGCCGGGTGTGCATCTCCAGAGTTTTCTCGATCGTCAGTGCCTCTGCAGAAAACTCAGCTACGGTCTTCGGTGGGTTACGAATAAGTCCTGCGAAAAGTTCTTGCTTGACGCCCCGCATCAGGAAACGGACTTTTTCTCCTCTGACATTTCCGGGTCGGCATGCCGGTAAAGACGGGCCATCTCCTCCGTGAAGATCGCAATCGTCTCGTTTGGCAGCTGCACTCTGGTTTCTAGTAGTGCTTGGGCTCGCTCTTTTCGCACGACACTTGTAAACGTTTGCAAGAAGCCACTTCAGAACAGGTCCCACGTCGTTAAGGTGGTTTCTCGATTCTCGAACCAGGTCCTGGCAGCGTCTTCCAGTGCGAAATAGACATGCCGCAGCTTGTCGTCGCTTTCCCAACTGTTAAACGTAGCGACCCTTTCATACGTCTCGAGCCAGGTTTCCGGGTCCTCGAATGTTGATCCGCGGAACGTCGGAGGTTCCCTGGGCTGCTGCAGCACGATGGGGGACGCTGGGGCTGCCATTGGGGTTGCCTTCTCCACAATCTTCATGGTCTTCTCATCTAGAAGTCCGTGCTCCGGGGGCAGCTGTTGAAGACGGCGGCTTGCTCGATGCTCCGGGACTACGTTGGTGTTCTCTTTGAGGTCCGGGCTTGGATCACGGCTTGTCGGGGGCGTCCGGTACATGAACGAAAAGCACCTCCACCAGATGTCACGTGGTGGTGACGTTGAAGAACACAGTAGCAAATACTGTGAAAGACAAAACTAACTTTTATTGGGCGAACCTGTGTCCACAAAACAGGCTACACATATAGGACAACGATAGCGGCGAACACGGTCGGCGATCGGCGAAAATCTGATCAATGCATCAACCGAGTCGGCTTTTATACAGCAGTCGTTGAATGTTCCAGACTAATCGTTCGGGCCCGCGCGCCTTCCACAAAGTTCTACACCATTCGCGTCACGCGATGAGATCAGATAACACAAGGTTCGGTGACAACAGACAGCCGGGTAGAAGCATGGATAACTTTCCAGAAACTTCGGATACATGCAGGCGCGTCGCGCTGTGCGATTACATTTGTTAAGCGGCGAAATGTGGTCGCCCGATTAAGATGAGTACACGTGTCAATATGTACAACGGATACAAGCGCGGATCCTGCAGCACTTGACTTGATCACTGCTTTGCACTAAAGTCGCTTGATAATTTGAAAGTAACGACACTCTTTGAACTCTGCCACCGCCGCGCGACCTCCTTGCCTCCTCCTCGCCCCTTGTGCGCTCCCCCCGCGGTAACCAGTTTTGCCCCCGTTTTTTCTGCCCTTGAAAACGTGTGTATCTTGGGTTTTGCTTGTGTTTTTCTTTTTCGTTCGCACCATTTTCCTCCTGAGCACGGCTGGCTCGGCGCTTTAGCTCGGCGTAGCGAACGTTGTACGCCGTGTTTCCTGCTCTCTGTGCTAGCGCTATGCCGGGCTGTTGCGCATATAACTGCAGCAAGAAGCCTCAAGATGGCTATGCCGTTTTTATGATACTACAAGGAAAGCGTGACCGCTTGCGCAGGAAGCAGTGGCTGCGTGACATTGGCCGAAAGAACTTTATTCCGACAAAGAACAGCGTTGTTTGTGAGCTGAGGCGTCTTTCTTAAAACTCGTAGCACAGCATCCCGTAATGCTGCTTTTTTTTTCGTTCTTCCGGCCTGCTCACCAGCGCTTTTGTTGCGGTTCTCCTTAGTATGTTTAATATTCCCCTCGCACGTCACTAACTGTTGTTATTCAGTCGGAAGTGCAGCATTATAGATTCTGCTTTGCGCCCTGAAAAAATTTGTGGCAAATATACCCGTATATTGCAGGTGATAAGCGTTAGCTAGTCAACATTGAGTTGTTTTTTTAGTTTTAAGCCGAAAGCCTTTAGATCTCTATATTTCAAGGTCGCGTTGTAAACTGGAAGTATCACGTGACCCAAGGAAGGCCTGAGGTGACCCAAATCGTGTCCACCCCTGTATAAGAGAATGATTACCCAATTAATGAATAATTAGTGATTGACATAAGGTAGATGAGGGAGGATTAATGTGATTAGAGTGTATTAAAGAAGAATAAGGTGGATTAGAGTGCGTTAAGAAGGATTAAGATGCATGAATAAAGATTAAGGTGGGTGGAGGAGGATTAAGGCAATTTATGGTGGATTACTGTGAAGGGTTGATGAAAGGGTATTAGGACCAATTAGGGTGGAATAGGGTGCATGAACTAGAATTAGGGAGGATTAAGGTGGATAAAGTAAGATTAAGGTCCATTAATGTGAATTAAGGTGAATTAGGGTTGATAAAGGGGGATTAAGACCGATTAGGTTGGATTAGTGTATATTAAGGGGGATTAGGGACCATGGAGATGGATTATGCTTGATAAAGGTGGATTAGGTTGTATCAAGGTAGATTGGGACTATTAGGCAGGATAACGTTGGATTAAGGTGTATGAATAAGGATTAAGGTGGATGGAGGATTAAGGTGAATTATGATGGGTGCGGATTGATAAAGGAGAATTAAGACCATATATGGTAGGCTAAGGTGCATTAGGGGCGATATACGTTGATTAGGTTGTATTAAAGTGGATTGGGAGTACTAAGCTGGATTAAGGTGGATGAAGGAGCATTAAGGTGGATTAGGGTGGACTTAGGTGAATTAGGGTTCATTGAGTATTAAGACCGATTAGACTACCACAATCCTCCTAATGCACATTGATCCACCGAATCCACATTCATCGACCTTAATCCTCCTTCATTTACTTTAATCCACCATAATCCACGAGAGTCCTCCTAAATGCACCCTAATCCACCTTCATCGACCTTAATCTACTCTAACCCTCTTTAATGCACTTTAATCCTCCTTAATCAACCCTACTGCTTCCTCATTAACTTTAATCCACCCTAATCCACTATAATCGTCCTTAATTCACCTTAATCCACATTTATTTACCTTAGTCCACCCTTATCCTCCTTCATTCACTTTAATTCACTTTAGCCCACTATAATCCTTAATGCACCTTAATCCTTCTTAATCCACCCTCATCCTCCTTCATGCACTTTAATCCACCCGAATCCACTATAATCGTCCTTAGTGCACCTCAGCGCACCTTCATCCACCCTAATCCACCTTCATCGACCTTAATCCAACCTAGTCCTCCTTTATGCACCTTAATCCACTTCCATCAACTTTAATCCACCTTAACGCTCCTTAATACACCCGAATTCATCTTAATCCAATCACTAATCATCATTACTTTGCTAATCATTAATCATCTCCTATGCGCAGCTGCACATGCTTTGGTTCGCTTCCTGCCTTTTTTTTTGGTCACGTGATATTTTCTGTAGCTCACTAGATCAGACGCACGAAGTAAAGCATCTGATCATGTGACAGAAAAATTGTCTGGAGCATAGAACTCACTCCAAAGCTCCCTTTACATCGGTATACCCCGTTCATACGGCTTTAAGAAAAAACCAACCTCCTCATAAACGTTCCCTTCAGCATTATCAATGCTGTTATTAGCATTTCTCAAAATTTTGAATCCCAGTGGGGCGCGCAGCTGGCCCAAAAGAACACGCCTCCATAGAATCCTGCGGCCCGTCCGCGGGAGCCCAGGAGGAATAGCGTGCCGTGCGCAGCCGGCGGGTGAGGAGAATCAAGGAGGAAAGCGCCGTGAGGAGGAGAGTGTCGCTACTTTCAAATTATCAAGGGGCTTTACTTTGCACATAACCATGGTTGCTTAGTGGCTATGGTGTTGAGTTGCATAGCACGAGGTCGCGGGATTGAATGCTGGCCATGGTGGCCGCATTTCGATGGGGGCAAAATGTGAAAACACCTGTGTATTTAGGTTTAGATGCACTATAAAGAATCCCAGGTGGTCGAAATTTCCAGAGTCCTACACTACGGCGTGCCTCATAATGAGAAACTGGTTTTACCCCGTAAAACCCCATAATTTAATTTAACATAACCATAATTTGTGACGTGCATGTCGGCCATGGTCGCGCCGAAAGTAAAGAGTGGGAGCCTTTTTATTGTCAGGTTCAGCATCATTTGCTACTTTTCAAAGGTTCTGAAATCGTGAGGGCTGTGCCAAACTTGCACGAGCCCCTCCCCCCTCTCTGTGGCCATCTGCTCTGCATGCATGTCTGCAGTCGGGCAGCAAGCACACCAGTCACATGACACTGTGTAAATTTACAGCTAGTCTTGGGACAGATTGCTTGAAGCTACAACGAGAATGTGTACCTCTGAATGCTGGGAATGCACCCACCATCTCCTGTCACACTATGAGCACTAATGCGCCTAATAATTGTACCGACAAGCCTTCGGAGCTATTTCAGACATCCCTGTGGCGATTTGAGCCATTGGGGTCAATAAAAGGAAGTGCTGCGAAAGGTCGGTTGTGTATCCGCTACAAAAGTTACGGTTTTACGCTGAATCATCTCGTACTTATTGTGCCGAGGGGACATGACACACAGGAAGCCGACAAACAACTCACAACGAAAGCAAAGGTGCGGAATGGTGCGAACATTGTTCTCCACCGCCATAACAAACATTGTGACACAATGCACAGAGGCATCTCATCTTGGCACTGTTCATAGACGCAGTCTCTTTTCGAGCTTCTTGCATTGTTATTGGACGTAATTCACATTTTTTCTAGTGTGGTAAAGCATATCAAAGCACATCTGTCATTCAGAATGCGCATAAGACATTTGCCATCACTTTTTGTCTTTTGCCCTGACAGCGCAAATTATTCTAGCTCATTTGTAATTTTAGGTCTGTCTTGCACCCAGACACATATCTTTGTTCTCTTTAGCCTACAAAATTTTATTTAATTGTTTACAAAAGTAGGTTCCTTGCCTATTAAAATATAAATGTTTGCAACATACCGTGCATGATATACCGTCCGTGGGGAGGCGAGATCATTGGTCACTGTTGGCTTTGTGCATTGCTCCACTGTTCAGCAGCACTTAGTGATTGCACTGTAATAAGCTTTGCCAAATGGCTAGACATTACTGCTGTACTACTCCAAGTGTTTCAAAAAGAGCAGTCTTTCTGCTCCGAAACTACTTCAAAATGTTGGTGTGACTGCTCCCAAACTGCTCCGAAACGACATTTTCAGTGCTCCAAAAATTGCTCCAAATCCTAAACTGGCTTGACCACCACTAATTGTGGCAGAATCCAGCTCACTATGTAATGCATTAGCACTTATAAACTACTTGACAGTAATGCATTAGCACTAAATAAAAAAACTAAAAAAACCTGACAGTCACTTTAGCATACGCCAATGAGGGTGAAGGTGAAATCCTGCATGCTCAAGAGATATTCATTAAGTTACTTGACATTCTTATTCGAATGCATTGTTACTTCTTAATACAGTAGAACCCCATTCATATGTTTTTCACCGGACCGGGGACAAAAAACGTAACAGCTGGGAAAACGCAACAGTGAGGAAAGCTCCGAAAATGAATGAAAAAAGTGCAGCTTAAACTATAGACAATTTAATTCCACAGAGTGCGCTTAGGAGTTAAAAGATTCCAGAATGGTGGCTTGCCGTTTCTTTCACTCGCTAGAAGTCACTACACGTTTCTCAATAGCCTGGAAGGCCGCACTGCTGTCAGCGTCGCTGTGAGGTGCCTGCGGAGGAGGTCGAGAGCCGCGACGGCTTCTCCAAAGCTAAAATTTGGCAACTCCCCGGCATCATACGGCTCGTGCTCCTCGTCGTCACCGCGCCACGGCAATGGCAACGGACGAATCCGCGGGAAATTTCGCCCTCTTTGGCGTAGTCATGCGGCGGAGCAACACCGGAGTTTGCGGAGCAACGCCAACTTCTGGCTTCACTTTAGCTTCACAAAGAGTGACGTGTGGGCCTCTCCGCCTCTCCCAACCCGTCCAAAAACCACGCGGTGACCGTAACCACAGTGATGATAGTGAGAGCATTTTTCACGAATGGCCACTTAGTGGCGGCCTCTCGAACTGGCGTGCGGCTTCTTGCAGCCAGTTCTATAGCCAAGCCTGGCCAAAACTCGTCAAAAGCCAAAATGGTGGTTGGAGCGCGTTGCCTACTTTAGCCCAGGCGGGTTCGGCGTGCTAAGTTGCGACGTATCATGCGGGAATGTTTTCAAAGCTACTACGTAACAGCGGGGTTCCTTATACATTGGATCCTATGGAAGCAATGCCGGGACCGGATGAAAACGACGTAGCAGCCGGGAAAACGCAGCAGTGAGGAACGTAACAGCGGGGTTCTACTGTACTAGCTTTTTATGACCAAAGGTTGTGGGTGTGACACCCACCAAAGGTAGAAGGTGCGACTCCCACCTAAGGTCATGGGTTCGAGTGTCCTAATTAACTATATATTATTTAACTGTGCCTTAATTAACTTCATGGTGCAGCAACGGCATAGAGGTAGAGCATCCGCCTTACGTGCAAGAGGACCGTGGTTCAAATCCCGGTGCCGCGCAATTTTCCACCGGATAAAAAAAATCCCCGTGTTGATAAAATTGCATAAACAGGCCTGGAGTGTGGCCTGATCCCAGGGACCAGAACCGGTAATGCACTCCCTCATCAGAGCAGGATTGGCCATTATGCAACTTGCTCAGCTTTCTGTCGTTCTAAGGATTGGCCACCCTGGTGCAGTACTTGGCCACAACCTCCTACATGAATACAACAATCAAACCCCAGCCCTTAGTCCCCAGCAGCTGCAAAGCAACTGACCACGGCAGCGGTCAGACCTGTGACGCAGCAGAGCATACTAAGAATCTCTGGATCCGGACAGGTCGCCATTGGAATGTTTAACCTGGTAACGTTTAACGTTAGAACCTTATCTAAGGAGGTGAGTCTAGCAGTGCTATTAGGAATTAGCGGGATATAATAGGGCTCTGTGAGGTTAAGAGAACAAATGAAGCATGTACAGCGCTAAAAAGCGGGCACGTCCTGTGCTACTGGGGCTTAGCGGAGAGACGAGAACTAGGAGTCGGATTCCTGATTAAGGATATGACTGGTAACATACAGGAATTCTACAGCGTTAACGAGAGGGTGGCAGGTCTTGTTGTGAAACTTAATGAGAGGTACAAATTGAAGGTCGTACAGGCCTATGCCCCTACATCCAGTCATGATGACCAGGAAGTTCAAGGTTACTTCAGCTATTTTTGCAATCATACAGTCAAACAGTCCTATCACTAACAATCTCAGCAAGTGTAAAAAAATGATTTTTATTAAAGATATTTCTCAAAAAGTGATAATGAGTACTGGGTTACAGTTTTATCGGCCAGCTTATTCCAATCTACTATAGTTCTAGGAAAAAAGGAGTACTTAAAGCAGTTGCCATGTGTTGTAAATTGAGTTACAGCTAGTGAGTGTCGCTGTCTGGTAGCGTAACCTGTTGTATAGGTGGTAATGTGAGATGTATCGATGTTGTAGTGACCATTTATTAGTTGGAAAAAGAATTTTAAACGACATAAACGATTTCTATCACTTATAGAAAGCAAGCCGCTCCGAGATAAAAGGTTAGTAATAGAACTACGCCCATATGTATTGTACATGAATCGAAGTGCCTGTTTCTGTAAGCTTTCTAGCTTTCCAATATCGGTTTTAGTGTATGGGTCCCATATAACTACAGCATATTCTAAAACGGGGCGGGCAAGTGTTTTATATGCCAATAGACGTACTGTTAGCATGGAGGATTTTAATACGCGTCTTAGAAGAAACAACTTGCGGCAACAGTTTGCTGTTACTGTGTCAAAGTGCTTTAACCAGGAAAGAGCCTTTGTTTTGTACAAGCCAAGGTACTTACATTCCGTTACCTCTGACAAAAAGTGTTTTTTGTGCCATAGCAATATAGCAGTGGCTTCTTTTTTAAAGTTATCTGCATATATCCTTTCTTTTCTAAATTGATACACATTTGCCATTGTTCACACCACTCAACTACCTTACTAAAATACCTGTTTAACCTGAGTTGGTCTTCTTCCATTGTTATTTCATCGTGCAGAACAGTCGTCAGTGTAAAGCCTGATTTTAACAGAGAGCTTAGTGACAATACTATTTATATATAACAAAAAGAAAAGGGGGCCAAGAATGGATCCCTGTGGGATGCCAGAATCGACAGCAGCTATATCAGAGGTTGTTTTATTTACAGTAACAAACTGATGGCGGTTTGTAAGGTGGGCTTTAATCCATGCTAATATTTTATCAATTTTAAGCACAGCTCCTAGCTTAGGAAGCAAGTTAACATGAGACACCCTAATAAACGCCTTGCTGAAATCCACGAATATTGCATCTGTTTGTTTCCCTTTGTTTACATTGCTAGCAAAGTCATGTATGATTTCAAGTTGTTGAGTAGTCGTCGAAAGGCCACATCTCAAACCATGCTGCTTGCTTATAAAAATGTTATGTTCATCTAGAAAACCAGTTATATGTTTATGAATTATATGTTCTAAGAGCTTACAAGATGTTGATATTAATAAAATCGGTCTGTAAATTTTGATGCGAGATTTATCCTCTGATTTATGTAACTGTTTTATTCTAGCAATTTTCCAGTCTTCCAGTAATGATCCTTCGTTGACTGACCTTGCAAATAGAAAGTACAGGTATTTTGCACACCATTCAGCTTAATGCTTTAATAAACAGTTCGGAATCATCTGGTCCTGGAGATTTTTTACTGTCAAGCAAGAATTAATTTAGAATACCCTGTTCCGAAATAACAATGTCTAGAAGGTAAGGAAGTTCAGCAGAAAAGCATGGTAAACGGTATTAAAGCGGAAAGTTAAGTGAGTTGGTATACTTTCATAATGGGAACAGTGCGAACAAGACGGCAACGGAGTGAAAGGACACGGGACAAGCGCTGACTCACAACTACGTTTACTGAAACACACATCAGGTATATAAGTGACACAAGCAAATCACATGGTCAATTGAGGAATGCACAACCGGGCCATGTGTACACAGGGCATCTGTTACCGTACCGAGCTATCTAGGTACGTTAATTCCTGCTGAGAAAGCATGATCGAAGGCTGGCTAATGCACCACGAGCCGTTCCGCTCAATACAGATGCCCTGGATACACGTGGCCTGGTTGTGCGTTCCTCGATTGACCATGTGATCGCTTGTGTCGCTTACCAGATGTGTGTTTCAGTAAATGTAGTTGTGAGTCAGCTCTCGTTCTGTGTCCTTTCACTCCATTGTCATCTTGTTCGAGCTGTTCCGATTATGAATCATGGTAAACAGCCATCATCACTTGTGTACGCATTCTTAAAATGGTTATTAAAAGCAGAACACACAGTTTTCTCATCCCGCACACTATCACCATATATAACAAGGGCGTCGAAGACTTCTGTCAACCAATGGACCAGGCAAGACTTCATAAAGGCTACTCAACAATAGACCATATTCACACTATCAATCAGGTGACAGAGAAATGTGCGGAATATAACCAACCCTTATGTATAGGTTTCATTTATTGCGAGAAAGCGTTTGATTCAGTCGAAACCTCAGCAGTCATGCAGACATTACGAAATGAGGGTGTAGACTAGCCATATGTAAAAATACTGAAAGATATCTATTGCGGCTCTACAGCCACCGTAGTCCTCCATAAAGAAAGCAACAAAATCCCAATAAAGAAAGACGTTAGGCAGGGAGATACGATCTCTCCAATGCTATTCACAGCGTGTTTACAGGAGGTATTCAGAGACCTGGATTGGGAAGAATTGGGGATAAGAGTTAATGGAGAATACCTTAGTAACTTGTGATTCGCTGATAATATTGCCTTGCTTAGTAACTCCGGGGACCAATTCCAATGCACGCTCACTGACCTGGACAGGCAAAGCAGAAGGGTGATTCTAAAAATTAATCAGCAGAAAACTAAAGTTATGTTTAACAGTCTCAGAAGAGAACAGCAGTTTACGATAGGTAGCGAGGCACTGGAAGTGGTAAGGGAATGCACCTACTTAGGGCAGGTAGTGACCGCGTATTCGTATCATGAGACTCAAATAATCAGGAGACTAAGAATGGGCTGGGGTGCATTTGGCAGACATTCTCAGGTCATGAACAGCAGGTTGCCATTATCCCTCTAGAGAAAAGTGTATAACAGCTGTGTCTTACCAGTACTCTCCTATGGGGCAGAAACTTGGAGGCTTACAAAAAAGGTTCTACTGAAATTGAGGACGATGCAACGAGCTATGGAAAGAAGAATGATGGGTGTAATGTTAAGGGATAAGAAAAGAGCAGATTGGGTGAGGGAACAAACGCGAGTTAATTATATCTTAGTTGAAATCAAGAAACAAAAAATGGGAGGGGGGGGGCATGGGCAGGACACGTTATGAGGAGGGAAGATAACCAGTGGTCATTAAGAGTTACAGAATGGATTCCAAGGGAAGGGAAGCGTAGCAGAGGGCGGCAGAAAGTTAGGTGGGCGGATGAGATTAAGAAGTTTGCAGGGACAACAAGCCCACAATTAGCACATGACCGGGGTAGTTGGAGAAGTATGGGTGTCACGCTCCGCCTGGGTTCCTGAACGAGGGAGGGCTCGAGGCAACCTCCGTTGGACAAATGCTCCGTAGCGTAGTGTTGGTGAACGATGACTGACTGCCGAGCAGCTGTGCTCGTCAGTGTTGATTGAAGTTACCATTATTTCATAAGTCTGGCAGGCCACCGAGCCTGGCGGGCCAACGAAGCTTGTTACACCCCCTTACCCCCAGTTTGTTTGTCAACAACGAACATCCAAGTTAAATGTGCAAGGCTCTGCCTTCGCCCTAGCTGGGACGCAGTGCCTGCTACCCAGGTGAGTAACGATCCGTTGACCTCCGCCGTCGAGTACTCTGCCTGGACACCGGTGTTGAGAGTCCAGGTGTGGCAATGCCGGGTGCTTCCCGAGACAGCCTCGCTCCATCCGGAGTGTCTGCAGTGGTCAGCCTTGTGAGTGGTGACGGGCTCGACATCGGCCCAACGGGCACTGCACCACTGGCAACGCTTGCCGCCTCCAAAGTGAACGGTGCTCCGCTGGAAGCGACTGGTGCTGCCGCTAGTCCTCTTGCGGGCTAGAACTCGGAAGTGGCAGTCGAGGGTGATGGCCAGGTTCTGAGGCGAGGTCTTAACATGGTCGGCGTGTCTGTGCCACGTGGCCCCGTGTGACATGCGGACGAGCAGCGATGAGGCGCTGGCAGGAGACACCATCTGTCCGGCAGACCTGGGTGGCCAGGACGAAAGTTCCTGGCGAAAACCAGAGCTCCCAACTCTGGCAAAAGCCCGGGACGACACCCTTGGTCAGCAGCCAGATTCTGCTTCAGCACCACTGTGTATCGGAGGTCCGGATGCAAGACGTCCAAGGGTGTTTTCACCATCCTACCCAGCAGGAGCTCACAGGGGGCACGGGCAGTGACATAGTGGGGTGTGGTCCGGTACTGAAACAATATCCAGGCAATCTGCGTCTGGAAATTTCCAGTCTGGCTCTTCTTGAGCTTGTCCTTGATGGTTTGCGCCACCCGCTCAGCTGCTCCATTTGAAGCAGAGTGGTATGGCGGAACCATCATCCAGTGGATTCCATTATTCGTCAGCCAGGCCAGGTACTCTGTGCCGGTGAATGCGGGACCATCGTCGGACACGATGACGTCTGGCAACCCCTGGGCGGCGAAGACCTGTTGTAGCGCTGCAGTGGTTGCGCCTGCTGATGGAGTGGTGACAGGTAGAACCTCCACCCACTTCGGAAAGGTGTCCACCACCACCAGGAAGTAATGGCCCTTGAAAGGTCCCCCAAAACCCACATGTACGTGGGACCAGGGTCTCTGTGGGAACAGCCAGGAGGTGATTTCCTCATGACGTGAGGTTCGCTGATGCTCCTGGGACATTTGGCAGCTCTGCACCATGTGAGCAATGGCCTGGTCCAGGCCAGGCCACCAAACATGGGACCGGGCCACCACGTTGGTCTTTCTATCCCTGGATGACCCGCGTGCAGCAACTGCAGAACCCTGGACCGGAGACATTGTGGGATCACCAACCTCAAACCCCACAGTTGGCAGCCCTGCTGCAACCTCAGCTCAGCGGCCTTGTGGCTATAGGCCTGCTAAACCAATTCCTCCCCACGGGACACCGCCTAGACCACCTGAGACAGGACTGGGTCCCGGCTGGTCGCTTGCGATACCGCAGATCTGGAGAGCACCTCCGGGTATGTGTGCTCCAGCATGAACACTTTAGCAGGTTCTGGAACAGATCAGGCGCCTCTGGCAGGGGCAAGTGGCTCAGGGCATCAGCAGGTCCCAGGTCCTTTCCCGGACGGTAAACCAGCTGGTAACTCTAAGCTGCCAGCCTCAAGGCCCAGCACACCACTCGAGGTGATGCCTGCACAGGAGCTGCCTGGTCAGGCCTCAGCAGCCCCAACAGCGGCTTGTGGTCTGTGACCACCTCGAACTTCCGGCGCCACAGATACTGGTGCAAGCGTTCGGCACGGAACATGAGGGCAAACCTTCCTTGTCCAGCTTGCTGTAGCGTTGCTCTACAGCATGAAGCCGACGAGAGGGAAACGACATAGGGCGTTCCTGGCCATCCTTGTCCCTGTGCGCCAGGACGGCACCCACACCGTACAGCAACGCATCTACGGTCAGGACGACAAGCTTGGAAGGATCAAAGTGTGCCAGCCCTGGATCCTTGGTGATTAGCTCCTTGCTGCGCTGGAAGGCCCGGTCCTGTTCCTTCTTCCATAGCCATTGCTGACCATCTTGAAGCAGAAGATGGAGCGGCTGTAGATGCTCCGACAGGTTTGGCAGGAAACTCCTGTAGAAGTTGATGAGGCAGAGGTAGCTCTGAAGCTCCTTCTTGTTCTGGGGCTTAGGCGGTTTGAGCACAGCATCAACTTTGTGGGGAGGCGGGGCTAGGCCTGGCTGGGAAATGACATGTTTCAAGTACTTAACACTGGGAGCCAGGAAAATGCACTTTTCCAGCTTGAACTTGAGACCAGCGTCCTGCAGTCGTGCCAGAGCGTTGTGCAGGTTCTGCAGGTGGTCCCCGTCGTCGCTGCCAGTAATCAGAATGTCATCCAAATACACCGCCACGTGCCTCATGCCCCTGAAGAGGTTGTCCATCTCCTTCTGAAATATGCCCGGGGCTGAGGCTACGCCAAACGGTGAGCACGTGTCTTGGAAGACCCCCAAAGTTTTCGATATTGTGACATCCTTCTGGGAGGCATCCTGGAGCACCAGCTGCGGTTAAGCATTTCTGAAGTCGAGCTTGGTTAACTTCTGTGTACTGCACAATGCTGACGAGAGATCTTCAATCTGGGGCAACGGGTACTTCTCAACGGTAACGACAGTGTTCTTGATAACATTGAAATCCCCGCACATCCTGACACTGCCATCTCGCTTGAGGACTGATATGGTGGGAGCGGCCCGTTCAGATGTCTGGGCACCACGATGCCCTCTCACCGTAACCGTTGCAGCTCCTGGGTGACCCCGTCCTTCCCAGGAATGGCAGTGTGCGAGCCTTGAAAAAAACGTGGCCGGGCGCCCTCAGATACATAGATGTCAGCTGTCGTGCCGACGATTGTGCCCACCCCTGGCTGGAACAGGGACTTGAACTCGGTCAGGAGGCTGGGGACGCCTTTCACCGCATGCAGGCTTCCTGGTACTCTGGCAGACGAACACCCAGTGTATGAATCCAGTTTCGGCCCAGCAGTGTCGGCGACGACCCCTTGGTTATGTAAGGGGGAAGGGTTGCCTCGCTGTCGCCAAAGCGAACGCTGACCTGTGCCTGACCCTGGACCTGGGAGAGCTGCCTGGAGTAGCTGCGCAGCATCACGCCCAATGGACACGCCGGGAAATGTACATTTGAACTGTTTCCCGGCCATTACTGACACGCTGGCCCCTGTGTCCAGCTCCATGGAAATGGGGTGCCCACAGACTTCAGCGGTCAGCATGTACGGCAGCACAGACAACAGAACAAAGCCTGTGTGCCACATGTCAAAAATCCGAGGGTCCTCGGCCACAACGTGGAGCCTGGCCGCGGTAAAACTTGAGCCTGCTGCCGCACGCCCCTGCCGCATACGCTTGCGACGGCTACCCTGGCCGCGGGCTTGTGTGGTAATTGGGTTTGAACCAGGCTGCTGCTGCTGCGTGAAGCATTGTGCTTGAGAGAACTGGCACTTTGAAGCGGAGTGGGTACCACCACAGCGACGACAGGCACTACCCTTTGTCACCAAATTGTTGACCGCCGCTTCCGCCAACGGTGAGCCAGTCGCACGGGCAATCTCGCCGGTGTCCTTGGCGGCAGTTTCCATTGCCAGCGCTGCCTTCACGGCATCGGGCAGCGAGGGATCGGGAAACTGCAGGAGTCGCGTCTGCATGGCGGGGTTGTTGATGCCGCAGACGAAACGATCCTGGAGCAGTGAGTCCAGCTGGTCCCCGAAAATGCAGGCACTCGCTTACCCCCGTAGCGCAGCAAAGAACTGCCCGAGGCTCTCTCCTTCCCGCCGGCTCCGATTGTTAAAAACAGAAACGCTCCATTAGTGTGGATGGTGCTGGGTTGAAATGTGAGCGCAGTATGGCGAGCAGCTCACCCAGTGTCTTAGCATGCGGCGTGGCTGGTTTGAGAAGGTCGAGCAGGAGACTGAAGATGCGGGTCCCGCAGCTGGTCAGGAAAATGTGCCGCTGTTTGGCCTCGGGTGTGTCGTTTGCTCGGAAGAACACTTGGACTTGTTCCTTGTAAATTGGCCAGGTGGACCCATCTCCCTGAAACAGCTCCAGCCTTCCGTACAGCGGCATGTGGCAGCGACAGGGAGCGGCGTTTCGCCGCTCGCAACAGCACTGGCTGATCCGTGGGTACTCGTCACCAGTGTCACAATCCGCCCGGGCTCGTGAAATAGGGAGGGCTCGAGGCACCCTCCGTTAGATAGACGCTCCGCACCGTGGTGGTGACAAACAATGACTAACCCCGAGCAGCTGTGCTCATCGGTGTTTATTGGATGTGGTGCCCAATGTTGCCTATACCAAGCATGGTAGGCCACCGAGCCTGGCGGGCCAACGAAGATTATGCCCGAGGGGGCGTCGCTTGCTCTAATAGGAGAGGCCTTTGCCCTGCAGTGGGCGTAGCCAGGCTGATTATGAGGATGGCATACTTGGTGGCCCAAGATGGGTCCGGGGGTTGGTTTCAAACGCTGTAATAGATAGATAGCGCCCAGAAAGTGCATGAAGTATCATAAATATGCTAATGCTTAAAAAATAAAGGTGGGTTTTCTGCAATGCCAACTAGGCCAAACTGAAGTTCTTCTGTTCTCCTTCTGCGTGTATTTCCCATGAACTTGCTGGCCACCACAGTGTGCTGGATCCAATGTTGCAGGAGGCAAACAAGGCCCTGCAGGACTACCTGGGGCAGCAAAGCCGCCACTTCAACTGCAAGGCCTCCTTTGTGGGCTCGGGCAAGAACCGCTTCCAGATCGAAGTGCCCGAGTCCTGTGCCCGGCGTGCTGACTCTTCCTACCAGCTTCAGGGACAGCGCAAGGGCTACAGGTAGTTGTGGTCAATGCAGCTGAGCACACACTTGCCTGTTCACACTGCCAGTATATACCAAGTGCGTGTTCTTCTTTTAACTATACAAATTTTTAAAAAATCACTTGTGGCACTTAGCATAATTCTAGTCATTGTACTAGTTTACTCAAGGGCTAACATTACATCCCGTGCCAACGAATATAAATGCATAATCGACTAAATAAAATTGCACTAATTAACTTTTTAATGAATTGCCTTACGGCTCATATACCCATTAACAAATTGGTGCTGATGAAGCGTTTGCAAAGCGTATCCACTTAGATTTCATATTTAGGATGACACCAGTTTTGAGATATTTGTTTGAGATATTTATTTATTTACTTATTTATTTATTTATTTATTTATTATACCCTCAGGGCCAAAGGCATTACAGAGGGGAGTGGGTAATATAGGTTACAAAGACAATAAATACAATACAGTGAATTTTGTTAGGACATAATTTCAACATTCTCCAAAACAAACAAAGGTTGTTAGTGCATCACGAAATCGTTGGTTATCCTCGATGGCTGCAATATCGGGAGGGAGGCGGTTCCATTCGACAGATGTCTGGGGAAGGTATGACTGAAAACAAGCTTTAGTTTTGCATTTTTGAATGCCAACCTTGTGCCGATGATCAGTGCGATGGGAGATGTATTCTGGTGGTGCAATAAGATCGCCATGTAGCGTGACGTGATGATATACCTTGTGGAATAGAGTGAGGCGACTGATTTTCCGACGAGATCTTAAAGATGGGAGAGAAAGGTTAGTTTTCATGGCTGTGATACTTGCAGTACGGTTGTAATTTGAAAAAATGAAGCGAACGGAGTTATTTTGTATAAGTTCAAGAGAATATATAAGATTTTCATGCCCAGGGTCCCATATAGATGACGCGTATTCAAGTTTAGGTCTTATTAGTGATTTATAAAGTAGGAGTTTTAAGGACGAAGGAGCAGCAGAGAAGTTGCGACGTAAATACCCTAACATGTGATTAGCGTTATTGGTAACGTATTCAGTATGGGCATTCCATGTTAAGTTTCGTGATATATGTACGCCTAGATATTTATATGATGTGACGGAATCAAGAGGAATGCCATTAAGACAATAAGAAGAAGGGGGAGTGCTAGAGCAGCGAGAAACACGCATGAACTTACATTTGTTAATATTTAATTCCATTTTCCAAGTTTTACACCAGTTAGAGACCAAATTAAGATCGGTCTGGAGAGTATTAATGTCGTTGAGGTTACATATTTTGCGGAAAATTACACAGTCGTCAGCAAGAAGGTGGCTGGCAGAAGATAGGGTGGACGGAAGGTCATTAATATAAATTAAGAATAGAAGGGGTCCGAGGACGGATCCTTGTGGTACACCAGATAGTATGTTAGTAAGCGGTGAAGTTGTGCCATTAGTGAAAACAAACTGCCTGCGGTTGAGAAGGAAAGATTAAGATGACTTAATTTATAAAGCAACAATTGATGGCATACTTTGTGTCGTAGTCTGCAAAACAATTGTGTCGTAGTCGACATGCCAGGCAGGATGCGGTTGGGGTACGTCTAGAAAAACCATAGCCAAGGCAGGGAACAGAACGTGGATCATCGTGGGAAGTGACACCTGCATGTAGAACATCAGTGGGTTAGCGTGCTGTATTGAAGCACAGCAGCCGGGCCCACTATTCTCAAGTGGCCTTACAGCCAAGTCTCCCGGAAGCAGCGCCATTCACCCTTTAGTTCACAACAGCCAATCTTGCATCCATAAGATCCTTCAAATCACTGATGTGTGAAAGCCACTAGATGCAAGGCAACCCCATTCTTCCATTCTTCATACTTCATAACAAAGCACCACGCAAGAGAAACTTCGATGACGACATATCTTATTTTGTTGTAGCGCAAGCTGAACAAGGACAACAGAAAGGCACATCTGATACAGAGCGCTAACTTTCAACAACAGATTTATTTCCCGTTCTTGTCACTATATATACACCCTCGAAACGTCATACAGCACATGTAAAATTTCAGTAAAAATGAACAAAAAAATAAACCGGGAACCACACATAAGCAGTTTTCTGACTCGCATATTCACAGACATGTACACATTCAGTGCGAACAAAGATAATTGAGCTCTTTTGAGAAAAATGAAATGGAAGGTTTACTGACGCATGCGTTGCCGAATGTTGATATGTGTCTAGCTTCTATTATCAAGCATGTCATCACACCTGCTTCTACTCATGATGACTGTTTCTTTAAATCTAGGTTTGCATTTGCATCTCTGGCAATGAATGGCAAGAAAGCTATCAGCAGCCATGTTGTTTACTTTGTTATTGTGTTCTCGTCGCATGTCATTTATGCATCTGCCTGTTTGACCAATGTAGGATCGTCCACACCTGCGATGCAATCAATGAATTTGTCTTTATGTTTTTTTTCACATGCGGTATGTGCGATTCTTTCTGGCCTTGGGTTTCTACATAGGCTGACCAATTTATTAGGGGCCAAAAATAGAATGTTGATGCCGGTCCTTCCGGCAATCTTCTTTAATCTATGGGAGAACCCGTGTATATAGAGGATGACAGCAACCTTTCTTTTGTCAGTGCTTGAACCATGCACCTGATCTGTACTGCTGTGCTGTGCCGAAAGACACCGCATGCATTGGCTTAAGCCGCACAGTACGGTGGCTACAAGCGTCATGGCAGCAACACAACTAAAAACAAGGAATCAAGAAAACAAAAAGTTGGTGGCGCGAGCACCGCCATGTGACTCTGCTCCACGAATAAGGATGTGCAGTCCTCATCGCCTGCCCTCGCTGGAGGGCTCTGGTCCAAAGATAGATGAATGCCACTGCCTTTAGTTTTATTGAGGGGGCTTAGTGGCAGTAGTATCGGATTGAGAAGGGGAATGCAGCCAATGTTTATAGTTTTGCGTAGTGATGTTACAATAGCAGTATGTTTCATATCATGAGAAGCCAACAAACGAAGACACCAAGGAAGACATAGGGGAAATTACTTGTATTTCATCATCACCATAATCTTCATCATCAGCCTATTTTATGTCCGCTCAGGACAAAGGCCTCATCCCCTGCGATTTCCAATTATCCCTGTCTTGTGCCAACCGATTCCAACCAGCGGCCGCAAATTTCCTAATTTCATCGCTCCACCTAGTCCTCTGCCGTCCTCGACTGCATTTCTCTTCTCTTGGTATCCATTCAGTAACCCTAATGGTCCAATGGTTGACTACCCTGCGCATTACATGACTTGCCAAGCACCATTTTTTTCTCTTCATGTCAATTAGAATGTCGTCTATACCTGTTTGCTCTCTGATCCAAACTGCTCTCTTTCTGTCTCCTAAAGTTATGCCTGGCATTTTTCATTCCATCGCTCTTTGCGTGATCCTTAACTTGTTCTCAAGCTTCTTTGTCAGTCTCTAAGTTTCTGCGCCACATGTCAGCACCGGTAAAATGCTCTGATTGTACACCTTCCTTTTCAATGATACTAATGGCAAGCTTCCAGTCAGAAGCTGACAATGTCTGCCATATTCTATCCAACACATTTTTATTCTCCTATGAATTTCCTTCTCATGATCAATGTTTCCTGTGATTGACCTAGGTAAACTACTCCTTCACCGACTCTAGAAGCTGACTGGCGATCCTGAATTCTTGTTCTCTTCCCCAACCATTCGTCATTATCTTTTCTTCTGCATCTTAATCTTTAACCCCGCTCATACGCTCTCTCTGTTAAGGCCCTCTATCATTTGTTGCAACTCATCTGTAGTGTTGCTGAATAGAGCAATGTCATCGGCAAATCGAAGAGATATTCACCGCCAATCCTTTCTCCTAAACCTTCCCAGTTTAGTAGCTTGAGTGCTTCTTCCAAGCACGCAGTGAATAACATTGGAGAGATTGTGTCTCCTTGTCTGATGGGTATCTTCCTACTTTTATTGTGTAGAATTAAGGTGGCTGTGGAATCTCTGTTGATATTTTCCAAGGTATTTATGTAAGCGGTCTGTACTACTTAATTACGTAATGCCTGTATGACTGCTGGTATCTCTACTGAATCAAATACCTTTTCGTAATCTATGAAAGCCATATAGAGAGGTTTATTGTACTCTGTGGATTTCTCAATTACCTGATTAATCGCATGGATGGGATCCATTGTAGAGTATCCCTTCCTGAACCCAGCCTGTTCCCTTGGTTGACTAAAGTCCAGTATTGCTCTTATTCTATTCGAGGTTATTTTGGTGAATATTTTATATAATACTGGGAGTAAGTTAATGGGCCTATAGTTTTTAAATGCTTTAACCTCTCCCTTTTTGTGGATTAGTATAATGTTTCCATTCTTCAATTTTATGGGACCCTTGCAGTCGATAGACACTTTGTATCTAGAGCCGCCAGTTTTCCAAATGTTATGTTTCCTCCATCTTTAAATAAATCAACTGTTATTCCATCTTTTAATGCCGCTTTTCCTCGTTTCATGGCTTGCTAGGCCCTCCTGACCTCATCACAAGTTATAGGAGGAGTTTCTGTGTCCTGTTCATTGCTGTTTCTAGTAGAGGTATCCTGATTCCTCTGGGTACTGTACTGTACTGTACTGCACTGTACGGTACTGTACAGGTCAGTATAGAATTCTTCCGTGGCTTTTACTATACCTTCGAGATTCCTGATGATACTACCCTGCTTATCTTTCAGTGCATACATCTTAATTTGTCCTATGCCAAGTTTCCTTCTCACTGATTTCAGGGTGTGTCCGTCTTTTGCGGCGTCTTCTGCCTCTCTCACATTATGATTTCGAGTATCCCTTATTTTCGCCTTGTTAATCAGTTTACAGTCTGCAAATTCTATCTTATCTCTTGAGTTGGACACTTGCATTCTTTGTCGTTTCTTTATTAGGTCCTTTGTTACTTGGGATAGCTTGCCTACTGGTTGCCTTGGTGCCTTGCCTACCACTTCAATTTCTGCCCCTGAAACCAGTGTACTAGTTACAGTTTGATTCATTAGCTCTATGTCATCTTCATCTCTCTGTTCTAATGCTGCATATTTGTTGGCAAGTGCCAGGCTGTATTTGTCTGCATTTACCCTTCCTGCCTCTAGGTTGGCCTGTTTCTTCTTGACCAATTTTAATCTTTCTCTCTTCAAATTGAGGTGAATCCTAGCCCTCACTAATCTATGATCACTGCACTTCACCCTATTACTTCTACATCCTGTACTATGCTGGGATCGGCAGAAAGTATGAAATCGATTTCATGTCTTGTTTCACAATTAGGGCCTTTCCAGGTCCACTTTCAGTTGCTACGCTTCCTGAAAAAGGTATTCATTATTCGAAGCCTATTTCTTTCTGCGAATTCTGTCAAAATATCTCCTCTAGCCTTTCTAGAATCACCGCCGTAGTTGCCAATTGTCTGTTCACCCGCCTGCTTATTCCCCACTTTTGCATTAAAGTCACCCATTACTACTTTATACCAAGTTCGCACTTTTCTCATTGCTAATTCAACATCTCCATAAAACAGATCTACTCCCTCATCGTCGTGGCTGCAGGTTGGAGCGTAGGCTTGTAATAGTTTTGATCTATACTTCTTAAGTTTTATTACAACTACGGCTACCCTCTCATTAATGCTGTAGAATTCGTCAATGTTGCCCACTATGTCCTTATGAATTAAGAATCCTACTCCGTATTGCTTCTTATCAGGGAGACCTCTATAGCAGAGAACATGGCTGTTAGTCAGCACTGTATAAGCCTCACCAGTTCTTCTAATCTCACTAAGGCCGATGATATCCCAAGCAATGTCTGATAGTTCCTCAAAAGTCCAGCTAAGCTAGCCTCACTTGAGAGGGTTCAGGTGTTAAATGTTGCAAGGGTCAGTTTCCATTAGCGGCGTGTCCGGACCCAGAGATTCTCAGCACCGCACAATGCGTTGGCGGGCTAGTTGGTGCGAATCCATGAATACTTTGATTAGCGCAAAAAGACAGACACAAGAAAGACGACAGGACAAGGCGCTACTCTCAACTGACGTCATTTTATTGTGTCACTCCTTTATAGACGCTCAAACCAGAGGAACATGCGCAGTGAGCACCATGCGGTGGAGCCACCAACATCCGATCCCAAGAGCGCACTCATGCGACAGAATCCAAAAAACCAAATTCAGCGCTGTACAAGGTTAAGGAAGGCACACTAATGCACTGTGACCCCAATGACTGAATGAAAAATGCTTCTGATAACTCTCGGGCGATGGTGTCACGACTCTTCTTCAAAATTGTGGTATCGCGAAACATGGGTTTGCACTTGCATGTTTTACAATGCTGAGCCAAATGCGAACCTGTGCCTGTTGGTATGGATTGCTCATGTTCTCTAAGGCGCTCGTTAACACAGCGGCCTGACTGCCCTACATACACTTTGCCACATGACAAGGGAATTTTATAAACCACACCGACACTGCAATCTACAAACTTCACGTGGTTCTTTTCACAATCAGGTTTTTTACTTGTTTTAGAAATACGGCTGCACAACATCGACAGTTTCTGAGGAGCGGAAAACACTACCGGAATTTTGTATCTAGTGGCGACATTCTTCAGATTGTGAGCCACTCTGTGGCAATACGGCACAACTTCAGGCCTTTTCTTTTGTGTGCTGCAGTTACTTTTATGCCGCTTCCCTTTCAGTTTTTGAAGCAATACCTCCGAGACCGACGTCACCACCACACTTGGGTAACCAGCAGCCTGCAGCCTATTTAACTGTGCAATGAAACTCATGTTCGCAGAGTGATGACAAGACTTCTTTAAGGAAGATTCTAAACACATCAAAGCAATGGTGCGTTTCACAGTCTTTGAGTGCGCAGACACGTAAGGTAAAAGTTCTTTACGTGCACGTGGCGAGTACATCCAACAGGCGTGGCCTGTTTGTAAGGACAGCTGCAAATCCAAAAACTGGAGTTTACCGTCCCTAGATAGCTCATGTGTGAAAGTTAAACCTTTGCCATTGTCATTGAACAGAGTTAAAATATCAGCTACCGTCACGGAGCATTCGTTGTTAGTCTGTTTTATCACAACAAGAAAATCGTCAACATATCTAAAAATTTGAACCGAGTCATTGTTTAAAGCACTCTTAAGGGCGCGATCGACAAACGATAAAAAAATATTACAAAGAGCAGGCGCCACGCATGAACCAATACACACACCATTTTTCTGGATAAAAAGGTTATTTTGGAACTGGATAAAAGTTGCACTTAAATAAAATTCAAGAAGGGACATGAAACCTTCCGAAGAAAACCCGGTCGCATTGCGAAAATCTACCTCGCCACTTTCTTCGATGCACGTCATCACACTGCGAAACAGCTCATCATGCGGTATCGAATAGGAAAGATCTTCGACGTCAATAGAAAAAATGTCGGCTACTGAAGGGTTGTCTTCCAGAAAGGAAACAACATCGAAAGAATCCTTTATGCCATAAGGATCGTCAATAGTTAAATGCTTCAACTCTTTTTGCAAAAAGCGGCTAACCAAAACCTGCCAACAGTTGTTTTCACTGACTTTTGTACGGAAAGGCACATCCGGTTTGTGCGTTTTCGCAGTGAAAAAACCTCTAGAGCAAGTACCTTACATTGTTTTACATTTTTCACAATCTTGGTGAGGCCTATATTTTCCAACAAAGAAATGGCTTTGCGTTTTACCTTTTGAGCTTTCTCATTTGCCAGAATGAAGTTCTTGTTGACAGCCTCAATGGCTTTTTTGTTGAAGACCACAGACGGAGCTATTACAAAACCGCCCTCTTTGTCACTCAGCAACAGCCGAAGTTCATTGTCTCTAAAGAAAGATACTGTCCTTTTGATCATAGCTGTCTAAGGTGGCGCGCTCCCAAAAAAGCCATTGAGGCTGTCAACAAGAACTTGAGACGTTTGGTCTCAAAAGAAAAGGCCTGAAGTTGTGCCGTATTGCCACAGAGTGGCTCACAATCTGAAGAATGTCGCCACTAGATACAAAATTCCGGTAGTGTTTGCCGCTCCTCAGAAACTGTCGATGTTGTGCAGCCGTATTTCTAAAACAAGTAAAAAACCTGATTGTGAAAAGAACCACGTGAAGTTTGTAGATTGCAGTGTCGGTGTGGTTTATAAAATTCCCTTGTCATGTGGCAAAGTGTATGTAGGGCAGTCAGGCCGCTGTGTTAACGAGCGCCTTAGAGAACATGAGCAATCCATACCAACAGGCACAGGTTCGCATTTGGCTCAGCATTGTAAAACATGCAAGTGCAAACCCATGTTTCGCGATACCACAATTTTGAAGAAGAGTCGTGACACCACCGCCCGAGAGTTATCAGAAGCATTTTTCATTCAGTCATTGGGGTCACAGTGCATTAGTGTGCCTTCCTTAACCTTGTACAGCGCTGAATTTGGTTTTTTGGATTCTGTCGCATGGGTGCGCTCTTGGGATCGGATGTTGGTGGCTCCACCGCATGGTGCTCACTGCACATGTTCCTCTGGTTTGAGCGGTCTATAAAGGAGTGACGCAATAAAATGATGTCAGTTGAGAGTAGCGCCTTGTCCTGTCGTCTTTCTTGTGTCTGTCTTTTTGCGCTAATCAAAGTATTCATGCATTCTTAGCACCCTCTGCTGCATTACAGGTCTGACCGCCGCCTTGGTCAGGTGCTCTGCAGCCACTGGGGACTGAGGGCCATGGTTTGATTGTTGTATTCATATAGGAGGTTGTGGCCAAAAACTGCATCAGGGTGGCCAATCCTGCTCTGGTGAGGGAGCGTCTTTGTTGAAGCTTAGTGGGCCTTCCTAATTTGGTTGTACCTGGATTAGTATAGCCCCACTCGCTCTCGGCATGTTTTGCCGGCGTGAGGCATCCCTCCAAGCCTGCAGATGTAGTGTACTGGAGGAGGTGAAATTCACGCTCACCGCCGTCAAATAAAAAAAGAAAGGGAGCTGGGAGATTCAAACTTTCGATTAAGGCAACCGAGCATTCGACATGGCTCAGTCAGATAATCCCGTAGGCGGCGAGGCTACCATCTCGCCCACAAGTAGAACCCAGAGGGCCCTACATGCCTAAAAACTTTGATTTGTCCGCTGTAAATGTGCTTTGCTGATCACGATGGGTAACTTGATATAAAACGATTTCTAAACGGTTCTGGCCTCACACACATGCGCAGGCGGTCATGAATTTGGCTAGGCAAAAGCTGTACAGGCACCTCCGACTTGTGTGAAAAGTAATATTGTGCACAATGCGCTCGCTTCGAGTCAGTTTAAGTCAATTTCGTGTATCTCAAATGCTTGAAAACATGTTTGAATGTTCCACGCAATAGGGGCTTTGCTGATCGCAGCAGGTGACACGGCATAGTATTCCTCAATGGTTCTAACATCGTAGTTTCGGAGTCACCCGTACGCATGCGGCCATGAACGCGGCTAGATATGCGATACATTTTTGGCGAACTTGATCAGTACTTGAATGTAGCGTGAAAACAAAAAGAAAGTGAGAAAAACAAAGTTTCAGTGCTTATCTGGAATTTTGCTAGTCGCGTATTGGCGTTACACCAAACAGGTCACGGTCTTGGCGGCCTGTCTTAAGCATTGGAGAAGTCATTCCTGATGAGGTGGAACTTGTACTTAAATGGATGAAAAAACAACTTGCCACAGGTGGCGAACAATACCACATCTTCGCATTACGCGTGCGATGCTCTAACCAATTGAGCTACTGTGGCGCTGTTTTCCCATCCACTTTCTTGGGTATTTATATGTTACTACTAGAACTAACCTTGGGCCAGCCTGCGCCACCACTCGCAAACCGTGGCGGCAGATGTGAAGCATCCTTTCTGCCGCAGGCGTCACATGTACATGATCTTTCTGGGTGAAGGTAACTGGTCAATAAGCCCGTACATGCTACCTGAAGGCATCAATGTTGCCGGATTTGAGACCCTCGTTATGGAAGAACAAGAAGAAAGTGGTTAATCGTCTCATCAGAAGCCAACAAACATGGGGGAAACTACTTGTACTTATTAATTGAATTAAAGATAGCAGTACAGTAAAACCTCGTTATAACGAAGTTGAAGGGGGGTCATAATTACTTTGTTATAACAAATAGTTCATTATAGCCACTATCTATTTTTATTCACAGTTAGCAAGCAAGAGAGAATGTACTCACCACCAAATCTCACAGCAGCCCACCACGCGTAAAAGAAAACGGCCGTCGCACGGAAAAAAAACAAGCGAAGAAAAGACAGCAAGGAATTGCTACTTGATTCACACCAAATGGGTCATCACTGATCGATCAACAGCACACCTGCTGGCGACTCACTTCCCAGAAAAAAAGTGCTTGATAGATTTTTGCCGCCCCTTCTTCAGGCAAATGATGGCTTTTTCAGCTGCAGCCCCTATTTCGAGTTCGTCCTGGCTGTCATCGTGAGTGCCAAAGAATCACCGCAGCAGGTCTGCCGCATCCAGCGCTTGTGCGTTCGTCGGTACGTCGGATTTGCCAATATTAGGCTCTGGGCTGTCGTCAACACATTCATCACTATTGTCATTAGGCAACCCCGTCACCGCGCGCACAATTTCCGCCTCCGTTAGCTCTTTCGTCGTCACCATGTCAGCATCGGAACCAACGTACGTGCAGAAGGCGTTGCTGTCTTGCACTACGCCGGTGTCAAGGAGAGCATGCCACGACGCTGGGGCTTGGTCGCCCGCGGCACCCTCATTGGCGGCAGCACCGAGATCTTCGCTGTAACCGCCGCCGCAGACGCCAAATGAAGCCTGCCGAAAGCAATTGACAATCGTGCTTGCCGGTACAGCCATCCAAGCAACCTTTAGCATCTCGATCGCCATGTCCAAGTCGATTGTCGACTCACACTTCACTTTATTTCCTTAAAGTCACCCACATGGGGGTGTTACATAAGGGGTATTCGTAATATGCTCATATTGAGCAGAATCTGGTCGGTCACACGCTTGTGGTAGCCCGACTTAAAGTGCATGATAACTCCTTGGTCGAGGGGCTGCACAACTGTAGTACAGTTTGGCGGCAAGAAGCGCAGTTCAATGTTTTTGAGCACAGTCTCAGTGTGGTGGGCCACGCAATTGTCCAGTATGAGGCATATCTTCCGGTTCAGCTTGCCCAGCCGCTCGTCCCACTCCCGCAGCCATTGTGCAAAAATTTACCTCGTCATCCAAGCCTTATGGTTGGACACATAACTCACTTGGAGCTTTCGTTTGCCTTTGAAGCATTATGGTGACGCACTTTTGCTGACCACGAGGGCCGGCACCTTTTCCGACCCATCCATGTTGGCAGAAAGCAACACGGTTATGTGAACCTTGCTCTGCTTACCGCCCTGGCAGTGTTCACATTTGAGGGCCGAGATTTTTCGCAGCAGCATCTGGTAGAACAGGGCTGTCTCATCCGTGTTAAACAAATCCTTGGTACTGTATTTTTCTAGCAGCTGTCCAACGTTTGTCTCCAACCACGCCACTGCAGCTTCGCGGTCGACAGACAGCACTTCTCTGCTGACAGCCCTGCCGATGATGTCATGGCGCTCCTTAAAACACTTCAGCCAGGCCACACTCCACAATATCGTTGTGCCCCATGATGCGTGCGAAGTCCCTCGCTTTGCGCTGCAACAGTGCCCCACTCACGGGAGTGCCGCTTGCTCTTGCATCCTAAAACCACTTGAAGACCGCCTTCTCTACAGCTTCGAAAGCGGGGGCTTGCAACTTCTTTCCGTCTCCTTTTACGCCACATGCAACAGCACTGGTGGCAGCTTCTTTGCTGCTCAAAATCGTCAACAGCGTGCTCAACGCTATGTGGAAATCTTTGGCTACTTTTTTCTTCTTCACGCTGGACTCAACGGTTTTCAGCAGAGCCACCTTCTGCTTGATTTATATTGTTTTGCACTTCCGTTTGCCATCGTCCATCTCCTTCCTGGCAACGGGAACTCGCACAAACGAACCGATAGAAACACTGATATCGTTGATGCGCACGGAGGCAACGATAAGCAACAAAATCGCAGTCAGTGCCGCCCCATGCACGCAGCGGAAGAGTGGGCGGCTCCACTAGTTCCACAGGAAAATAGAGACCAGATGTGCATGGGAGATGCGAATGTTGCACGCTATAGGACATTGGCCTGATGGGCGCCAAAATAATCAGTAAATGCTCGTTGTGAAAAAAAAAATTTGCTGACAATTCCGTTACTTCCTAATGCGAAATTGGAGGTCAGCTCTTAGCTGTTTCGTCTTTTCTATATACTGAGGCAGATAATTTGAGCAAGACATGTAGGTACAGTTACAACTTTTTATTCCTCATTTCTTCAAGAAACACTCCACTCCCAGTTCTTGATTGTCATGAAGGTAGCTTTGTGGTCGGAGAAATAGATGGGTATATGCTATACTTGCTCCACCAATGCCTGGTTCGGCATAGTGCACCTCTGGATTCTGGCGGCGATAGCGATGGCGCTGGGCCTCTGCTCAGGCAGCTCATTTAGCAGCAGCGGCAGACGAAGGACTTCCTACGGTTTCCTCGCTCATGGCTCAGAAAGAACTGGCTGAGAATAAAATACTTATATAAGCAGACAGATTATATTATAATATAAACCGTCTGTGAGCCTCGTACAATCCGTCTGGTGCGGAACATTTCACACCAGCCACCGCAAACGGAGTGTAGCTTGGCACTCAAGGCAGAAAACTGTGCTAGTTGGTGTGTCATCACTATTCAAAAGACTAGCTCAAAATAGCAGGGACACAAACAGAGAAGACGGCAGCACGAGCGCTAAACATCAACTGAGGTTCTTACTGCGAGCGAAGGTACATATATACATTTCATTGGTGCATGCGCACACAGGGTTAAAACAGTACAAGCACATTCTAATCAAAATGTGGGAGACTGTTCTGTAAGTACATTTTTTCTTTTTTTGGACAAGGCAAGTGAAGCCATGCTGACACAGTTATCACCTTCTTTATCAATGTGATCTGCCTCACAAATCACACACCCCCACCTTGTGCCTCCCCTGCCAAGCACACACGTGGTATCAAACACAGGCACGCACCCGCATCGCTTACAGTGCATGGCCAAATGGCCGCCCCCCGCTAATGAATCTGGTAGATTCACTAGCAGATTAGATTCAACTTGGCTTATCGCAGTCGAACAGCATGTGGCACATAACACGGTGCTCCGCTGTGTGGTCTAGAAGGCAAACGAACTACGCTGCGCTGGCTTGGCTTGGCCGGCTCTTGGCCTCTGAGATTGCACCCATGCTGAAGCAATTTTGGATGCAACGCCCAGCAGCCATCCCATGCCGCGCACCACAGGGAGAAGTGAATGCACAGCGTGACCCCATGAGTTTGCACTGGGGAGATCTCCAAGGCGAGGCCCAGCTGAGGACGCCCGCACGGCGCGCCGTAGAGAAAGAGAAGTGAATGTAATAATTTTTCCCACCGCCGCACGTGGCCTTGCAGCATGGCCCAACTCGCACAGGCTTGTACGTCACCCCCCGAGAATGCGTGGGGGAGATCTCACAAGCCACGCCTAGGTGCACCTCACGGAGAAGTGAATGCACTAGTCTATTGCACTACCCCAGGTAGCGTTGATTGTGCAGTCAGGCACGTGTGATAGGCATAGAGGTCAGTGTAGAAGTAACATAGTGAGCTGCTGCTTGTGCGCAGTTGCACAGCTACGCGGTGCAGTGGAAAAGACCTGTGTTGCTTGACGACATATTCGATGCTGGAACATGCGAGTTTTGATCTGTCGCAGCAAATTAGTGCCAAACCCCACGGAAAGCAATGTACTCGGTGCAGAACTGTCGGGTATTTTTTGGCTTACGAGACGAATCTAGTTCGGTATATCTATTCGAAGGACAATTTCCCTTCGTTAAAACTAGGTTTTAAATACATAGATCTCTATAGAGATTTCAAGGAGAATTTCGTTTACTTCGTTATATCAGTTGTTTTGTTACATCCCACATTATTATAATGAGGTTAACTGTGTATAGGAACTATTCTACAATACCCTTGGAATTCGATATATCGGGGTTCAACTGTAGTCAATTATGCATTTCAATTTCACATGTGAGCAATGTCTGCCACTTCAAGTAATCCAACATAAGGACTGCAATTGCGCTATCGGCCCCAGGTCATTTTTAAAATTCTGTATGGTGTAAAGAAAAATTTACCTCGTATAGGTGACCAAGATAAATTTTAGTAATGTGGTAAACCCCAAGAAACTGTGGAATGTGCCTGACACTAGTTGTACTTGGCTGTTGGCCATCGAAATTCAAGAGCACTTTATTTAAGCATGGTAGCAGGCATCCTGTGAAAGCTAGAGTTTGCCTTTTCTTGTGACTGGCCTTGCATCTGTGTGACAGACGGTACTACACGGAGGAGTTGAAGCGGCTGGTGGCAGACCTAGCCTTGGCTGAGGAGTCCCAGGAGGCAGCCATCAAGGACATCATGCGCCGCATCTTTGAACACTTTGACCGCAGGTGAGCTTTCGCATTGTGGTGCAAGAAATTTCAAAACTCTCTACTTATTGCTTGAATGGTTTTTTTCCTAACACCTATGAAGAAGGCAAACTGACAGGGATTGGCTGTTACCCTGAACAAGAGTTTTTGTTCCTTTAGAATGGTTTCGCACAAGACAGTGTTTCTTGGCTAAGTGAAGAAATATTTTGATAAAGTCTTACACAAGAGCGACATCGCAGTTCCTGATGTGTAATGGAGGCACACTGCTAAATTGGTGCATGCAATTCACATTCACAAACTATATCATAATTATTAAATCGTGGGACATTCCATTTTCGCTTAGAGGCCACATGAGAAGCTGCTGGTTGAGGGCATGCTTTCGTTAACATTTTGATAATCAAATGCCCACTCTTTCTAACGTTGAAGTAGCAATAAGCATGCTGAATACCCTCAGCTTGACTGATTGATCATAAGGGATTTACATCACAACAGCCTGGAGGTGTGGCTAGTCGCTTGAGGGTATCCGAGCGATTGCTTCACACAATGGCCAATTCCAAGCATCTACCAACAAAGGCCAATGGCACAGTTTTGACCATGAAGGCTTGATTCTTTCTGTGTTGGATTTTTCCAATAATGCCAATGCGGAAGAAGCCACAGAAGGAAAAAAAAAATGATGCGTCATCACATAAAGCTTTCTTCTTTCTTTCTTTCTCTTTATTTTTTTAATTTTTTTTCTTGTACAGCTTCCAAATATCCGATATGTGGCACTGCAAATGTACGAGGGGGGGGGGGGGGTGCAAGAAGAAAACAAAGAAACTTTCGCTCGAGACCGAATCGAATGCATATGAAATAGTGCCAGAATCGAATCAAATCATACATCAAATATTCTTCAAGTGGATTGAATAATGTACAGGCTGCTTACCATTAATTTCAAACAATTTTATCTACGGGTGTGTGAATACTCGAATATTGCCATATCAAACCAAGTAGTGAACATCCAAATAATTTGATTCGCAAATCGAATGCCATATTTTTCTGCGTATAACCCGCCACTGCATATAACCTGCACCCTCAAGAACAAATGCCTGAAGAGGGAAAAAAATATATCAGCACATATAATCTGCGGGAAGAACTGGCTACAGCAGCAATGCTGAAACCTTTGCAAAAACAGTCTCTGTTCATGGATGTGCTACTCATTGATGTCGTATCTTAGGCCAGTGGCAGTACTCCTCCATTCTTCGGGGATGCTGACAAAGCTGGATTCTCACGCCGTACTTTATCACAGATGAATCAGTCACATGAAGTTCAGTGTTTGACGGAAGCCAGTCTGGTCGGGATGAAACATGGTTAAAAGGTAAACAAAAACCCGGGGCACTTCGCCGACCAAATAAAGATTTAAAAGTAAAGAAGACGGTTCGGCTCCCACACGGGAGCCTTGTTCACAGGTAAAATAAACGAAGGTGCTCGAGCAGCTCGCTTAAACAGTCTTGAACACATGACGCAGGCAGCGCGCATACACTGACGGCAGATTGCCATCGCTCCTGTTCAGAGTGTGTGGCGTAGTCTGAATCATGAGGGACTCAAGATAAAGGCGTCGAGATAGCCCTTTTTCCCTGGCAAGGACACGTGCCTTCCCCCAGTCGATTACGTGGCCGCTTGAAGTGGCATGCTCAGCCAAAGCACTGGATTTCACATTTTCTTTTTTGACGTCATAATTGTGCTGTTTAAGACGCCTTTCAAAGTCACCAATTTCGCCAATGTAAACGTAGTCGCAATCCGTGCATGGGACAATGTACACAACACCTGGGAATTTCTCTTTTGGTAATTTGTCCTTAACATTGACGAATGATTGCCATAGTTTCTGGTTTGGAATGTGTGCCACTTGAACATTGTATGAACGCAGAATACGGTTTAGAGCTTCACTTGTGGATGGGATATATGGTATTCCGGCGCGCTTTTGACTAGAGGCAGCATAGGGTAACTGCGGACGTGCCATTTGTCGTTCGACAGCATTCAAGAAAGAGCACGGGTACCCACAGGCTGATAGTTCCCGCCGTACCACGCTTACGTCGGCTGCGTAGTCTTCTTGCCTCGTGCAGAATTCCGGAACTTTCTGGGTTTAATGTTATAGACATCTGATACCAAAGGTGCATTGACTTTCCTAATGTCGTAAATCGGAACATATGAGACAAGCCAAATCAACAAACTATCAGACAAGTTGACAAAGAACGCAGCGGGGTCCAATGAGATGAAGCATTGTGGTGGTTCATTTCTGCCATCCTGTCACAGAGAAAAAATGTCAACATTCTTTTCACCTGCGCCAAAGCATCCGTGTCAAGGCACTAAAGCCAGTGAAAGTAAGAACATTCTTATTTATTTTTCTACTTTGACTTTTATTCGTGAGGGAACATTAAGCCTCTTCAATTATCTTGTTCTCAATACCCGCGGGCTGCCAGAGCTAGCCAGAGCGCATGCGTTTTTCTCGTGTTGCCCCAACTGCCGTGCGGCGCACTTCGGTGCGCATTCGTTTTTCTCTGGCCGAGTGGACTTCCGCCTGGCAGAATTTTGGACGCCTTCTAAATAGCAGACGAGAAAAAGAAACAATGGTTGCTCGCGGCCATTACTGTGGGGACTCGACGTATTGCAATTCATTCGCTTGAGCGCAACCTCTCCGGAGTCTTGTCTTGTCGGCGTAGGATACCAAGCAGCATGCGTATGGTTCTCTGTGAACCAAACGTCTCACCTTTTCTATGATATTTCTTTGGTAGTCACATTAGATGCCCAAAGTAGGCATTTGATTGTGGCCAACCTTTGATTGTGGCTTTCCTTTGAGTTGTTTCATTTCGGTTCCCCCGCCCCACAACAAAGAAAGACATTGTTGCGGCGCAGCAAATTGTCGCTTGGTGAAAGTTCGATTTTTTTAGTTCTTTTGCGAAAAGTAATAGGCCGTAGGTTGCTTTAGTTGCAGCTATTCTTATTACATTATTGCGATAGCAATTATATGGACACTCCAGGCACATTCCTGCCATCGCCCTCATGTTCCCTATAATGGCCGAAGCCGATAACATCGCCATCGTTAACTGCATGGTGTATGTGCGAGTGAAAAGGGGGGAAGGGGGGTCATGGGTGAGCTGATAGTGGTGGCTCAATCTTGTGTGCGCAAGAGAGAAAGTGAGGAGGAAGCGCGCCACCTTCGTCACGTGCGATACATCGGGGGGAGCGGAGGGAGGAGGGGCGGGCCTTAGGATTCTGTGAGCTGTGAATCTGTGATTGCGCAACATGTGTATTTGCCTTGTTTGACGCATTATATACCGTGACTTTTTCTTAGATACTTAGATTCATTGCTTACTTCTACGTATATTTAAATATCTTATTATACATCGAACTAACATGGGTAAGCCTGCACAGTACAATTGACAAAATAGTGTTTGGAATCTGTTACCGTCCACCAGATAGTAACCCCCAATTTTGCAATTTCTTACACCTCTCTTTAGAACAAATAAAAAAAGATATGCCTGCTGCACTTATTTTCCTTTTTGGAGACTTTAATTATCCCAGCATCAATTGGCCACTACTTTCAGTACCCAACAGAACACCCTATAGTGAACCCAAAGAGTTTCTTGAATTAACACTAGACTTTAACCTCCTCCAAGCAATAACACGCCCAACTAGGGGCGACAACCCCTGGATCTCTTATTAACATCTAGCCCGGAAAACATAAAAAATGTGAGTTCACTCCCTGACTTTAGCGACCACAACGTACTTCATATCGGCATTTCATTGCCATTAAAAAAGAAAGCCCCCACACAAAGATTAATCACTGATTACAAGAAAGCTAACTTCGACGCATTTAACCGCGAAATTGCACTCTTCTACAAATATTTTCAACAGTCATACTCTGCTCGCTCGGTCAACACCAATTGGGAATTATATAAAAACACTATGCTAAACTTAAAAAACATATATATCCTTACTATCCTTATAAATACCGACAAAAATAACCAGTGGTTTTCGCAACACTAAACGCCTACTTAAGAAAAAACGCCATTATCGGAAAGCAAAGTTAACTAATAACCACAGAGCTCACGATAGGTACGAACTTAGTGTCAAAAAATACATCAAGGAATTGAAAGCTTCCAAAAACAAATTTTTTCAACTGACCTCTTATCAATCTTTCAGTCTAACCCTCGTAAATTATTTCAGATTATCTCCCCGCCTAAGCCCCAAACTCAGCTCCAGCTATCAGACAACGACAACGTACTAATTGAAACTGAAAATGTGCTACAGCCCTTAACAACTTCTTCACATCAGTATTTTCCCCTGCTATACACTTCATTTCTCACGAATTACCATACCACTCGCTGACCACAATGCCCGATATCCAGATTAATGCTGATGAAATAGCTTGGCTAATGCACGCTCTAAAATTATCCTCCTCGGCTGGTTGCGATCAAATCAGCAGCAAATTACTTAAAAACACCAGTTTCCTGTCAAGCGCAATACTTAGCTTACTTTTCCAGCAATCAATCAGTACTGGTGAAGTTCCCCACGATTAGAAAAAGGCTCAAATCGTTCCCGTTTATAAATCTGGTGATCGAACGAAAGCATGTAACTATCGTCCAATTTCTCTAACCAGTATCCCCTCTAAACTGCTGGAACATATCATAGCAAGCAATCTAATTCACTACCTTTAATCAATTAACTTCTATTCATACCAGCATGGTTTTAGAAAACTGTTATCCTGCGAAACTCAGCTCTCTGAATTCACCGATGAAATCTTACAACACCATGGACGATCACCTACTAATTGACACAAACCGCGTCCCCCACAATCACCTACTTGCAAGATTATCTACTCTTGGAATCCCCCCATCACTGATTACTTGGATCGAACATTTCTTAAAAGGACGCATACAATACACATCTGCTAACTCTCGTGAACACACCTTTCTGATGTTACATCCGGTGTCCTCCAGGGAGCAGGCTTATCCCCCCTTGTTAGGGTTGGCGTCTGGCACCACGTGTTGAAAGGAATTTCATCCGACCATCTCACCCTACCTCGTCGAAATGAGGCGTGACTTCGCCTGCTATTGTTGGCGTCCCGCTCCACGTGCAGAAAGAACTTTCTCTCACCCGACCTGCTTCCACCAGGCCTCGTAGAAATGAAGCGTGACTTTCTAATTCGCCATGACCGTTTCGGGTGTCTGCCTGGCTGCCGGAAGCCCCGCAGTGTACAGGCCTCTTTTGTGTGTGTATGTGTGTGGGGGTGTGCGAGTTTAGAGAGGCCCTTTTCTCAAATTGGACCTAGAGGAGAACTTCCATGGACCCGCAACACGCAGAAGAGGCGGACAGGCTCTACAATTCCAGGAGGCGGGACTGCCTCTTCCTTTCAGCAGGCTCGGTATAACCAGAAGAGGAGGGGCCCTCTTCCTGTGCGGTCACGTCACGTCGACGGAAACAAGATCCCGCCCACGATTGTAGAGAGCCTTGTCTAAGGGGCTCCGAAATGTACTTTTCATCACTTCATGCTCTTCTCAGTTTCTTTCATCTACCTTTTAATAAACCGTGCAAGTTTCGCACTAGAAATCGTCTTGCTCTTGCTTGGTCACCATGGTCTCCCGGATGCCTGCAGCCCGCCGACAACGCCACGCTACCCAATAAGTAACGTCGGTCGAGCTTCGATAGGCAGGTGCCGCTACTTCTTGGCAGGAGTACGATACGCTACCCTGGAGTACGCAACACCATGTTATTTTTAATCTATATCAATGACCTGCCATGTAACACAAAAACCAGACTTTGACTTTTTGCTTATGACTGCGTCATCTACAATGCCATCCATAACCCTGGTAATTCCATTGACCTACAAAAGAACATAGACACTATCGTTTCATGGTGTGAAAAATGGTTCATGTCTCTTAACCTTAATAAGTGCCAATGTATGTCGTTTTCACGTGAGTGCAGCATTACAAGTTACGTGTACCACATAAGCTCAACTACAATATCACGAACAGACTGCTATAAGTATCTAGGTGTTCACTTGACATCGTCATTATCATGGATTACTCACATTGAAACAATATGCGCAAACGCCTCGCGCACTCCTGGTTTTTTGCGTTGCACTTGAAATCTCCATCGCCTGCTATGAAAAAACTTGCATATCAGACATACGTTCGGCCGAAACTGGAGTACGCATCATCTATCTGGCACCCCTCGCAAGCATATCTCACCTACGAATTAGAAGCCATTCAGAATCGTGCTGCATGCTTTATCATGTTAAACTACTCAAATAAAACCATCATAACTGAACTAAAACGCACACTCAATCTTCCTAGTCTCCAATCACGTTGTATCATCTCGCGTCTCTGCATGCTTCGCTCTTTCTACTATCACCCAACAGCCAGACACCCTCGACTACAACCCCCGCATAGAATCTCTCCCCGCCTCAACCACAGCTGTCCAATCGCGCACATTCAGTACCGTACGTCTTCGATGAAGGATTCTTTTTTTCCAAATGCAATAGTGCTGTGGAACACTCTGCCCGACTGTACTGTCTCTTCCACCAACCACACGACTTTCCGTGAGAAACTAACAATGCACCGCACCTACAGTGGTTTGTAAAAATTGCATTTCCTACTTGAGCCCTTTTAATTAATTAACTTATAGTGATTCGTTCTCATGCATAGTATATATTTAGTAGTATTTATGTAGTATGTATTTTGTTGTATTTTATAGCTTTTTACGGTCATTTTGATGATAGTACCGCTTGCTTGGTTCCCTCCTGAGCGTTGTTTCCTTTCTATTCTTCGCCTATCTTTTCTTCCTCTTTTCCCTCCTTTGTGTGATGAAGAGTTCCTCACACTTTGTTTGCCCCCGCCTTATGTAATGCCTCCGGGCCTTTAAGGCTTCAATAAATGAAAATGAAAAGAAACAAGGTTTTGTGTATACGTGCAGTGAACTTTGTTTCCAGTGACACTTTTTTGCCCTTTATCAAGCTGTATGTTCGTAGTTGTATATTCCATTGTAACTTCGCATTTCTAGTGTACGAGGGCGAGTCAAATGAAAGTGAGCCAATCAACCCCACATAATAATGGTTCTGTTCATTATCTCATTTCATTTCATTTCATTTTATTACCTTAAAGACCCACGAGGGGTATTACATAAGGGGTGGGTACATATATTTTGGTGAGCGAGTGTTAACACAACGAAACATGACTAGTAACATTATTGGCAAAGTTGGATGAGCACATGATGGCTGCAATGTCGTTGGGTAGGTCGTTCCAGTCTGCCGCAGTACGGGAGAAAAATGATGCGGCAAATGTGGTAGTTCGGGCACGAGGTCGGGAAACTTGAAGCGGATGACGAGTGCGATGAAATATGCGGGCTGGAGGGACGATGTGGGTGCGCGACCTAGTGAACTATGGAAAAATTTATGAAACAAGCAAACGCTGGCAATGCGGCGACGAAGTTATAAGGGCAATAAGTCGGATTCAGCTTTCAAAGCTGACACACTGATGTCGTAAGAATATGATGAATCGATGAATCTGGCTGCTCTGTTTTGGACTGATTTGAGTGCATTTATAAGGTAAGCTTGGTGCGGGTTCCAAATGGGTGAGGCATATTCTAATTTTGGTCTGACAAGGGATTTGTATGCTAATAATTTCACATGTTTAGGTGCTTGGCGGAGATGACGTCTTAAAAATCCAAGTGTTTTATTAGCGGATGAAATGATGTTCGTAATGTAATGTGTGTACTCGAGGACAAGTCGCCACACAAGGTAATGCCTAAGTACTTGTATGATAGAACCGGTTGTACAGGGATGTTAGCTATGACGTATGGGAAATGAAGTGGGTTACGGCGACGCGTAAAGGACAAGATATTGCATTTTTGAGGGTTAAGTTCCATTAACCAATTGGCACACCATTCCTGAATGCGGTTAAGGTCGTCTTGAAGAGATGTTTGGTCAGAAGCGTTATTAACCTTGCGATAAATTACACAATCATCGGCGAACATGCGAATATTACTAGAGACATGCGTTGGTAAATCGTTAATATAAATTAGAAACAGAAGCGGACCGAGGACAGACCCTTGCGGGACGCCTGACGTTACTGGGATAGGACTGGAGTTGTGGTTGTTAACGGTGACATACTGTGAGCGGTTAGTCAAGAATTCTTCTATCCATTTAAAGATATTAGAGGGAAGGTTCAAATATGAAAGTTTTAGTAGTAGGCGTTTGTGAGGAACCTTGTCAAATGCTTTTGCATAGTCTAGAAAAATAGCATCGGTCTGTACGTTAGAGTTAAGATTAGCCTGCAAATCATGAATAAAAATGGCCAGCTGTATTTCGCATGAGAAGCCTTTTCGAAAACCGTGTTGCGCAGAATGAAAAAAGTTGTGACAATCGAGAAAGCTCATGACATTGGAGTAGATGACGTGTTCCATGAATTTGCAGGGTACGCTGGTAAGGGAAATGGGACGGTAGTTAAGGGGTGAATTTTTTTTACCCGATTTGAAGACTGGAACGACCTTACCGCTTTTCCACTCGCATGGTAGTTGACCTGTTAACAGTGACTGTGAAAAAAGTAAGCATAAAAATTGCGCACAAATATCCTTGTTATTCCTCAAAAGCTTTGGGTTAATATTGTCGATACCGGATGAAGATGAAATTTTCATGGTTTCAATTAGGGACGAAATGCCAGATGGCGTGAAGACAACTGGTGGCATAGCATAATTTATCGCTGAGGGTGGTGCTGAAAATGATGGCAGTATTTCAGTTTCTTTCGTAAATACGGATGAGAAGGCAGAGTTAAACATAGTAGCGCACTCAGCATCCGTGAAGACTGTGCCTGACTCATCTGTGAGGGTTATTTCTGGTGCGTGATGCGGATTGATAACTTGCCAGAACTTTCTGGGGTTACTAGTTAGCATATTCAGCAAGTTGAGTGAAAAAAGGTATGCTTGGCGTCAGAAATAGCGGCGAGATAAGATCGTTCAGCTTCGTGATATTTCACCCATGCGCTATGCGTTCCCTGAGACCTGGCTGAACAATAAAGACGCTTCTTTTTGTTCTCCAAACGTTTCAGTGTTTTAGTAAACCATGGCTTTTGTGAATTAGAGTGAAAACTAATTTGGGGGATGAATCTATTAGTTAGACTTTCGAGTTTGTCTTTGAAAAGTAACCAACTTTCTTGAACGCTGCGGGAATAAAAGTGTGACGAGAAGACTTGAAAAAACGCGTTAAGTTCATTATTTATGGCTTTATAATTTCCTTTGTTATAAAGACGGATGTTTTTATGGTATTTGCGGCGCCGGTTTGGCGTAAGGAGAAGGTTAGCGTGAATTACTTTGTGGTCGCTTATTTCAGGCAGGTATGTAATGGGCTGAACGCTGTCTAGGTGATTGGTTAATATGAGATCTAAAATATTTGCACAGTTCTGTGTTATGCGGGTAGGTTCAAGTATTACCTGAGTAAGGTTGTGGTTATTGCAAAAATCTAGGAATTCCCGTGTTTCTCCATTGTTAGCTATAGGTGCGGGCTGAGTATGCCAGTCAATATTTGGAAAATTAAAATCGCCGAAGAGGAAGATGTGTGAATTCGGATGCTTTGCGGACAGTTGACTTAGTACGTTATTAAGCTAACGGGAAAAATCGTGGCTATTATGTGGCGGCCTGTAACAAACGCCTAGTAAAACTGTGTTAGGTGCTGCGTGAAAGATTAGCCACAAAATTTCGAGGTGATGAATCTTGTATTAGGGAACATGATAAATCTTGGCTGACGGCAATGAGTACGCCCCCTCCTCGTGAATCTTTACGGTCTTTCCGAAAAACTTGAAAGTTTGGTAGATCAGTCAGTATTTCGTTGTCTGTCATGTCACCGTTCAGCCAAGCCTCAGTTAGTATAAGCAGGTTGCTGCTTGATGACGAAACAAGGCTAGAAATAATTTCACGCTTAGGAATAAAACTACGAATGTTAGTGTATATAACGGAGAGCGAGAGGTTAGATAAAGAAGCGTTCTTGGCGCGGTTCCCAGAGGGTTCACGACGAGGTGATTGCTAATCTGATTGTGAGGGCCGAGTTGCTATTTCCTTGACTGTTTGCGTGGTTTCGTCGAACATGTAGCGCTTGAGACCAATATGCAGTGTCTTAAAATTCAGAGCAAACTTTGTTCTCTTTTCTTTAGCGAACGCGACTAGATGCTTTCGCGCATTTCGTATTTTGAGGGAAAAGTCCTCGCCGACGCTGAAGTTAGTTTCCTTAAACTTATGACCATTCGATAATATGGTGTCTTTAATCTTAGATGAAGTAAACTTGACGATGATTGGACGAGTGTGGTTAGGTTTGTAACGCCCAAGGCGATGGGCGCGTTCAATGTTCTCGGGGTTAATTGTTATACTCTAGTTCTGACAGCAATGGTTGATGACTGTTTCCTCAGAGCCTGCAAAATTTTCGGGTGGGTTAGCATCGGGAATGCCATAGAATATAAGATTATTGCGGCGCGAGTGATTTTCTGCATCCTCAATTCGCGCATCTAGAATGTCTAAATGTCGAGCAAACCCAGCACTCTCAGATTTCATTGCTTCGAAATCGGTTTGAAGATCTGAAAAAGCTTGGAAATGGGCTTCCAGATTGGTCATTCGCTTAGTCAAGCCGGCTATCGCAACTTCAGTGGAATTGATCTTAGTTTTGAGGTCTTGTATTTCGAAAATGAGCTTGGTTTGACCGGCGGATACATTTTTTAGTTCAGCGAGCAGATGGTCGATAGTGTTAGGGCCGGGGTTAGATTCGATATCACCTGCCAAGAGCAGCAAAGCACGCAAAACATTGCCGCAATCAGCTACAAGAAAAACGCAGCACTGCGGGCTCGGCAGCTGCACTAAGAAATAGTTGCTAGTTTTTTTTGCAAACAGGGAATACTTGTTACCAACCTGCATGATGAATACAAGAGGATTAGTGACTTGTGCGGGAGCACAGCCACCGAGCCCACAGAGCGGCGAAGGTGGTTGCAGCACTTTTATATCGGCGGGTGATGGCAGTGGTGATGCGGCTTTCCATTGGGCATCCAGGAATAGAAAACCGGGTAGTGGCGTTGTCGGACAGGGGGAGGCGTTGATGTTGGGCGGATGCAGGAATAAGATGCCGTTATCACAGCAGCTGGGTGCGGTAGTCGAGACAGTGGCGGGGGAAAGGGCGAGATGAGCAGCAAAGAGCGCGTTGGCAGCGACGGCAAACACCTGCATGATGAATACAAGAGGATTAGTGACTTGTGCGGGAGTACAGCCACCGAGCCCACCTTCTGAGCCCACCCAGTTCATTATCTACGAAGCATGCGCGTATAACACAGGCACCTCTCATTTACAAAAGTGACAAACAGGTGTGAGTGTATAGGTTCTTTAATGCTCTCATAGACTGGGTTCAACATGGCTGCGTGACATAATGGACACTCCAAAAGTTGAACAACGTGGTGTTGTGAGGTTTTTGATAACTGAACGTGTTTCCTAAAAAGAAATTGGCTGCCGTATAGCTGCCATGTACATTGAACATTGCATTTTATTTTTCACTGTGAAGTGTTGGAGCAAACTGTTCAAAATAGGACGTGAAAGTTCTGACACTGAAGTGCCTCCGAAGCTGTTATAAATGAAACGAGCTGCTTTTCTTTGCACCATTTCTATCTTGTTAGTATCAGTTTTAGTAAAAGGGTCCCAAATTACACATGCATAGTCTAGGATCGGCAGAATTACAGCTTTATATGCGAGTAGGTCTATATTGGGAGTAGAAAGTTTCAAAGCCCTCCTTGAAAAAGAAGCTTACGGTTAGCATTAGCTACTACATATTAACGGTGCTTAGTCCAAATGAAGTCATTTGTGTTCCAGGGTCCGAGATACTTATAATGTGTTACTTCGGAAATAATTATGTTATTAATACCGTACGGAAGCGTTAGTTTATGCTTCTTATCTGAAATAGACATAAAAACAGTTTTCCCAAAATTAATCGACATTTGCCAGGCATCGCACCAGTCGACAATTTGTCGAAAAACATCGTTCAGCAACTCCTGGTCAGTAATATTGTCTATTTCTGAGTACAATACACAGTCATCAGCATAAAGCTTAACCATAACTGGAATACCGTGCAGCATATCATTAATGAATAAAAGGAACAAGAGAGGTCCTAGGACCGAGCCCTGGGGAACACCAGAGTCTACTGGAAGCCGTTGAGAAGAATGATTATTAAAAACACCAAATTGTTCTCTACCATCAAGGTATGCTCTGAGCCAAATAATTAGTCTGGAGTTTTTCAGAATCTTGCTCAATTTGTAATGTAGTTTTTTGTGAGAGACCCTGTGGAAAGCCTTTGAAAAGTCCATAAAAATAGCATCTATTTGTTTCCCATTGTAAATTGCTTTCGCAAAGTCGTGCAATATAAACACTAATTGTGTAATTGTAGAGTAGCCTTTTCTGAATCCGTGTTGATGCTTTGTTAGTATATTGTTTTCCAAGAATTCTGAGATATGATTATGGATTATGTGTTCCAAAAGTTTGCATACCGTAGATGTTAAAAAAATCGGATGGTAGTTTTGAATGCAGTGCTTTTTCCTGTTTTATGTAGTGGCTTCACTCTGTCTGTCCGCCAGTCACTCTGTACTTGTTCCTCGCACAGTGACCGTGTGAAGAGAACGTGCAAGTACTTTGATGTCCATTCTGCATTGCTTTTTAAAAATATGTTTGGAATGTTGTCCAGGCCAGAAGATTTTTTATTGTTCAGTTGTAAAAGCATGCTTAGTATACCTGGTTCGCTTATTTGAACATCGGGTATAGGCGGCACAGACATTTAGAAAGGTGGCATTACATCACTATCATTTGTATAGACGGATTTAAAGTGTTTGTTAAATGCATTTGCTATTTCTTTGCCTTCGTGAACTGCCTTACCATCAACATAAAATACATCACATTCCTTGGATGTCGTAGAAATAGAACACCAAAATTTCTCTGGAGCTGTGGTTATGAAACTTGGTAGCGATTCACCATAGTAGCATTGTTTATCGGCATGTACTGGACTTATAAGCTGAGAGGAAATGTCGTCGATATTTTGCTTTACCTTTTTTAGGCTTGTAGCGCAGCTCAGAAAGAGCAAAAAAGAAAGGAGGTAGGGGTAATGAAAGGGAACGGAAAACAGAGTGAGCGCTCACTCTGTTTTCTGTTCCCTTTCATTACCCCTACCTCCTTCCTTTTTTGCTCTTTCTGAGCTGCGCTACAAGCCTAAAAGGTCATGACGTACCAACTGGCCCAAACTGCCACGCTTTTGTTTTACCGACTGCACATTTTCGATTTTTAATTTTTTCTTTACACGTTTCTGTTTCCTTTGGAGCCGCAATGTCTCGCGGGAGATCCAGTGATTATTGTGATTTTTCTTTTTAATTGCCAACGGGACAAAGCTATCAATGCACTCTAACTATTTTTTTAAACCTGCACCATAACGACACTACGTCTTCCGTGCTACTTGAAAAGTCATCAAAATTAAGCGAAAGTATATCTATAATTGATACATCATTGGCTCGAGAGAAGTTGCGGTAAGATGGACATTCAGATTTCTTATCTAACATGGTGTCTGTAACGGTGAGTAGTACAGCCTCGCGATTCGATATGCCATGTACTATCTCCCAATTAGTTTTGGCGCTAATTGATCCACTGACAAAAAAAGGTCAAGCATTGACTGAGAACTGCCTTGAATTCATGTGCTTTGTTCCACAATTTTAATGCCAATCGAATTTGCTAAACCTGGATAGACTATCAATCGTTTCCGGTATTGTGAAATGAAGAACAAACGACGTGGATTGGGAAATTGATGAATGGGGTCATCTTGCTCCATGACAATGCCCGTCCCCACATCGCTGATGTAATTAACACAAAGCCAGCAAAGTTCAAGTGGGAAACGCTGCAGCATCTGCCGCTGTACATCCCAAACCTGTCGCCCTGCGACTTCCTCATTTTGGGGCAATTGAAGAAACGGCTCAAGGGAACCATATTCGTGTTGGACGATGACATAAAAGAGTCAGTTACAGACTTTTTGAAGCAGCAGCCCAAGGAGTTATATGAGACGGGAAGGATGCAACTCTAGTCAGTGGGACAAATGTCTAAATGCTTGTGGAGAATACTTTTAATTTTTAAATAAAGTATCCCGTTTGTCATATATATGCATTGGTTCATTTTCATTTGACTCGCCTTCGTATGTTTTGCAGAACTCCTGCTTTTTATATGTGCTCTCTTCTGCGACTATAATTTCGGCGCAATTACAATACACGACCGGTGACAGCTGCTCCTGTACAATGCATTCGAACAGAGGACGGCGTCATTGAGATCTTTCCCTGGCCGTTGCATATGTACAAAAATGTAAACAGGGTTCTTGAATGACAGTTTCATTAAAATATTTGTCCTCAATTTGTTCATTTGAGGGCCTTTACATTTTTCATATTAGCGGCATGCACTGCTTTGCTGGTTTCGAACTGATATAGTTCTAAAGTTTGTGTGGTAGTTTCTTGACTTAATAAATAAGCAAAAAACATGGAAGCATTAATACCAGTTATTTCGGACACAATTTTTCGGACATAAGAGTGTATTCTTTTATGAAAAAAAAATACATATTTTAGTTGTCTTTACAGTGCGTAGCGTTCAAGAATTTGTTCACAGCATCTTTGGCAATGGCAATGTAGTTATTATTCATGTATTTCATACCTTGACAAATTTCATGAGGAGGAGGACGAGCTGCAATGTGCACCCCCCTCCCCGCCGAACGAAATTTCTGGCTATGCCATTGCTCCCAAGTATGTATATTCTGTCACCCGATTCAGTTTGTCTCCTTGGGCTCAAAATCAAATTCAAGTGGCTGGTGTTTGTGTGTGACTGTCATACATACTGTTTTAGTGGAATTTAAAGATATTTGCCACTTATTACACCATTTGTTGATAAGGCACAGGTAATCATTGAGCTTAACTTGATTATCAACAGAGTTAACATGAGTGTAAATAATACAGTCATCTGAAAATAATCTGGCCTTAATTTCTGAGTCTACAATCAGGTAGCTTATAAATAGAAGAAACAATAACGGCCCCAGTAACGAGCCCTGAGGGACTCCCGAAGTCGTATCACAACCTGAAATGAATTCTTGTCAACACTCACAAAATGCCTGCGGCCCACCATAGTAGATCCTAGCCAACGAATGATATTTGGGTTTCTGAGTGCTGAGTGACATTTCCTTAAAAGTTTTCTATGATTTACCTGATCAAAGGTTTTCCTAGAGTCTAAATAAATTATGTCAATTTGACTCTTCTGATCAATAATTTCACTAAAATTGTGTATTGTTTCTATTAATTGTGTGACCGTTGACATTCCCTACCGATAACCGTGTTGACAACTGTTAAAGAATTCAATGTGCTCTAGAAGTTTACAACAGGTCGACGTTAAAGCGATTGGGCAGTAATTACTGACCATTTCTGGATCTCCAGTCTTGGAAATACGGACTATTTTGCTAATTTTCCAGTCATTCGGTACCGTACTTGTTGATAACGACTCCCTAAAGATTAGTATGAGGTATTTGGCTCACCATTCTGCATATCGCTTCAAGAATAAATTAGGAATATCATCAGGGCCCATTGGATTGGATATTTTCAGGTCCAAAAATAAGGTCAGTAAGCCTTCCATCGAAAGGTTTGTCTTCAATTGCACAAGTTTCAAGAGCGGATCCAGCAACCACAGACTTGTTATCGTCTTCACTGAAAACACTTGCAAAATATTCATTGAAACTGTCGCAGATTTCTGACTTATAACTTGTAGTTCTGCTCTCTGTCCACATCTCAGCGACTTTTTCTTTGCTATAGCCAATGGCCTCCAGAACTTTTGAGGTGATTCTCGTAGAAATTTTTCCAGTGTAACATTATAAAACTTGAACTTGGAATGTTCGAGAAGGGACCTCAGTATACTGCTTAGATCTAGCATATCACTCAACACAGCTGAATCACGTGTGCGTCGGTACATCTTCCTGCGCCGGCTCACTTTTCTTTTCAACTGAATAATGTTCCTTGTTATCCAAGAACTGCAGGGACGTTTCTTTTTTTGTTATCAGTGGCACATAACGTGTTATGCACCTACTTGCACCTATGGACTAAAGATTTGAATTCTAACCATAATATATAAAGTTATAAAACCAACATCCTTCTATTTCTTGGTGTTTCTTAGTACTGCTGCCTTTTCCTTGTAGTCTCCAAAATGTACAATAACAGGCCTGGAACAGTCTGCGCTCGTTCGACCTATCCTGTGAATGCGCTCAGTGCTCGCCACAGAAACGCCCAGTTTGTCCTGAAAGACACCGCTTGCTACACTGTCTTTTAGCTGGTCATACGTTTCACGTGGAACTTCAGCAATGCCGCGAATATTGACATTGTTCCGACAAGAGCGGTTTTCTAGGTTGTCTATCTTTGTCAACATTTCGTCCATGGTTGCACGCAAACTGGACAGTTCTTTCTCCATTTCATCAGCCCTTGAAGATAATTCGGTCACACTAGATAAAACCATTTCCATGCTAGCTAGTGCTTGCTTCATTTCAGATATATCCGCCTTAATTTCATTTTGACCTTCAATAAGAGTTTGCAACAAAGCTGTCGTGTCAGGCCCCGGGCTAGTTTCAATATCGCCACAGCACAACAGAAGGCCGAAAATGACATCGTAGCACTCAACAGCCACAGACAAGAGGGCATGTAAGCTCGGCAGCACCAGTAGACCAGGACAATCGTCGCCAATACAAGTGTAATCCCGTCTTTCACTAACCTGGACAAGGGTGACAAGTAAATTGTTCATTCTGCTCGGGCCGGTGCCGCCAAGCTCACTGCCGAAGTCGGGGAAAGGCAGGCTCGAAGAAAACGCCCCTGTTGATAGTGTCAATGCTCCTGGTATTGCCTGAGTGCCTATACAGCAGCTGCCAGTCCAGTGCCATTCGGTTACGCTTGTCACAACCGCCTCTGTAGCTTCTACGGTGCGTGTTGAAGCTCCCTTCACTCCTCTTTCATGGTTACCCCTTCTCATCCTCCTTACAGGTCGCCATTTTGCATTTAGTAGTTAGTGAATAGCGCATGCGGTGCGAGCAAACTTATACGTCACTCCTTCCTCCAGTGCTCTCTTAGTCTGCGCGAAGCGCTGCGCGATATGGTGGTGAGCCAAATCACCATTGGGATTTCTGGCTTGGTCATGTTTACTCCATTGCCATTGCCGATGTGAGGGCTGCTTCGTCCGTGTTGTCATGCGCGGTTGGGTGACTGCTAACTCTGAAGTGATCTGGTTCACTTCAATGTCACGTGATTGATTCTTACGTGATCACATCTGGCGGGTGAATCTATCCCTGTTGAAGAAGTGGAGAAGAGAGCCATGGGCATGGACAAGTCATGCATCCGCAAATGGAGACAGTTTTCGCAAAGATTTGAGCTTTGTTGTATGCAGTTATTACTGCAGATTATATGTGCGTATATCTTTTTTTGTTCTTTCTGGGCTGTTGTTACGGGGGGTATGGGTTATACGTGGTGGCAGGTTATATGTGCTAAAAATGGTAAACTTCTGTACACATACCTGTTATGGCAACGTTGGACATACAATTCTCGCCGCCTAAGTCGATAAGCGCCTCGTCACATGTTTATTCTTATGGTGCTTGTGTTTTGCAGTCCAGACCAAGCCTCAACACAGGTGATCAGTGTTTCATTATTGATGGCATCCATTGTGTGACACGAAACCAGAGGTAGCTTCTGGTGTCTGTACGATTCCAAAATAACAATGTGTTTCCAAACTTGCACCAGAAGTTTACATGCCGGCCACATGACATCGGTGCACAGGCTGCCATTTCAGTCGCTCAAAATGACGCACTGCCTGACGCACAAATCTTGGACGCATGGCCAGGCGCGTACGATTAGCCCCGTGTGGTTGGGCCTTAACACACCCACAATTTTCGCGGGCTTAAGCAAGAAACTAGAAGTGCACTTGAATGTAATACCGCTGTCACATGGCCACTTTTGATTGCAGTCGAGTTTGATCTGAATCGAAATGCTCAACTGCAATCAGCTCCCTCCCATAGCTAAAGCAAATGCACCAATTGCGGTCAAAAAACTCAGCCTCGGTCAGGCCCCATCCTGATCGAAAGTGCACCATGTGACACCTGTATAACATGCCGCCGATTCATCAAAGAAATATATATATATATATATATATATTGTGAGCATTATTTTACCCCTTCATCTTCTTCCTCTGTATATATTCATCATCATGGCCAGCGTCATCGTCCAATACTTTATTTGTGTGTGCAGAAGGTGTACCAGTCCTAGCATTGATTGATACGGGAGCAGCTATTTCTATTATTCACGGTGACTTGTGCTCTCGTCTACGCAAAGTTACTACACCTTACAGTGAAGCTGTTCTTCGTGGTGCAAATAATGTTGTGATTCGTCCATCGGCGCAATGCACCGTTATAGTTTCGATCGACGGGTTACGCCACCATATCCAGTTCGCAGTGTTGACTTCCTGTGCTCACATGCTTATACTAGGGTGGGACTTTCTCTCTTCGGCGTCTGCTTTCATCTCGTGCCGTCAACGCCTCGTTAACTTGACAGAGACTGACAATCGCTTACGAACTGCTGACGATTGTATGGTGCCCCTGGCCACGAACAACTCCTTGTAATTAACTCTGACATCACCGATGGTGACGTTTTAGTTGTACCGTCAGCCCGTTGCTTATCCAAAGGGATTGCTCTGGCAGCCAGCCTTGTTCGCTTCACCAACGGCACGTCCACTTTGGCTGTACTCAACACAACCAATGAGCCAGTGTTGCTTTCTAAAGGCGCCGTTCTCATCTGCGTCTTGGACACTCAGGCTGTCTCTGTGCTTACCTCGACTACTGCTGTTTCACAACCACCCACAGCTATGGATCCGGTCCCTGCTTCTGTTCTCGCTAGTACCATCAGCTCCGACCTAACGCCACCGCAGATGGGGGAGTTACTGGCGTTGTTATCCAAGCATAAAGACTCCTTCGACGTCCACTCTCCTCTTCTGGGACAGACTTCTGCGACTGCTTATCGCATACACACAGATGGAACTTCCGTCGTGCGCCGGCGACCATATCGCATTTCTTTTTCTGAACGCCATATAATCGATACCCACGTTGCCGACATGCTGAAACGTAGCATAATCCGCCCATCCTCAAGCCCTTGGTCGTCACCTTTCATTTTGATGCATAAGAAAGACGGCTCAGTGCGATTTTGCGTAGACTACCGTGCCGTGAGCAAAATAACCCACAAAGATGTATATCCAATGCCCCGAATCGATGAAGCATTAGATTCATTACAAGGCGCGGAGTATTTCTCCAGCTTTGATCTACGCCCCGGATACTGGCAGATCCCCATGCACGAAGCAGACCAGGAGAAAACCGCCTTTGCCACACCCGGTGGACCTTATGAATTTAACGTAGTGCCTTTCGGCCTGTGTAAAGCTCCCGCCACGTTTCTGCGGATGATTGACACCGTACTACGCGGCCTAAAGTGGAAGACTTGTTTATGCTACCTTGACGACATCATCATATTTTCATCGACCTTCCATCAGCACTTGCAGCGCCTCGACGAAGTCCTGACATGCCTCTCAGCTGCTGGCCTTCAGCTGAATACAAAAAAGTGCCACTTCGCCAGCAAAACCATCAAAGTGCTCAGACACCTTGTCAGCAAGGAGGGCCTTCGACCCGACCCCGACAAGATTACCGCTGTCCTTCGCTTCCCCAGGCCTTAACGCGCCAAAGACTTGCGTAGCTTCCTTGGCCTAGCTTCGTATTTCCGGCGCTTCATACGTAAATTTGCCACCATTGCAGCGCCGCTCCATCAACTCCTTCCTTCTGGAGCTTCCTACGTATGGTTGGGCGAATGCCAAACTGCTTTTGACACCCTCAAGCGTGCCCTCAAGTCTGAACCTGTGCTGTGTCATTACAACACCGCACCCACTCTTCTACACACTGACGCCAGCGGACACAGTATTGGTGCTGTTCTTCTGCAACGTCAGCAAAATTCTGAAGAACGTGTGGTTGCATACGGAAGTCTCACACTAACAGCTGGAGAGAAAAATTATACGATTACTGAGCAAGAGTGTGTCGTGTTGTTTTGTCTGTCCAAAAATTTCGGCCTTATCTGCACGGCCGCCACTTTACGGTCGTTAATGATCACCACGCCTTGTGCTGGTTGGCGACGCTAAAGAATTTAATGTGACGTCTCGGCTGTTGGATACATCGTTTACAAGAATACGACTTCGACGTCACCTGCAAGTCTGGCAAGAAACGCCAGGATGCTGATGCTCTCTGTCGTCGTCCCCTACCACCGTCTTCAAACGCTGCTTGCTTACCACCTTCCGTGAGGAAACCGCTGGGCGCGTCGCCTGCATTCCCTTCGCTCGCTGCTCTCGACCGGCTCCCATCCAGCCAATCTCATACGTTTGCCTCTAGCCAACGTAATGACTCCTACTTCCACTCCGTTATGGAATGTATTGGCGGATCTTCTCGCTCACCTAACGCTCGGCTCCGTCGGCAGTTGAAGAACTTCAAGATCGAAAATTCGATATTATACCAGTACGTGTTTCATGCCGAAGGACACCGTTGGGTTTCTGTCGTTCCCTGATCACTTCAGGCCCAGATATTGGAGACCTTTCACAACGATCCCATTGCCGGTCACTTTGATTTCCATCAAATCTATGAGCGAATTCGCAGCCGCTTCTCTTGGCCTGGACTTGCAACCAGCGTAGCCAAATACATGGCTTTCTGTTCGCTCTGGCAACACCGCAAACGACTGACCTCACCTCTGGCTGGATTGCTCCAACCTGTCCCGTGTCCTGAAGCTCCTTTCGCAGTCGTTGGTATCGACCTCTATGGACCGCTACCCTTAACCACTGGCGGTAAACAATGGATCGTCACAGCTGTAGACCACTTGACACGGTACGCTGAAACAGTCGCACTGTCTTCGGGATCCGCCGAGGAGGTTGCGGCCTTTTTCTTGGAAGCCATCTTTTTACGGCATGCAGCCCCACGTGTCCTTTTGAGGGACCGCGGCAGGACCTTTCTCTCTAAACTTCTCGCCGATGTTCTCCGTGCGTCCAATACCATCCATAAAACGGCTTCCAGCTACCACCCTCAAACTAACGGTCTCACAGAGCGCTTTCATCGCACAATGTCCGACATGATATCTATGTACATCAACCCTGACCACATCAATTGGGATGTCATTCTACCATTCGTCACTTTCGCATACAACACGGCCGTCCAATGCACTACGGGGTACTCACCCTTTTTCCTTGTGTACGGTCGCCAACCGATCACTACCTTGGACGTTTCTTTCTTCGGTGTCACCGTGCCCTCGTCCACATCAGTGTGTGAGCAGTTCGTTTCGCACATTGGCCGGTGTCGCCAACACCGGGCAATGTGCGAACAATCAATGCCACCTCAACATGAAAACACCGCCTCAACAAATGCGAACACCGCCTCAACACCGACTCCAGTCAACAACACCGCAAAATTCGCTATGATGCATCTCACCGTGTCGTTTCCTTCCACCCTGGAGACGAAGTGTTACTGCGGACCCCAGTTCGCGCTCCTGGATTGTGCGAGAAATTTCAGTCCCCTTTTATCGGGCCCTACATTGTTGGGGAACAGACTTCTTTGCCACTTAACTATCGTGTCACTCCAGTTCCGCCTTTGGACGGCCGCTGCCGTGCCACAGAGATTGTGCATGTTTCTCGTTTAAAGCCTTTCATACGGCGTTTCCCGCCATATCCAGCGTAACCAGTGGCCTGGTTGGCCGCTTCCTCGTGTGGGGGAAATTGTGTGAGCATAATTTTACCCCTTCATCTTCTTCATCTGTATATATTCATCATCATGGCCAGCGTCATCATCTTTAGCGCACAACCTGCGAAATAAACAGTTGAGGCTTAACAGCTGTCTCGCAATATATATAGCATGTCCCCATATTCGCTATAAAAAAGAAAGAGAGGGACTACCTGATTTCTCTTTTTTTTTTTTTTTAGCTTTCACATTAAAAGCAGTGCATCATCATCTTCATTTGTGTGCCGTTGGCCACAGATACCAAACGCACAGCGGTGGTATTCTTGAGTGATCATTTTAGATACAGCTATCACTTCTGCATTGCTATTTCAGCTGTATAATAATGACATTGTTACCGTCATTACACCAAGAACACAAGTTTGATTGTTTGTAGATGATTGTGTGTTTTTTCGTCAAATTATATGTGCGGAACATCAAAACGAACTTAACACGAGTCTGACAATGTGCCTGATTGGTGCAGTGAATTTTCTATGACTATTCACATAAAAGAAAAAGTTTTTATTGAGATAACCCATAAAAAGAATCATTTAAACCATACTGATCAACTAGGCTGATCAACACTAAAACAGGTTTATAGCTACAAGTATTTAGGCGTAACTTACGTTCTTACCTTAGAAATGCCCCGTCAAGTATTAAACTTCTAACATATTAGACCGAAACTAGAATATGCATCTACAGTGTGGGACCCTTTTATTAATGAAAACATTAATAGACTTGAAAGAATTCAAAGAAAGGCTGTCAGGTTTGTTTATTTAAAATTTTAAATAACAAATTCTCATACCGATCTTATGGCAACAAACAAGATTGAAACGCTTGAAGATCAAGAAAGGAAATCTCCCCTTTACTTCCTTCAGTCACTACTGAATCATTAACTCGCAATAGACTCCTCCCTACACTTATCCTCTTTATCTACCCGACATACCCGACACCATCACACGCAGTCACTAATGCCATGTTTTACAACTAACTGCTGTAAATTGTTTTTTGCCTGCGTACTATATCTGTATGGAACCATCTTACAACTTCGTTGCAAGTGTTGTGTTCCGCATTTTAAGTGTTCGAGGAGTTCTTGTTCTGAGCCCTTGTATTCTCCTATGTCATCACATGACATTAGACGTCTCATTGCGTGTGCTAGTTGGATCTAACATGTACTGAAGAATGGCCCAAGTTTTCTTGGGCCTGAGGGTGCCTCTGAGAGAGTCACAGAAGCTGCGCCAATTTTGATTATTCAGCTCCTTTACATAGGTGTTAACTTCATCTGCCAGCAGGGCTATTCGGCACCTAAGTTTGCAATTGCGCCGCTGCCATTTCCAGCGCTTGGTAAGGCTTCTGTGAGCCTCCCAGAGGGGAGCAAGATGGCTGTCTATTGCTGGTGTTTCCGTTGGGGTCTTGATCTCTCTGGTGGTGGCAGCATGGGCTTCCTTGTGGAAACGTTTCCAACCTGCGGCCATGGCTGGAAATGAGGAAGCAGCCTGTTGTCGTTCTCTATACTTTTTCCAATCCATAAGGGTTGTAAGGTTTGACAACCCTAAGGGTTGTCAAACTTTAGTCGTGTTAACACTAATACACAATAGATACTTATCACTACGTAGTGTCTCATCTAGGTTACACCACGTGACCCTCCCTCTCATTGTTGACAAACGTGAGGTTCAGCATGGTGTCCCGGCCAGTGCTGTTTTCTATCCTTGTAGGAGTGCCTGGCCGCATAATCAGTACGAGCTCACGGGACTAGGTTTCTCGTGGTAGGTTGAAACCCTTGGCAGTGTCTCGTTGATACCCCCAGGCCTTTTTGCCATGCGACATCTTCGATGCAGATGAAACTGCTCTGTTCTCAAGCTGTTACCAAGCTAGACAGTGACGTACATAGGAAACAGCTGCGCATGCAGGAAGTGGAGCAAGGGGCGCATAACCGTCTTGGTTGCAGCAAACACGATCGAGACGGATGTCATAGGCAAGGCTCTTAAGCCTCGTTGCTTCAGAAATATCCGTACACTGCCGGCAGAATAAACAGCTAATCACGAGGCTTGGATTAGTATGCGAGAAATATTCAAGCATTGGCTGATCGAGCTCGACCGGAAGCTTGAACTGAGCAAGAGAAAAGTGCTTTTGGTTGCGGACAGCTGTTCCATGCGCGTGGTCGATGTGGATCTGAAGGCCGTTAAGCTTGTTTCTCCCTCCAAACAGAACGGCAGCCCTGAAACCAATGGACCAGGCAGTCATTAAGAACTTCAAATCATTGTACTGGCGCCACATATTGAAGCACATACTTTTGCGCATGCACATGAAAGTGCACCTGGTGATGCTGCTCACGTCCTTGCATATTTTGGTGCGTGGCTGGGATCAGGTCACGGCAGCAACAGTTGCTAACTGTTCCCGTCACTGTGGCTTCACAGTGGCCGATGAAGCCCAAGGTGTAGAAGCAGCTTGCAAGCCCGGTCAGCACGAGGTCATCCCCACAGGATTGCGCAATGCGCTGGAAGAGATCAGCTTCGACTACTACCTCAAGGCAGATGGCAGCGGGGTGGTGTAAAATGCTGTGACGGACAACGACATGATCAGGCAGGTAACTGGCGAAGAACATATTATTACAATATCATGGAGCGATGCTCAAGAGATGAGCCGCCGCGAGAACGACCAAGAAGTTGGTCAGTGCCCTTGGCACGAGCGAGTGTCAGCCTGGCTGCCTGGCTCCAGTGTAAATAGCATCTTTCGTCTGTGTCTTTACACACGTAACATTTCTGGTGGAGGTCAGCGATCCCCGTCCTCGCGACGGAACTTGTCACCATGCCTCCCGGTGACGAGCCTGCCTCTGCAACGGCTTCAGCTTGTCCGACGGCTCCAACCGTCACGGTTGCCCCACACCGTGACCCAGGTGTGTTCTCTGGCCTGGAGGGCCAGGATGTTGACGACTGGATCAAACTCTATGAACACGCCAGTGCTAATAATAGGTGGGACCCAACGATTATGCTCACCAATGTCATCTTTTATCTCGGCGGCACCCCACGCGTGTGGCACCAAACGCATGATGACAAAATAACCAGTTGGGACAGTTTCAAAGAAAAGCTACGGGAACTGTTCGGCGACCCCATTGGGCGCAAGGCTGCCGCGAGAAAGGCTCTTGCATCTCGTGTTCAGTCATCTACAGAGCCATACGTTTCCTACATCCTCGACGTCTTGGCTCTATGCCGTAAAGCCGACGATAATATGTACGATAAAGTGGCACATGTGCTAAAAGGCATCGCCGACGACGCTTTCAATTTGCTTGTTTTTGGCAACATCTCGACTATAGACGCCATTATAAAAGAATGCCGTCGCCTTGAACAGGCTAAGAGCCGTCATATCTCACACCACATTGCGCGGCTATCCAACACTGCTGCTACGTCGACATGTGAGGGTCGACCGCGTCAGACCACCACCTGCGACGAGGTCACCCGTATTGTTCGCCGCGTAATCGAGGCCGCCTGTTCGCCAGCCTTCTCCACGATGCCTCCCGATCCGCCAGCAACCACCATTGCGATGATTCAGGCTGTTGTCAGACAGGAAATTGAAAACATGGGTCTGAACACCGTGTGTTCCACGTCTCGACCCAGTGTTCCCCAGTTATCTAGCGGTCCCCCTCTTTCCCGGCAGTCCTTTTCTGCCATATCTCACCGCAACCCCTCCGAATGGCGTACCCATGATGACAGGCCGATCTGCTTCCACTGCTGTCGCATCATCTACGTCGCCCGTCACTGCCGAAACCGATGGCCACCACCTCCTCGGACTTACGCCGCCACTTATTCCCGCACCTTTGGACCTCCTGTACCCTATGCCACCCGCCATGAACCCACTACCGCTGATGCCCCTGCTCCGAACCTTCGCTACAGCTGCTCGCACTCACCTCGATGCCACCAGTCTCGTTCGCCCCAACCCCGCCGCTTCTCTTCGCCGCCTATCGCCTCCTGGACCCAACCGGAAAACTAGGCACTGCAGCTTCTGGAGGTGAAGCTGTGTTGTCGACCCTGCCCTCAAATCCTCTGCTCACGTTACCCACGAACCGAAACCTACTTGACGTTGACATTGACGGCTATCCTGTCACGGCACTCATTGATACAGAAGCACATCTGTCTATTATGAGTGCTGCCTTCCGACGACGACTGAACAAGCTCCTCACCCTAGCGTCGGCACGCGTCGTCCGCGTTGCGGATGGCGGTACTGTGCCTATCATCAGCATGTGTACAGCACGTGTCAGCATCGCCGGCCGCCACACTCCTGTCCTCTTCACCGTAATTGCTCATTGCCCCCACGACCTCATTCTCGGCCTCGATTTTCTCTCCGCCCATTCTGGCCTTATTGACTGCTCTTCCAGTACCCTTCGCCTTGAGTTGCCAATGCTCGCAGAACCTTCTGACGCACCCCACTGCCGCTTACGCTCCACCGGCTTCGCCTGCCGCCAAAGTCCATAGCCTACATTGAACTGTTGTCTTTCCCACCAGTTACTGATGGCTGGTACCTCGTCGCTCCTCTGCCCGACATCCCAATACACTATGACGTCACCGTGCGTCACAGTATACTTACCATTACTGCGAACCACACTCGCATGCCTGTCTGTAACTTTGGATTGGCAAAGCAAATTCTACCGCAACGTATTGGCCTTACCACCATTGATTGTCTCGGCGACCAATACGTGGCAGCGTTATCGCCCGATGGTTCTCGCGAGCTTAGCATGCCCCTCGCGCCAGCCTCGGGCGTTGATCCCAACATAAAGAAAATGGTTGCGACGGACCTGTCCTCTATGCAGGCTGAAGATCTTTGCGAAGTATTATTGTCCTACCGCGATATTTTCGACTTCGACGATCGCCCATTAGGGCAGACGCTCGCGGTCAAGCATTGGATTCTTACTGGCAATGCTGCGCCTATTCACCGACGACTGTATCGAGTTTCTGTGTCGGAACGCCGAGTAATTCAAGATGAAGTGAACAAAATGCTCGATAAAAACATCATTGAGCCTTCATCGAGTCCCTGGGCGTCACCTGTGGTGTTGTTTAAGTCACCTGTGGTGGTGGTTGGTTGGTCGATGAAGACGGACAAGGAAGAAGAACACAAGGCTCCGATGCTGTCCCTGCTTTGCAAGTAATAGAGGCGTTCGGTCTCGCGCGCCTGTTTTTCAACTTCGAGGAGGGTGAAGACGAAGCTCTGCGTCGCGCTTGCATTTGGTGATGATGACCATTGCTTTCAAATAAAAGAAGCAAAAAGTGATCACAGAGTATTTTGGTCAATAAAATTTGTTAGTCACAAGTGCTTTCTAGCAATCCAGTCTCAATTCTGGCTGTTTTTCAATGACTTTCGTTGAAGTGAATTTGGTTTAATTTGAAGTCGTTAAGCATCTCCGTGAAATTCGAATTAATCAGCTTTTACTGTACATTATTGACTTGTTATCATGGCACAGTGGCAACGCACTCTCTCGCAAAGTCTCATATAACTTATGCAACAATGCAAAAAGCAGGCAAACAGCCTGTTCTTATGTAGGTGAAACAAATGCAAATCAAAACTATGCACTGAAGACAGCCAGTTGCATCCCTTCCTGTGAATAATTGCATCCTTCAAGTATAAACAGTTCTTGCACGTCCACAGCTAATCAAGTGTGCAGAAATATCCATGCCTAACATGCTTCTAATAACAGTTTCTAATAAGTTTGTGATTGCATTTATTAGTGTGTAAACTCATATAGTGATATACGCTGTCATAACTACCTTTATAAGTGAAGTACAATGCTACTTTCAAGAACATTTCACCCCAGGATCTTAAAAGAAATTTCTGCATTTGAACTTTACAAAATACCTAGTTCATTCAATAAAGGACCACAAACAGCTCTTTTGTAATGACGCACATCTATTGCAATTTTTACCAACCTACAGGCAAGAAAAAAGAACACCAAACTCTCGACAACAAAATTGTTCTTCAATTTATTCACCTGCCACTGTGGTTATGGCATTCTGCTACTAACACAACGTGAGGCATTTAATGGTCAGCCATGGCAGTCGCCTTTCGATGGAGTCGCAGCTATAAAAAGCTAATTTAAATTTAGTTCATCATCCTTTATTGAACCCAAAGGCCACTGTATATTGGGGGCAAGCATGTGCCCCTCTTATGCAAAATGTAACGTGCAAATAAATATGCAAAATCTAACAAGCAATACTAACACCAGCCGAAAGCAAAGGGTACAGTTGCAAAACAAGCATCTTTCTGATACTAATGTAAAAACATTTGTCATGTATGTTCTTTATTTCGGAAAATCCTCGGTACACGCGCGCACACACACGCACTCTGCGTTCCGTCCCACTGCACCGCACACAGCTTGGTCTGCCAATACTTCACTCACTAAGTTCGTTGTTGCGTGCTCCCCACATGCCAACCGTACACACACACCTTCCGTTTTCTCCCTCCTTGCCACACACCGTTGCCTACCGTCCCGTGCCTGCTATTCTACACAGTTACACAGCCTACTGTCTCGTGCTTGCGACTCTACACCACTTGGCAAGGCTATTCTCGCCCTGTACCCTCACACATTCATTGCGTCAATATGTATTGTTCAACAACAGTGCACAAATAAGCATGGCACCGACTTTGCCTTTCTGGCCCTCTCAATTTGCTTCGAAGCACGGAAAGCATGGCGGTTTGCTTGAGTCAGCTTCTCCTCAATGTAGCAACGTTACATGGTGAAGCATACACGAAAGTATTGTGGTGACACATAGCAAGAGTGGGAAGGGGCAATTGTCATAGGACACAGTATGTATGTATTCCTTAATTATACACGAGTGCACCCGCCGCCTCCTGTTACAGTATGAGCACTGATATGCCTAATAAGTGTGGTGGCAGGCCTTCAGAGCTTTTTCGAGTGTGCCTGTGGCGATTTGAGCTCTTAAAGGGCCCCTCACCAATTCTATCCATTTTGAGCTGACAAGCGCCGTGCATACTATTCTCGCTAACAGTCGCGTCTGCTAAATATTACATCGCTATGCGCCGCGGAAAGAGCTGAAATTTCAAACCAAATGCCGTCTGCCCTCCTCGTGCGCGCCGCACTCCCAGCCAGAGAGTCTACGCATATCGCCCAGGTACGCCTATGTACATCGCCCTGCTGTGACATCGCTCGTAGTGAAGTGTGACTTCGTGAATTTTTCAAAGCAACACCTGTTATTATTTGTGTAATCTGTTGCTTCACTAGACGAATTAAAGTTCAGCGAAATAATAAAACACTGTAAGGAGGAAATAATAAAACACACTAAGGAGGAAAAATTACTTGATAAATACCAGCACAAAGATATTAGAGCTGCAGATCCACCCAAAGAAACTAATGTAACCCCTGCAACACGTAGCTCCACCGACAGTCCTACAGGCGAGCATCCAGAGCACTGCAGCAATGTAGTAGACATATCCCAGAGTCTAAGCCCCAAAGAAGTTGATCTCCTGAAACGTAGTCTAACGTTTTGTTCGACGAACAACCTGTGAAAAATCTGTTCAGAATCGGGCAGCCCGGTTTATTCTATCAAATTATTCCCGCTACGCTTCTGTATCCACTGTGAAGAACACACTAAACCTGCCTGATCTGTTTTTACGTCGTAAATTTCTTCGTCTCTGCCTCTTTCACAAAATCTATCATCAAAATGAAGTGTTAAAAAGCTGTCTTTTTCTTCAACCGACGCACATTTCATCGCATGTGGACCACAAGTACAAGGTTGGTGTGCCATTTTGCCGAACCAACTTATATAATTATTCTTTCATTCCAAAAACCAGTGCAGAATGGAACCACCTTCCTGCATCCATCGCTGCCATTATCGACACTAAGTTCAGAACTGCCATTGAAGGTTACTTATTTTGTTAACTTGTATTTTTATAAATTGTACTATTGCACACTTGTATATGTATTACCCACTCCTTTCTGTAATTCCCTTGGGCTCTGAAAGTATTTGTAATAAATAAATAAATAAATCAATAAGCGAATACGAACTCCACAAAGACATAACTGTTTTCACGACGCATGTGCATCAAGGAGTTCTTTTTCGGTAGACCAGATGTAGGAAAAGAAGATAGAGACTCTCTTAGCCCATCTAGCATGTGGACACTGTAAACCGAACAGTGCCCGGACCTCCATTTATACTTCAAACTGATATCAAAGGAAATTCTAGAGTCAATGCAGCATTGCCGGAAACACAAAAATTTGACCCCAGCTCAACACCAAATTCTTAAAGTACTTGCGAAAAGGAATGATATTGTAATAAAACCAGCAGACAAAGGCGGCAGTATCGTAATCTGGCCTATAGAAAAGTACAGGAATGAGGCCTCTAAACAACTGAGCAACTACACCCATTACAGAAAACTCGATTCTAACCCAACTTCAGATTACAGCAATAATGTGATAAGAACAATAGCGGAGCTCCTGTCCAGGCAACTATTCACGCAATCTGATTATCGCTTCATGATGCCCAAGAACAAAACAGCAGGCCGCTTTTATCTTCTTTCTAAAATACATAAAGTTCCGGTCGAAGAAATATTTACAGCAGAAATCCCAGGTCGGCCTATTGTGTCTAATAACAACACACCTACTGAGTCACTATCTAAATTCTTATATAACCACCTGTCAAACATACCCACCACCCTCCCATCTTTCGTTCAAGACTCGCCGCACTTCCTTCGAATTATCTATGGCATCAACGCCAACCAAATCCTTCCCGACCGCGCTATTCTAGTCACTTTGGATGTTTCTGCCCTTTACACCAACATTCCCATGAGTGAAGGAATTGAAGCCGTTTCTAGATCCCTCGCAATCAATCCCCAAGCACACGCTCCTGAAGTTTACTTATCTCTCCTTAGGTTAGTTATCATGCTCAACTATTTCGAATTCGATTCTATACACTACCTGCAAACTTTTGGCACTAGCATGGGTACGCCATTCGCTCCCACGTATGCGAACATCTTCATGGGACAGCTTGAAGCAGACCTGCTGAAATTCTACCCTTTAAAACCCCACACCTATCTTCGTTACATTAATGACATATTTACAATATGGGAACACGGCACAAGCGCCTTAACTGACTTAAATAGCCATTTCTATCACTTTCACCCGAGTATTAAATTTACTGCTCACCACTCTCCTAGTCAGATCAACTGCCTGGACACGACGGTCTGCTTAGAAAACGGAAAACTGAGAACGACACCTTACCAGAAGCCTACAGATAGCCAGCAATATTTAGACTACAACAGTCATCACCCACGACATTGCAAGCAAGGAATTTTTGTCGGACAAGCGAAACGTATAAGAAGAATCTGCAGCGAAGGCCACGATTATATCCACTACCTAAATGACCTTAAATCAATGCTAGCAGAAAGGAACTATCCCCAAGCTGCTCTCGATAGAGCTTATGATGCCGCGTCAAGATTGGAGAGACAGTCGGAATTGGCGAAAAGACAGCCCACATTAGAACCTGACAGACCGCCGGCCTTTATAACAAAATATTCTAATGCACTCCCAAACGTAAACAACATCCTAAGAAAATACCACCCAATATTATCAAGCGACGAGCGTCTGCGAAAAGCATTCCCGGATGTACCCAGGGTTACCTATCGCCGAAACAAGAACTTTAAAGACATGTTAGTGCACGCAAAAGTCAGCCAACAGCATTCCCCCGTAATAAAAGCATGTTATCGCCCTAGGTGCAAAACCTGCAGGCACCTTCAAAGTGACATTAAAATTAAAAGCACCGCAAATGGTTATACACATGAAGTCAAATCTAGCTTCACTTGTACAAGTTCGGATGTGATTTATATGCTTGAATGTTCCTTCTGCAAGAACCAATATGAAACAGGACAATCAATGAACGTCAGATTAAACAGGCATCGCGCGGACACAGCTAAAAAGCTTCCCAAAGCCGTCGCCGAGCATTTCAACCAACCAGGTCATAACTTTGATAAACTTAAACCCTACATCTTTCAGTCAAATTTCCGTTCTGAACGAGAAAGAAAATACAGGGAATCATACCTTATCCATAAGTTCAAGACATCGCAACCAATAGGCATAAACACTTCAAAGGGAGCTTTAGAATCTATTCGCTATGCTAAACTCCAAGCTATAGGCAACAACACTTAGTTTGATTTCTTGGCGTATCCCCCCCCCCCCCTCTTTTCTTTCCTTTGCTTTTTTTTTTTTTTTTTGTCAGCCAGCATGTCAGACGCCCTTGACACGCCGGCTAACGCGCGTGCGTTGACAGACCGGGGGGGTTGTGCCCTGGCTTTGACCTTGTACACAGCATTCATTCCTTTACTCTCAATTCGACACGCTAACACATTTTCCCGCGTTCCCGCATCCTCCCACATCACACCCTTTCCCCTTTAGAAGAACCCCACCTATATATACTGTGGCGAGGAAAGCGTACGTCGCCTTGATGAAAACAAGTCCACTTGTCAAAACGTTGGCTCCTGCATTCACCTTGTTCACGCTTTGCTCATCGTCTTGAATTTCCATCTCCCGCATTCCCCGTCTTTCTTCTGGATAACCAAATGCCTGTGTGTTCTTGTTTTACTTCACACCGCAGCAAGAGAGATGTAATTCCATTTTGTCTGCTTCTTCCCACGTCGTGCAGTCACGAGCGCAGACAACAAAAGTATGTAATTTTCTACCATGTTTCATCACGCAATCATGCTTTATGAACTGTTTATGTCTGCGTCAGACAGTGCATTGGTATTCGCATAGCACTGGCTTATACCGCTAATCAGCTGTTCTCATGCGCAGCTTGCAAAGTAATGTGCGGCATAAAATGAAACGAACGCAACAGCTTGTGTGTGGTGCCGTTAGCAGAAATGCACCTCGCAGCAAAAAAGCAAGGAAAAAAATGAAGGTGGGGCCCGTGACGTATGCGTCACACAATCCTCGAGCTCTGGTATGGGAGAACACAGGGAAGAAATTTCGCTTGCAGAGGCTAGATGGGGAAAGTGGAGAAAGTGTCTCTCTTTACAGTGGCCCGCGCCTCCTGACATGATGGGTTCGCGGCACTGAAATATTTCTATCTCTGCTATTAATGAACCAGCTTGTAAAATTCTGGCAGAACACTCCTTAGATGGATGGATGGAGTAACTTTACAGAAAGGTCCTGCAATCTACGGGGCGCAAGGTCCCATAGAGCGGGCTACTCCCACGTTGGGACCGGGAGTTGCAACTCCCTGGCCGCATCGTGGGCTCGCTGGACGGCCCAGAGCTGCTCCGCCAGGTCCGTGTTGCGTAATGCGTCTTGTAGCCTGGCGGAGTCTTGATCCTTGTTTGCGTAGGTCCGACCACACGGCCAGAGCAAGTGATGTACGTCTAGTGTGCTATGGCAATTTTCGCAATATGATGTTTTGTATAGGTCAGGCATGTAGTGGTGTAGTCTGTTCTGCTTGGGGTACGTGTTTGTTTGAAGCATTCTGAACGTCAGGGCTTGAGGCCTGGTGAGCGTATTGTGAGGTGTGCTGTATATTCTGCGGTCTAGATAAAAGTGCTTTATGATCTCGTTATATGTGGAGGGAGGGTCCCGATTCTCGCTGGGATGGTCACGACCAGAATAGAGGGCGTCGCGGAAGGTTAGGTCTCGCGCGCTCCTGTGAGCCATCTCATTGAGATTGCGAGGGGCGTCGAGGGCACGTAACAACTTCCAGCATATTACCGAAATTTGCTGTGTGGCAAGGTGAAGGGCCCCTTAAGGGCAGTAAAGAACATGCATTCATTTTTTTCGAACTGCCCTATTTTTCTGATGTTTTCGCGGCCCCTTATGAGTCTGAAAAATCGGATGTTGACTGTACAGCTGACTAAGGGCATGCTTCAAATAGTCCGTGAGGCGAACGTGCGGCGGAAAGACGACGAGAACAGAAAGGACCTACGCATTGAAGAATGAATGGGAAAGGAAGTGTGCTGCCACCGTTTTGAAGGAGCTTGAGCTCACAACAACAAAAAAAAAAGTGTTGACTGATACCGAGGTACAGATGCCCCTTGTCCAAACCAATATAAACTCTTTAAAGCAGTGAAACGCAAAACTGAAGCGTTGTGCATGGGTTGAGAGTATGTCAGAACAGTTGAGGTTGACTTATCAGCTGTGGAGAGAGAGAATATCACTTGTGACAAACTTCGGGCCTCATGCGAATGAGCTTGCTATCAATTGATAGAAATAGCTCATATTAGAAAGTACTTGCTTCTGCATGCATCTCCTTTTATTCATATTTGAGAATGTTCAACTCCATTCGCAAGGAGTTTTACTAAAGATATTTTATTCAGTGTGCATTTTACTAACCCCGCCCTTCTGTCTTCTTTTTGAATAAAGTAAACACTAGTCCTTAATATTCAAACTGCATTAAGCCATCTCTATATTATTTAACGTACTTGCTAAACAGTGGCAGCATCGGGCGACATGGTGTCAACCCTTCTTCACATAAAACGAAGTTCTGTGTCACTCAGGGAATTTTGCAGAAGCACTCAGGGAAAACCTGGAAAACTCGGGGAATTAGGAAATGTCAACTTGGTAGGCACCCTGATGCTGCTATATCGAATTTCCGCCACTACCGTATTTACACGAGTGTAAGTCTACTCGAATGTAAATCGACCCCCCTTATCGCGTGTGACAGGGAAAAAAAAAGAAGAGCATATGCGCGGGCGCATTCCATAACGAAAATTTATTAGTAGCTGGCATGGTCACTGGACTACTACTCCTCACTAGTGCTGCCATCGTCATTGCTGCTACGGTCCCGAAGCACATCGCCGTCCAGCGAAATTCTGCATTTGCATGCATACATAAGTCCACGCCGAAAGCACCCAATCACACAGTGCGATCAGGGAAGTCTGTCGCCAGCCACTCGTACTCACGGCGGAGCAGGTCCTTAAAAGGCAAAGATCCAGGCTGGTCTCATGACCATGTCGCATGTCACTGGCAGGGACCGATCACACATTTCTTCAACGTACGCTGCAAGCTTGGCCTTGAGCTCCGGAAAGTGTCCCGACTTCGGCCCGCGGAAACCTCTTTGCTTGCCATCACAGGTGAAAATATTGCTTCGCTGCCGTCGCCACTCTCGCACCACCTATTAAGAAACGTCAAACTTGCGGCCCGCTTCGCAGTTATTTGTTTCTTCAGCATAAAGGATGGCAGCCCTCTTCAACGCCGTAGTGAACGAGCGCCAAATGTTTAGTGGACTCGGAGCACTCATGACGACTGAGGAAGCACGGAAGTAGCATGTAGCCTGCAGTCAAATCGAACGCATGAAAGTAAAGAATGCTAAAGAGCTACAGGGAAAGAGAAACACGCGAGCTGCTAGTGGTGTCTGCTCTTCCATGAACTATCAATACTCCCCGCCAGCGCCGCTGTTCTGAGGGTGCCGCCGCAAATGGAACAGCGGCACTTCCATGAAATATCGACATCCCCACATGAGTGCTCTGTGCACTGTAAAACTCTCAAAAATGTTGAAAAACCCTTCCGAAAAGCGAACAAAACGGAATAGCGGAAAACTACAGGAGGGGCCATAGAGTAAACATAAATTTGGAACTACTTTGTAGCTCCCCTGATATCTCGTTGGTCTCACTTCTTTTTTTTATTTTTTTTTTCGCGGTGCCATCTTTTGGTTTCGATTGTAAGTCGACACCCCCACTTCGGATTTTCAAACTTTAAAAAAGAGGTCGACTTACAATCGTGTAAATACGGTAGGTAGAAGGGTGAGAATTCTTTGTACTCGCGGACCACAAGCTGCTGACCTACGCATTGTGTGCTGCGATGAACTCGGATACTGGTACACACGTGGCATGGGAGCCCCGCCATATGTCGTACATCGCAGAAGTCACGACGGATATATGTAATGTCAGCGGGGCGGACAATGAAGTGCTGTTGCAGATGCCCTTTCGTTCAAACCAATGAATGGCATCAGTCTGCCGAGCGACTTTGACTTCACCGCACTAAAAACGGCTCAATGCAGTGACAGTGAGTTGAATCACCCACTGAAGTCTACAACCAACGCCTTGAAGCTGCTATGGTTGACTGAACCCACAGGATCCATATGCTGTGACATGCCTACAGGCAGGGCCAGTCCGTTCGTGCCAACGAATCTTTGCAACATTTATGACTTGCTTTATGGCCTGTCACATCCAGGTATTCGAGCCACTCAACGGCTGTGCATAGCATGGTTCGTGTGGCCGGGAATAAACCGGGATGTCCAACGCTGGACACAAGAGTGCCTTGCATGGCAGCACTCCAACGTGCAGCGACACACTGTGTCTCCCCTTTGGGATTGTTCCCTGTGCCAGACGCTCAATTTACCCATGTGCATGTCGACATTGGGGGACCATTGCCCGCTTCTCAGGAGCAAAGCCATTTGCTAACTTGCATCGATCATGACTGTTGATACTGTTGCCCGTGCTTTTATCTACCATTCGGTAGCCGGGTTCGGAGTATCATCAATAGTGACTACGGATCGTAGAACACAAGTAAATTTGTCCTATTCGCGAACATCACATGGCTCCTGGGAACCTCCCGCATCAGAACAACTGCCTACCATCCCATCAGCAATGGTATGGTGGAAAGGTTCCATTGGCAGCGTAAGACTAGCCTGGTGGCAACTTCGAGTCACAGTTGGGTGGAGGCACTGCCTTTTGTTCTCCTGGGAATTAGGACGGCTCTGAAAGCAGATATGGAGTGCTGCTTGGCGGAACTGGTATACAGGACAACATTTTGCCTTCCAGGGGGGAAGTTTTTTGCTAACAGTAAAGACGCAAACGTCCAGGCAAACACCAACTACATTCTGCGACTGCACGACATCATGAGCAAGCTACACACTGTCCCTCTGCTTCCGCCAGTAGCACGGCTTGTTCACATGCACCGTGATCTCTCCTCTTGCTCTCAAGTGTTTGTGAGGCACGAAGCCATATAGCGTCCACTCCGGCACCCGTATGATAGGCCATTCAAGGTGGGGAAACGTGGAGACAAGCACATTATGATCGACTGAGGTGGCCATCACGACGTAGTTTCGCTCAACCATGTAAAACCACCACACGTGGACTGCGACAGCAAAGTACCTGCAGCACCTCGAGCTCCATCACCACATGGACCCCCAACAGACCAGATAGGAAAGGCCCAACAGGCCGTCAAAAGATTCACGCAGAGTGGACGGTGTACAAGACCTCTGTTGCGCATTAATTTGTGAACCACAGCGTGTCGTACGAGTGCGCCCAATGTCACCTACTCACTAGGCGGGGACTACTGTGGCGACACATAACAGCGCTTTAGGGGTAGTGCCAAAGTTCAGTTCTTGTTTGCAACATGTGATGTTCACTCGCCTTGCTCTGCTGAGAAGCATGTTCCACTAAGTGCTTAACGCCGTGCTTTAGGCTTCAGTGGTGCCGTATAACACTTGGTTCTATATAGCTTGCATCTGAGCACACGCGGCCACGTTGCCCTAATCTTTTTGGTCTTGACGGTTACAAAGACTTCAACAGCTGTGATCGCCGATAAAGGGGTTGCAGGGCCATTAACTAAAAGCACAGATAACACGTCTTGAAGCATGCTGCCGTTAAAGTTTTGCTACCTGTTATCCTTGCTTTTGCTCCCCCATGTTGCAGTGCCTTCACTAGTGATAGCAGGTGATTGCAGCTGTTAAAGCCTTGGTTACTGGTGAGATGAAAAGAATAATGCAGTCTGGCTACGCACACTGAGGTGCAAGCTACATGTATCTTAAATCAGTTGGTACCGGTAGACAACGCCCGCGTAAAGCTTTAAACAAATGTGCTGGTGACCTTACATATGATTGTATGGCATGTTTTTACTGAAGCCATCACAGTGTGTGTTTTTGAGTGGAATTGAATTTGACTTTATTCAAGTGTGCATCATTACACTAAAAGAAACAGGACAAAAGGCAGGAACGCCTTACACGGTCCTCCTACCTGAGACTACAGTTGCACACAAGCTGTAGCAGCAAAACAGAAGTTATAATGTAGTTCATTTGAACAAAGTATGTAGAAATACACAAGGAATAGCCAACAAAACTGCCAGCAGGTATGCAAATGTGAGAACGTATGCACAATATACGAGAAAGATGAATAAACCGATGAGGGTAGCGATATGGGCTTGTTGGCCAGTCATTGAAAGGTATCTGTAAAGCGAAACGAAACAACGACACAAGAAGAAACAAAGACAAGCGCTATCAATAATGAAAATTTTACTTCTGGGATCGGTCATACTTATACCCCCAAACAACCATGTGCACACTATGATAGCAACCAATAGGATGCACTTACATACATGACGGCATGAAAACAATCTAAAATCGATACAAGACAAGAAAATCTAAATGAAATATGGAAAATGTGGTTCAGCCTTTATGCCATGCACAAATAATCCAACTCTCTTGCAGACAATGACAGTGATAGTTTAATGATGCATTGGTCAGTGGCCGAGAGGATCTGCTCCGTTTCTATTATTAGTCTTACTCATTCGTGCTTGTCCCTATCTATAACAGTGGTATTTTCTAGAAGTGGGCGACATGGCCGTCATGAACACGTTTTACAATGGAAAGCAAGAAAACCGTCACCTGATACACTGTGACTGTTATTTCTGTGCTCTCTTAAGCGCTCATTAATGCATCTTCCGGTTTAGCCTATGTAGCATTTACCACATGACAGCGAAAAGTGATACATCACCGCCACTGCACATGCTACGAATGGATCTTTGTGATTCTTATCACACACCAGCCTTTTCGTCCTCATTGGTTTCGTGGTCTTGCACAAGGTACCCAGCTTATTTGGAGCTGAAAAAACAACCCTTACGTTGGCGCGACTTCCCATTTTTTTTAGAGCGCAGCTCTTTGGCGTCCGTTCCTGGGTTTCGCGTCGTCGTCGGCGTCGGCGTCGGCCTCGTAACCAGCTCCGCCCCCCTTTCATCCCCCCAGCGCTAGCAGCGACCGACTGATACCGCTGGATGCCGCTGACGCCGCTAGAGAGTCAAGATAACGTGACTGCATAGAACACCGTCGCCGCCATGCAGAAAGAGGAGGAAAGGGTCCCCCCCCCCCCCCCTGTTCTTGTGTGGCGGATAGCTGGGGTTGACTCACTATCGCCGTCAGCGGCATCAGTCAGTCGCTGCTATCTCTTCCCTCCTCCCTTTATCGTGTTGTCCGCTTGCTGCGCGCGCTTCTGCCCCCATCGTTTGCCGCTGGGTGTACACGCCGCCCCCCTCCGCTTCCGCTTACTGCTGGTTGCTCTCGACGGCGGCGATGAGCCTCCGCTTCGGCGGCGCGAACTGCAGGGTCTTCTCGGCGGCGGCGATGAGCTTCTGCTTCAGCCTCGCTTACTGCTGGTTGCTCTCGACGGCGGCGATGAGCCTCCGCTTCGGCGGCGCGAACGGCAGGGTCTTCTCGGCGGCGGCGCTTAGCCTCTGCTTCCCCCACGGCTGTGACAACCTCGCGAGGCACTTGTATAGATCTCGTCTTTGAGAATCAAGCATTGGTGTACCAAGTCGAACATATATCAGTCTATTTCTCCGACCACAAAGCTTCCTTCATGACTGTCAAGAACTGTTAGTGGAGTCTTTGTTAAAGGAATACGTGTGAAAAATAAAAACAAAATTATGTGATAGCGCATACATGTGTTGCTCGATTTCTTTGCCTCAATCTATCCAAAAGGTGAAACAGCTTATTTGCTGCGCTCAAATTTCGCATTAGGAAGTAACGTAATCGTCGGTAATTTTTTCAGGCTGTGTGGTACCAGGTGTATCTACGGAATCATAGCGGTTTTTACCTGCCCACGACTGCTAGCTCTGCCATTTTCACTGGGGCAGTCTCTCGAGTGTCCTTGTTCTAGTAACCTCTCTGCCACCGACATCAACACATGGTTAGGATAACCAGCCTCCTTAAAACGCTCAGACTGTTGCTGGAGACTGGTTTTCACTTGGTGTGGGCATGATTTTCTAAGGGCGTTCTTGAAACACATGTTAGTTATGCTCCTCTTCACTAATTTCGAATGGGCTGACTGAAATTGGAGAAGAGGTTTGTTAGCTCGTGGGCTATAAGCCCAGCCGGTCTTACTATCAATAAAAATGAACTGAACGTCAAGAAACCGAAGCCTATTGTCAACAGGCACTTCAAAGGTCACGTCAAGAGGTCTCGAACGCTCGCGAAAAATTGTAAAGTCATGGGCACATTTTCCTTGGAAACTCTTACTAGGGCAATCTAAGAGCGCTAAAAAATCGACAAATTTAAAAGCTCCCTGAAATCCTGGTAGCCCTGTGAGGTGTACATACATGTGCCTATCTACATGTGCTAAGTAGAGGTTGCTAAAGATGGGAGCTAGACACGACCCTATACAAATGCCTTCCTTCTGTAGATGCGGTCTATTGTTCCACTGTACAAAAGTTGATGACAGGTAAAAACGTAAAAATTCTAAAAACCCTTTTACTGAAACACCTGCTTCCTGTGAAAACCTTGTGGCACCATATTTTTCAATACAATCCTCGACACATTGAAGGTCATTATGCAGGATAGAGTAATATAATTCTTTAACGTCAGCAGAGAAGGCCTTGAAACCTTTTTTTCGCGTGACACTTCATAAAATCAAAGACTTCGTCAGAACCTTTCATGAGAAATGGATCATCAATCTCGAGAATGTTCAGCTTTGAAAGCAGGTACATAGCAGCTTGCTTCTGCCAGGTGCCTCTTTTGAAAATTATAACTCGAAAAGGAACATCTGCCTTGTGCGTCTTAGCATTAAAAGATACATCAAGGACTTTGTTATCTGATTTCAGTACACTTTTCCATAATCTATCAGGGTTCAATTTCTTGCAAATTTCACTATTCTTGCTGCTACTTTTGCACGTGACACATCCTTTCATTCATTGAACACTGCAGGGATAGCTTGACTGGCTTTTTCTAAGAAACAATTCTAGGAAAAAAATGACAAAACCGCCCTCTTTGTCAGCTGGTATGACACAAATGAATTATTCCTCAGGTGAGACTGTACATGTTTTACAGGCAGCCTAGAAGGTTGGGGCTTAAATCGTAACAGGGCATCCAAACCTTCAGACTTCATCCTCACACCATCTTTTCCGGGGCTCTTTTGGACACTTCACGTACGATGGACAGAAGCTCCGGTTTAGTCCAGCTGCTCTTTTAGGCAAATTTCGGACCAAGACCAAGGACTTGGCGCACACTGTTGGGAACGTTAAAACTGTTTGGAACATGGACGTCAGTCATTGGTTTACGTCGATCTGTGCTTACGTGAGCCCATAGTAGCCTTAGCTGAGGTTGCCAAAGGAACTCGGTGACCTGATCAGCTAACCGCAGGTGCCTCCATAGAAGTTTCCTTGTGACACACGGTTCATGCTGATCGAACATTTGCAAGCTGAGGTAATCACGGTGGAGGCGCGCCTGTTGAAGTCATTCAGCACGTACAATCTTCAAAATTCTTTTTCCGTGGCCAGCAGATGATGTGAAACCACCAAACAAGGAGTTTATATCTTGGGGAAGCTGCTTGTTACGGATGCAGAAACTTAGGACATGTGCGCTGCAGGCAGCCGTGGCGATGAGGGCAACAGTACTCCCGGAATCTCAAGGAGCATATTCAAAAGAGCCTATTGTACTAGAAATTAAATCGACGAGGGTAGCGATGTGGGCTTGTTGGTCGGTCACCATTGAAAGGTATCTGTATAGCGCAACAAAACAAGAACACAAGAAGAAACGAAGACGAAGACAAGTGCTAACTATCAACAACGAAAATTTTACTTCCGGGATCGGTCATACTTATACCCCAAAGAACCACGTGCATAGTAAGGTTTGTTACAGTGCAGTACAAAACAAGGACACAAGAAGGTATAAAACGACGACACGGCACCATGTCGTCAGCCTGTCGATAGTTGGGCGGTGGATTGGGATGTTTTAAAATATGTCCTGCCTTTTTGTTCCCTCTTAATGTGCCGTTACCGTTGGTGCTTCATTTTTTGAAAGCTATGCACCAACTAGCCCCACAACATGTTTTACTGCGATTGTGATGTTAATCTTCTTCAGCGGAGCATGCGGGATATGTATGGACCAATGATGCGAGGTGCAATCTGCCATTGTTATCCGCAAGGAAGAGAGGGTTGACCATGCGTTGACCGTTGGCACATCCATGACATGGCGAGGGAACGACGATGATGCCAAGTGCAGCACCATGTCAGGGACATGCGCAGCAGCATTCTCGAACATGGAGGCAGCAAGGTAGCCGGCGAACTGCGTGATGAACAGAGAACAGGTCAACATGGTGCCAACGCCGCTGTTGCCTCGCCCACTCCTGCAAATGTACTGCACTCTTTTAATAGGCTATAACCCAAAAGCGCCGCCGTTCTCTGCTCCAGACTTCGATCGTATGGTGAGTTTTCCCAGCCACTAGATACCATATGAACAAGAAAGGCGCAAGGTGCATGCGGTCGAGAACAGTAGTTGCCTTCTGCATCAGCTCACCCGCAATACAGTTGCCTGCTTGTCTCATGCGATAATGCCGGCTTGTACTCTAGTTTCTTAATCCAGTACTAGCAGATCTCTCGGGTTGTTCCACGCTGCATTCACAGCTATCGCTGCCAACCCTGTTGCGATAAGCATCTTCACTTATGGGTTTCACACGAGACGTTCATTTGAGGGATCGCCAGCCGTTCGTGCGAAGGCGCGAGTATGTGCGGGCGCGAGAAAGAAAATCTGGGGGCTTTTGCTCCTTGAATATCTGACTTTGCCTAGGCACTACGGAGAAGGTTTCTTAGCGCACGTTGTAGGCATTTGTCCTTAGGCGTGCCGGTATTGCGAAGTGGGGTGGAGTTTGTTTAAGCTCGGACGCTGGCAGCCGGCGCAGTAGAAATTGGTGAAGCAGGAAGCACTGACGCCCGATTTGGTGACCGCTATGTCCGACATACTGTCTCGCCCCTGCGACGGTTGTGCTAAGTAAGTCGTGGCAGATCGTAGCTTTCTCGCAGCTTACTTATGTACCTTGTAAATAACACCACAGATGTTTCTGCAGAGCAGTAGCGACCGTAGTAGAGCCCGGGCCGCATATAGTGAAAACCTAGAAGGCAGAGCACCTTAGCAACTGTGGTTGAATGCAAGTGGCTGAAAGGCCACTGGTGACGATGACTCACTCAGCACCAGCACCGCAGGCGCGAGAAAGTCTGTCTTCAGAGGCAAAGTTCTGACTGGTGTTGCAGAAGTCGCGGGGCGCGGTAGTGCTGAACTTAGTGCCACTAGTTGGTGGCTGGACGTAATTATATTTATTCAATCGTGTCTTTTGCTAATTGTAACAATGTGTCATTATTTCGTATTATTGGCGGCGCCTTCAGGACACCAAAGCAGCAACGGGGACACCAAAGCTAGAATCCGGACTGGTCACTGTGGGTTGGGGCTCGTCGAGGCCCGCGCGTGCCAGGGGTGTATAAGATCGGCTGTCCGCTATCGCAGACAGCCAATTTTTTATGCGAACACCCCCTGTCAAGCTTCAATCTCCGCGGCCCCAACCCACAGGCTGCCCTGCTTCCAGCTTTGATCCCCCCACTACCCTTTGGGTGCGCTGGAGATCCTGCGCCGCCTGCTTTATTATAACCTCAGGTGCTCTCCCGAGGCCTCCATTTGCCGGTTACATATGCCCTCCTGGTGCTTGTAAAAAATTCAATCTATCTTTGCGACGAAAAAAGCAACCCGCGACTTATGCAACACTAGTCAGAACCTTGCCCCTTCAGACACAGCGATCACCGAATGGGGCATCTGTGCCCACTGCCTCACCGTGCGGGCAGCCAACGGCAGAGCGTAAAGAAACTCGACCGCACTCCGCAATACCTGCATGTCATGGGGCAAACACATACAACACGTGCTTAGAGACCTCCTCTGTAGCACCTAGGCAGAGTCATACAGTCAAGGAGCAAAAGCCCCCAGATTTTGCCTTTCACACCCGCTCTCACTCGCACCTGCGCACAAATTCCTGGCGATCCCTCAAATGAATGTGTTGTGGGTTTCACAGCGCGTGCTGCTGTTTGATGTGCTGCACGCTTTTAATAGTCTATAACCCCGCCACCGTTCTCTGCTGTAGACTGCGATCATATGGTGCGTTTTTCCATGCTAGATCCCATGTGAACAAGAAAAGGCGCGAGGTACATGTGGTCGAGAACAGTAGCTGCCTGTCGCATCAGTTTGCCCACAATACTCACCTGCTCGTGTCACATGAAAACTGCGGCTTGCACTCTAGTTTCTTATTCCGGTACCAGTGAATCTCCTCCCGGATCGTTGCACGCCAGATTCACCGGTATCGCTGCCAACCCTATTGCGATTCCCTGCTGCAGGCGATGTGATGTGAGCATAATGTTTCACTCTGGTGGTGTCTGGCATCGCCCACCAGCTCGATTTCGTTTCGGCTTTCCGTCTACACAATAGGAGAAAACAACACTATGCATCTCAGGTCGCAGAAGCCCCACCATCTCGATGCGTGTCTGCTTCTCATGCTGCATGTTTTCTAACTGACCAACTTTCTACCAACCAGCTTTCCACCCGCATGCACGCACACAGACAAATTTGGCACGTGTGCTCCCAGTAGTTCCAGCTGGTTGATCGCAGACCCGAATGCCTCAATCATGAATCAATCTAACTCGTTGTTGGAATGCGCTGCTAGGCTGGGCTAAGTGAGTATAAGCAACAAGCGTCCCAAACAACAACTGAACTAGTATTCACTCCGAAGCTAACGAAAAAAGTCATGTGGTTCCTCGCGAGCACAGCGGAATGACACTACACCATCTACATAATGTCACGGCCAATCACTGATGAGCTGTCTGTAGGAACATTAGCGACAAGCTTTCAGCGAAGGTTTGTAGCCCGAACCACATTGGCTGGCACTAAATTTTCGTCATGGCCACATTGTCTAGCCACTTAGGCGTAATCGGAAGTGCGTAGTTCGGTGTAGGCAAGTCTCGAGTCTAGTTAACTCGAGCTTTGATGTCAACCAATGGCGTAGCGTAAAGAAACTCGACCGCACTCCGCAATACCAGCATGTCATGGGGACACACATATACAACACATGCTTAGAGCTTTTAAATGCATTTAAAAAAAATTTTCGGCCATCATTCGCAATATAATATTTCGCTCCCTTACCCCCATATTCAGAAATGCATCCTAACTTGAAGCCCATGCTTGACTTGATTTAAGTGACGCCTGTCGTGAACGCACCAAAACAAAAGCAATAAGCGTCTTAGACGCGTTCGCATCAGGTGTCATTTATATGAAGTCAAGCATGAGCTTCAAGTCAAGATGCATTTCTGAATACGGTGGTTAATGTGATTCCCATACAACACTCATAGAAAACAAACCTTGTTTTAAAGGGCAAAAACAGTCTTCTATATAACAATACAGTTTTCTTAGATTTATGAAAATTAACTTTCCCCACACATGTACCATACAATATGAGGCAAAAGTATGCTTGGCTACTGCCATTTTCAAGAGCAAATTACGAATTCACTAGATTGGAATATCGCATACCAAAGTTACTAAACACCCTACAGAATATTGATATAACCCTAAATTATATTTCTAAGCAAACGTTGACAGCACAACTTTCAGAATATGACACATTTGCATGGATCCGATGACACAAACGGTTGTGCAATTTGATTGAAATAAATGATTTATAATGGTATTTTGCTATATATGTTTATGAATATCCTTTGTACGAAAGCATGTTGCTGTGCTAAATTATATCCTTGTGTGAGTGGCTCTATGAGTTACAATGGCAAGTTACAGACATCTGAATTTTGTAGCAATGTTTCAAGAAAAATGTTTCAAGAAATTGTTATATATGTACTTTTGTTTTGTTTTTTTCCATTGGTGAATATGTGTGCACTTTTTTTTTATCTCTCATTGACAAACTATAGCAGCACGTTTTATGGTATGTGTGCGTGTATGTGTATATTATATGTACTCTGAATGTATGTATGAATCTGTGCCTGTTGCCAAGAAAAGGGGCAAGGACCTAGTCAAGCTGGTGTTTTGCAGCTTTTTGTTCTTTCCCTGGCGTTCTTTTTCTGTTGTAAAAAAGTAATACTGAAATAAAATGAAATGAAGTGTATGGTTACGGAATTAATGCAGGCCTATTCCCAGCGCTCAAAAAGCTGACAAACTGCCTTGCCAATGAAAGCGAGTACACAGGATGACCGTTGCATGTTCGCAGCTACCATCTTTGTGAAATACTGTATGGTGGCCCCTCATTCCAAATGTCATTCGTAGGTGCACAACAATCTTTTTTATAGGTTCTAGTGATCTGTCACAAGACTAGCTTTGAACTTGCATCGCAGGCTCGAAAATATTATTGACAGTGCGCCGACCCCTCAGTGCAGGTGGAGTCGCATGGATGGCAGAAAGGGGTGGGGGGGCCCTGTTATGCCCTGCTAGCATTGTTATATAATGCTAGAACACCCGTGAGCATGTGCTGCACTCCATTTTCTTGCCGCAAATTTCTTAAATTGAAATTTTTTTAATTTTCTGATAATTAGTTGCAAATCTACTATTCTATATTCACACAGCCCTAAAATCATGCCGTTGCTGTTATAAGATCGTCGTCACAGTCATCTTGCTGCTGTTGTTACACAGATACTTGCATCAGACACACTGCTGATCGCTGTACACAGACACGTTTGTCCGCTCGGTAACGCTTTGCCAAATGCCAGACAATAGTGGGTGGCCAGCTACCTGCAAAATGCTTTTATAGCATAAATTGTCACAGTGCAGGGGATCTGCATAATTTTTTTTTTAGCTTTTCACCCTAACAAATACATGCCGAGTGCCTTAATCATGTTTTGAGACACACATAAAAAGGGGCACCAGCTCTGCCGTTTCTTTCATTGTGAACAAGGCTCCCGTGGGGGAGCCGAAACGTAAATAACTAGTTTAAACCATTTTTAGTCGGTGTCCAGACCTCTTCCTTTTAAGTAGCAAATACACTATAGGTGGCATTATAGCATTGTCACTTAAACGGTGTTCTTATAATTAAAGCTGTTGTTCTGCAGGCGAACCCACTGGGAGGCAGCCATCCACTGTCTGGCCTTGCTGGATGGCCTCCTGTCACTGGCACACTACAGCGGCTCGCTCACTGATGCCTCTTGCACACCACACTTCCTGCCACGCCAGGCACAAGTGAGGCCAATTATAATGTGATCTTCCTTACAGCCATGTGCAGTGGCGTGCGCACACCCTTTCCTAGATTTCCTTCACTGCTGCCTACGAGCTGAAACCTGCTACGTCCTGCAACATTTAGGGAAAATTGCATAATTTGTGCCGAGCCTGTGCCAACACATCCGTGTCGCGGCCTTTTGGTGAAAAAGAAGACTGCAATGCTCCAAGTTCATCACTCACTCTCCCTCGAATGTACAGTAGAGTCCAGTTAACTCGAGCTTTGATGTCAGTCTATCAGTTAAGGGGGGACGCGGCCTTTGAAAACCGAAAAAATCGTTAAAAAGTAAATTTTTGGAAACCCACATATTCGGGAGGCTTATAGCGCGTTAAGAGACAAGGACGAAAGGAAGACGTGACACACACAGGCGCTAACTTGCAACAATCATGCGCTATAAGCCTCACAATGTCTTACCAAGAAGCCCAAATCACTGCATTACAGCACATATTCAGGCAGTATGTCTTATGAACTACCATTTCTGTAAATATCATCTAATTCATCGCAAAACTATTTCAGCTAATGTTTATAACGAGCCACGGCAACCCTCTAGCGGCGAGCGAGCGCTCAAAATACCCCTACTTGGCGCGAACGCCATTTCTCCACCGCTCCCCGAGCGCCGCCATTTTGGTGTTATTTTGTTAGTGCATTCTTGTGCTTTTTTTACCCCACCACCTGCGGTGGCAGCACGGGAGAGGCGTAAATCGCTCATGATTGGAGGGCTCGTGAGTTCTTTCAAGTTTCCCGCGGCTGAGGCGCGAAGCTGAGATTGGGCGAAGCGCGCACTCCTCAAGGACGCGGGGGAGCCTGCGACTCCCATTGGCTGCTGCGTGCGATGATGTAGTAGTCGCCTGCATAATGCGTCCGGATGTCCTCTGCTTTGACTCCTCCATTGCCGGCGCCCTTTGTGTGTTTTGCTTGCCATTGTCTATCTTTGCAGCCGTTCGCATATTCTCCAAGTTTCTACCGTCCTTTCGTGACCGTTGTTGCATTTAGCCTGCCGATTGTTGTGCGGTTGGCCACAATGCGCCCAAAGAAACTCAAGACGCTACACGCATTCATTGCAAGGAAGCGTTCTATGAAGCTCACCCGCATGGCAAAGCTCGGCACTAGCTCACGCGCCGACGACGATCGCACCGATGGTTCCTGTGGGTCAGCTTCTGCTTCGTCTACACAAGAGCGTGGTTGCGTTGATGCTTCTAGCAACGTGACTCCTGCTCCACCGGCACAGGAATTTGTCATCACGAATGCGTCTGGTGTCTCGTGCTCATCGACAGCGGGTTCCACAACCTCTCTTTCATCTGCCTCGGGCAGTGCGATCGCGTTGTCCACTGTGCACTTGAAAACTCATTTCCCGACGTGTGAGGTGAAAGAGGTGGTGGATAACGCTGCTGCGCAACGAGGATTTGACGCTATGTCAGCGATGGAGCGAAAATTTCAAGCAATGAAGCTTGAAATTTGGAGCTATCCTGAAGCTGCCACCGCTACAAATGAAGGGGGAAAATTTGTCCTTGTGCAAATGAATGCCCTAGGCGACCTGCTATCCGGGACCCCGTGCCAGTGGTGCTTCGCGACTGGGATGAAGGTTCAAGGAGGCACCCAACTTGGACTTGCAACAAAGCTTGAGCTGCTATGTTTACATTGTGGAGTAGTTGCGAGCTCGTGGAGTTCTGCTCATCAGGATGACTCAACGGCCTTTGACGTGAATGTAAGAGCCATTGTGGCAACAAAGCAGATAGGGAAGGGACAAACAGCCCTCTATTACTTTTAGGCAGAGGAACCGCAGACACAGTGCATAGAAAAGTTCTATGCAGAATCTGCTTCTGCTGTAAAGGCCACCTACAAGGAAATGGATCCATATTTCAGCAGGAATATCACACTAAAATTTGATGGAACATGGCACAAGCGTGGCCACACATCCCATATTGGAGTTGGTGCAATAATTGAATATCATACAAGCCTCATCTTGGACGCCATTGTAATATCGAACCAGTGCCTTGGTTGCCAAGTAGGACCAAACCCTGGGGACCCAGGTTACGCAAGCTGGCAGGAGGATTATGTGTGCCAGAAAAACACTGGCTCTAAGTCTGGGACGATGGAGGTTGAGGCAGCTGTCATCCTTTTCTCACGTTCGGTGCCAAAGCACAACCTCCGTTACACAACGCTCGTATCTGACGGAGATAGTGCCACCTTCCCTGTCCTTGTGCAAGAAAATGTTCATGGACTGGTCCCCATTTCGAAAGAGGAATGCCTGAACCACGTCCATGCTGTCCTCATGGACGTGGAACCACGTCCATGAGGACAGCACTGCGCAAACTTGTGCAGACAAGCGACAAGGCTTTAGGAGGGAAGCGCAGGCTGACAAAGGTCCTCGTCGACAAGTTGACAGACTATTATGGCTGGGCCCTACGGAACAATTCAAACAATATGGCTGCAATGCAGCATGCAAGGATTGCATCGTACCACAACGTGACATCAACGGATGAATAACCTCACCACGACTTGTGCCCTGAGGGTGCAGACTCATGGTGTCTTCATAATGCCAGCAAGAGTGATGGTGTGCCACTTCCGAAGCATCGGTACAATCTTCCAGGCTATGTTTTGGAACCAGTGCTACCTGTTTATGAGCGCCTCTCACAGGCTTCTCTTCTGCAACGCTTCCTGGGAGCAAAGACACAGAATGCATCAGAATCATTTCGCTCCATGCTATGGTCCCTGATGCCCAAAGAGCAGCATGCGTCGCTGATTGCTGTGGAGACAGCACTGCGTGAGGCAGTTTTAAGATATAATGCTGGCTGCCACAGGGCCACCCAAGAGCTATGTTCCTCAGTGGGGCTAACACCTGGCCACCTGGCCATTCAACGGGCACCCGAGAAAGAGTCTCTCTGCGCTTAAAAAGGCCAAGAAGCGATCGCAAGACGAGGTGGAAAGGTGGCAAAAGAAGATAGTGCCTAAGGACATCTCCAGTTATGCTGTAGGGTCATTTTAGACCAATATATGTGCTCAAAACTTTCAAAGCTCATTTTCTCAAAATGAATTTTTTGGCTGGTGAGGCTGCTAGTTCCAGCCATATCTCTGTAACTGCTCGTCAGATTTCCAGTTTTTTTATTGTGTATCTCAATAAATTTCTGAGGGCAAGACAAGCCAATTTTTTATATATATTGTGTCTGAGATTTGTGACATTTCATCAAAATTTGATTGATAAAATCTTAATCCCCAGCACTAAATTCGGTGCTCGCTAAAATTTTTCAGCAAGGAAATTTAAAGAAAGGGCTCTGTCTTGCCCTGAGGTATCTATCTGGGAATCATCATAGTGAACTTCGCAGTTACAGCACCTTTTGAAAATTCTCCAGGCCTAAAATGAGAAAACTAGGTGCACCATTCTGACATATTGTAACTTGAGAAACAGCAAATAAAACTGCATGAAATTTTGTAGTTCTTCTAATGCTTTCGCTATGAGTCTATCCTGAAAATTTCAGTAAGGTATCTCCATAAACAAAAAAGTTGGTATTCGAGAGTAGCCTCCCCCCTTAAGAAAAAAATGTTTTCTGCCAAAATGTCATATCTATTTTTCAACTAGACCTCTTAGCTGGGCGACTTAGTGATCCATCTTGGTAACAACTTCATAGCACAAGAAAACGCGCTCGCATGCTCACACACACAAACACCCAAGAAAGTGTATCAGGCGCATAAATGACAGTGCGCCTGTTCCTGACATGCGCGCTGCGTTCGGCTCATTATCACTTGGTCGGCAACAAAAGCAACGCTCCCAAATAAAGCTGTGTTCTTGTTCTGGCTATCTTGCTGTTGTCACGTCCTTTACGGCACGGATACATGGTGTCGGAAGTGGCTACGACGCTCTAGCTTCGGCAGTGGTGGAGTACGAGCGTGGAACGGCTGCAGGCACCGGAGCCCCTTCATCTGGTGGGGAACGTCGCAGCATCATGGAAATGTTTTCAGCAAAAGTTTGAGCTCTTCCTGCAAGTACCCAAAGTGAAGGACCAGCCAAAAAGTGAGGCTTGGAAAGCTGCACTACTGCTGAGCATCGTGGGTGACGAGGTGCTAAATGTATTCAGTAATTTCAAGTTCGAGCTGAAGGCGAGCAAGGATGACTACAAGTCCTTAATACAAAAGTTTGACGCCTACTGCACAGAGGTGACCAACTGTCACGATCCACCCGGGTTCGTGAATGAGAGAGGGCTCGAGGCACCCTCCGTTGGACAGATACTTCGCAGCGTGGTGGTGGTGAACGATGACTGACCGCTGAGCAGCTGTGCTCGTCGGTGTTTAGTGCAGTGACCATTGTTGCCTAACTGAGCCTGGCAGACCAACGAAGATTATGCCCGAGGGGGCGTCACATGCTTGTTACACCCCCTTACCCCCAGTTTGTTTGTCGACAACAGACATCCAAGTTCAAAGTGCGAGGCTCTGCCTCTGCCCTAGCCGGGACGACAGTGCCTGCTACCCAGGCGAGTAACGATCCGGTGGCCTCCGCCGTCGAGTACTCCGCCTGGACACCGATGTTGACAGGCCGGGTGTGGCAACGCCGGTTGCTTCCTGAGACAGCCTCGCTCCATCCCGAGGGTCTGCAGTGGTCGGCCTTGTGAGTGGTGACAGGCTCGACACCGGCCCACCGGGCGCTGCACCTCTGGAAACGCTTGCCGCCTCCGAGGTGGGCGGTGCTCCGCTAGAAGTGACTGGTGCTGCCGCTAGTCTACTTGCGGGCTGGAACTCGGAAGTGGTAGTCGAGGGTGGTGTCCAGGTCCCGAGGCGAGGCCTAACGTGGTCATCGTGTCTGTGCCACGTGGCCCCGTGTGGCATGCGGACGAGCAGCGAACAGGCGCTGGCAGGAGACACCACCTGTCCGGCAGACCAGGGTGGCCAGGACAAAAGTTCCTGGCGAAAACTAGAGCTCCCGACTCCGGCAAAGACCTGGGACGGCACCCTTGGTCAGCAGCGAGCTTCTGCTTCAGCTGCTTCAGGAGCACCGTGTATCGGAGGTCCGATGCAAGACGTCCAAGGGTGTCTTGACCATCCAACCCAGCAGGAGCTCACAGGGGGCACGGCCAGCGACATCGTGGGATGCGGTCCAGTACTGAAACAGTATCCGAACAATCTGCGTCTGCAAATTTCCAGTCTGGCTCTTCTTGAGCTTGCCCTTGATGGTTTGCGCCACCTGCTCAGCTGCACCGTTTGCAGCAGGGTGGTATGGCAGAACCATCATCCGGTGGATTCCGTTATTCGTCAGCCAGGCCAGGTACTCTGTGCCGGCGAATACAGGACCATCGTCGGACATGATGACGTCTGACAACCCCTGGGCGGCGAAGACCTGTAGTAGCGCTGCAATGGTCGCGCCTGCTGATGGAGTGGTGACAGGTAGAACCTCCACCCACTTCGAAAAGGTGTCCACCACCACCAGGAAGTAATGTCCATTGAAAGGTCCTCCAAAATCCACATGTAGGGTCTCTGTGGGGACGGCCAGGGGGTGATTTCCACATGACATGAGGCTCGCTTATGCTCCTGGCTGATGTGGCAGCTCTGCACCATGTGAGCAATGTCCTGGTCCAGGCCAGGCCACCAAACACGGGACCGGGCCACCATCTTGGCCTTTTCCACGCCAGGATGATCCGCATGCAGCAAATTCATGACCCTGGACCAGAGACTTTGTGGGATCACCACCCTAGAACCCCACATTAGGCAGCCTTGCTGTAAGCTCAGCTCAGCGGCCTTGTGGCAATAGGCCTGCTGAACCAATTCCTCCCCACGGGACACCGCCTTGACCACCTGAGACAGCACTGGGTCCCGGCTAGTCGCTTGCAATACCACAGATCTGGAGAGCACCTCCGGGTACGCGTGCTCCAGCATGAACACTTCAGCAGGTTCTGGAACAGCATCAGGCACCACTGTCAGGGGCAGGTGGCTCAGGGCATCAGCAGGTCCCAGGTCCTTTCCCGAACGGTAAACCAGCTGGTAACTGTAAGCTGCCAGCCTCAAGGCCCAGCGTACCACTCGAGGTGATGCCTGCACAAGAACTGCCTGGTCAGGCCAAAGCAGCCCCAACAGCGGCTTGTGGTCCGTGACCGCCTCGAACTTCCGGCCCCGCAGATACTGGTACAAGCGTTCGACACCGAACATGAGGGCCGAACCTTCCTTGTCCAGCTAGCTGTAGCATTGCTCTGCAGCATGAAGCTGACGAGAGGCAAACGACACAGGGCGTTTCTGGCCATCCTTGTCCCTGTGCGCCAGGACGGCTCCCACATCGTACGGCAACGCATCTACGGTCAGGACGACAAGTTTGGAAGGATCAAAGTGTACCAGCACTGGATCCTTGGTGATTAGCTCCTTACTGCGCTGGAAGGCCCGGTCCCGTTCCTACTTCCAGACCCATTGCTGACCATCTCGAAACAGAAGATGGAGCGGCTGTAGATGCTCCCGACTGGTTTGGCAGGAAACTCCTGTAGAAGTTGATGAGGTCGAGGTAGCTCTGAAGCTCCTTCTTGTTCTGGGGCTTAAGCGGTTTGAGCACAGCATCAACGTTGCGGGGAGCCGGGGCTAGGCCAGCCTGGGAAATGACATGTCCCTAGTACTCAAAACTGGGGGCCAGGAAAATGCACTTTTCCAGCTTGAGCTTGAGACCGGCGTCCTACAGTCGTGCCAGGACGTTGTGCAGGTTCTGCAGGTGGCCCTGTCGTCGCTGCCAGTGACCAGGATGTCATCCAAGTACACCGCCACCCTGAAGAGGTTGTCCATCTCCCTATGAAATACGGCTGGGGCTGAGGCCACGCCAAATTGTAAGCACGTGTACTGAAAGAGCCCCAAAGTTGTCGATATTGTGACATAATTCCAAGCACCAGCAGCTGGTAAGCATCTCTGAGGTCGAGCTTGGTAAACTTCTGTACACCGGACAATGCTGACAGAGATCTTCAATCCGGGGCAGCGGGTACTTCTCGACGGTAGCGACGGGGCTGATGGTAACCTTGAAATCCCCACAGATCCTGACACTGCCGTCTCGTTCGAGGACTGGTACGATGGGATCGGCCCATTCAGACGTCTTGACGGGCACCAGAATGCCCTCTCACTGCAACCGTTGCAGCTCCTGGGTGACCCCTTCCTTCAGGGCGAATGGCAGTGGGTGAGGCTTGAAAAAACATGGCCAGACTCCCTCAGGTACATAGATGCGAGCCGTCGTGCCGACGAATGTGCCCACCCCTGCATGGAACAGGGACTTGAACTCAGTCAGGAGGCTGGGGACGCCTTTCACCGCATGCTGGCTGGCTTCCGGGTACTCTGGCAGACGAACACCCAGTTTATGAATCCAGTTTCGGCCCAGCAGCGTCGGTGACGACCCCTTGGTTAAGTAAAGGGGAAGGGATAAGTAAAGGGGAAGGGAAGCGAACGCTGACCTGTGCCTGACCCTGGACCTGGGAGAGCTGCCTGGAGTAGCTGCGCAGCATCACGCCCGACGGACATGCCGGGGAATGTACGCTTGAACCGTTCCCTGGCCATTACTGACACGCTGGCCCCTCTGTCCAGCTCCATGGAAATGGGGTGCCCACAGACTTCAACGGTCAGCATGTACGGCGGCACAGACAACAGCACAAAGCCTGTGTGCCACATGTCGGAAATCCGCAGGTCCTCGGCCACAACGTGGAGCCTGGCCGCGGAAGAACTGGAGCCTGCTGCCGCACGCCCCTACCGCATACCCTTGCGACGGCTACCCTGGCCGCGGGCTTGTGTGGTACCTGGGTTCGAACCAGGCTGCTGCCGCTGTTTGCTGTTCGTCCTCCCCCTTCGGCATACCCGTGCCAGGTGCCCAGTTTTGTCGCATGTGAAGCATTGTGCTTGAGAGAACTGCCACTTTGAAGTGGAGTGAGCACCACCATAGCAACCGCAGGTGCTGCCGTTTGTCGCCAACTTGTGGACCACCGCTTCCGCCGACAATGAGCCAGTTGCACGCGAAATCTTCCCGGCGTCCTTGGCGGCAGCTTCCATTGCCAGCACTGCCTTCACGGCGTCGTCCAGCGAGTGATCGAGAAGCTCCAGGAGTCGCGTCTGCATGGCGGGGTTGTTGATGCCGCAGACGAAACGTCTCCCGGAGTAGCGAGTCCAGCTGGTCCCTGAAAATGCAGGCACTCGCTAACCCTAGTAGCGAAGCAACAAACTGCCCGAGGGTCTCTCCTTCCCGCCGGCTCCGGTTGTTGAAGCTTAAGCGCTCCATTAGTGTGGACGGTGCTGGGTTTAATGCAAGCACAGTATGGCGAGCAGCTCACCCAGTGTCTTAGCATGCGGCGTGGCTGGCTTGAGAAAGTAAAGCAGGAGCCTGAAGATGCGGGTCCCGCAGCTGGCCAGGAAAATGTGCCGCTTTTTGGCCTCGGGTGTGTCGTTTGCTCTGAAGAACACTTGGACTTGTTCCTCGTAAATTGGCCAGGTGGACCCATCTCCCTCGAATAGCTCCACCCTTCCATACAGCGGCGTGGGGCGATCCGTGGGTACGCGTCACCAGTGTCGCGATCTGCTTGGGTTCGTGAACGAGGGAGGGCTCGAGGCACCCTCCGTTAGACAGATGCTCCGCAGCGTGGTGGTGGTGAACGATGACTGACCGCCGAGCAGCTGTGCTCGTCGGTGTTTATTGCAGTGACCATTGTTGCCTAACTGAGCATGGCGGGCCAACAAAGATTGTGCCCGAGGGGGCGTCGCATGCTTGTTACACCAACGAAGTGCATGAAAGATACCTGTTTCACATAAGGACCCAAGCGGAAAGAGAACCATTCGAATAATTTCTATGTGACCTAAAGAAACAAGCCTCGCAGTGCAACTTTGGAGCATCGCACGACTCACTGGTAAGGGACCAAATTGTCTTTGGTACCAACAATGCTAAGCTACGGGACAAGATGCTTCGTGAGAAAGGGCTGACATTACTGAAAGCGGAGGAAGTGTGCAAAAGTACAGAGTCAGTCGCACAACAGAATGAGGTGTGGCACAAAGCAGACAGCTGCGTTGATGCCATTTCAAGGTGCACAAACGAGAACAAGGTCAGTGGGGAACAATTGTAGTGCAGGCGGTGTAACCGCAAGCACAGACCGAAGCAGTGCCCAGCATTTGGAAAAGAATGCTATGTGTGCCAAGGTGTCAATCACTTTGCTATATGCTGTAGGACATCTAGAGAAGTGAGTGAAGTCAACAAACTTCAATAGAGCGACTTTGATATCCTAGATGTCTGCAGTAAAGGTGGAAAAATGAATGAGTGGTCTGTAAAAGCTCAAGTTAATGGTCAGGGAATTTCCTTCAACATAGACATGGGATCACAAGCCAGCCTTTTGCCATTTGCTGTAGTTCACGTGAGTTTTGCTGTAGTCCATGTGATGGCAACTACCATCACATGATGTACAGCCGAGAAGAACTGTGCTGCGGGCGTATAACAGCGGTGTCATGATGTGCTTTGGGACAGTGTCGTAAATTTTGCGTGCTGGAAATGCCCAGACTCTGCTGAAATTTTTTATTGTAAGGAATGGTCACCAGCCCATACTTCGACTAGAAGCCAGTGAGTCCTTGGGACTGATTCACTGTACTGTGGACGCTGTGAACACAACTTCTGTATATGGTTCTTTGAAGGATTTCAGACATGTTTTCGAGGGACTTGGTTGCCTGAAGCAGTCTTTTCACATGTTCCTGAAACCTGGAACAGTACCTGTTGTCCAGCCAGCTCGTCTTGTTCCTTTGGCACTGGAGGAGCCTGTCAAAAATGAACTCAAAAGAATGGTGCAGGCTGGAATCGTCGTGAAAGAACAGGAGCCTACTGACTGGGTAAGCCCACTGGTACTTGTGAAGAAAAGAAATGGCAGTCTACGAGGTTGTTTGGATCCTAGGAATATCAATCAGCATGTTAAAAGGCAGCGTTTCCCCCTCCCGAAGTGCGAAAACTGATAAGCTAAGTTAGCAAGCGCCACATACTTCAGCTGCCTGGATGCTAACTCGGGCGTCCACCAAATAGTTTCGGATGAGCAAACCTCGAAGATATGTACTTCCTCGCCGCCTTTTGGAAGATACCGGCTTTTGCGTCTACCATTTGTAATGTCGTCTGCACCAGAAGTGTTTTCAACAATGACTAAAGTTCTAGATGGGCTACCAGGTGTACTAGTATACATGGATGACATTTTGGTGTGGGGTACAACACGGCAAGAGCACGACGAGCGCCCTGTAGCTGTCCTGAAAGCCACCGAAAAAACTGGCCTGACATTTAATGCACAAAAGTACAAGGTTGGCGTGACAGAAATAAAGTTTCTTGGTGACATAATAACCTCCAATTGTATATTACCAAACCCACAGCTTGTTAAAAGCATCATTGAAATGCCGCAACCAACAAGCAAGCCCGATGTTCAACACATGCTGGGAGTGCTAAGCTACTTCGGAGAATTTATGCCGCGTTTGTTTGAACGAACAGCGTTGTTGAGGGATCTGATCAAGTGTCGCTCAGATTTTCAGTGGAACACCACGCTAGAGAGTGGAAGAGCATAACACAAAATTTGGCCACAACTACCGAGCTCGCTATTTTTGATGCTCAAAAGGAAACCAAGATTTCATGCAACGCTTCACAGGACGGTGTAGGAGCAGGTCAACTGCAAAGTCAAAGCAATGAAGGGCGACCTGTAGCATACGCATTACGCGTTCTAAGGCAGGCAGAGCAGAGATATACTCAGATTGAAAAGGAGGCCGTTAGCATTTGCTTCGGATGCAAAAAATTTCATCAATTTGTCTACGGGTGAAAGCTGCTCATAGAAACTGACCACAAGCCACTCTTGTCGATAGCGGAAAAAGCAACTGGTGACATGCCGTCCCGACTGGAAAGGTTTTTTCTTCGCCTGTTTAAGTATGACTTTTTTTCGCACTACATTCCGGGAAAGAACCTGGTTCTGGCTGATATGTTATCACGATCCACGGCTGCTGACTGCAGCAGACAAGACACAAACATGGATGACGTGGAAATTCATGCAGTGCAGTCCCTAAGTTACATGGCGACGCCAACGACAGAATGCGAATTACGGACAGAAACTGCATGTGACAACTACCTGCAGGTAGTAGTGGAATGTGTGTCAAGGAGCCAACCCATTGAAGGTGAACTCAAGCCTTTTGCACAAGAACTATCGGTTGTAAATGGGATGCTTTTTAAAGGCTCCAAAGTAATCGTACCCTAGAGCATGCGAAAGAATATTTTGTCCAGAATTCATGCAGGACATCTTGGGGTTCAAAAGTGCAAGGAGAGGGCACGCTGCCTTGTTTTTTGACTAGGCCTTAACACTGAAATTGTAGCGCTACATGCAAGCTGTTCAACCAGTAAAAAATGTGCATATACGCAAGCAAAAGAACCTCTACTGATGTGGTCGGTTCCTAGCGCTTGTGGTGTCTTCTTCTCTCGTCCCTTGTCTATATTTTGCGCTGTTACTAGCAGGATGGAAAACCAACAAGCCCAAGCTGCTATTCTAGCTAGATGCCTGTGGTACAGGGATGGAGTGGACATATTTTTCTTTGCTGGAGACGCCTACCTTGTCGCTTATGATGCATTCTCAAACTGTCCAGAGGTCCAGCAACTCCAGGACCCTACCTCAAGGACCACAATTGATGCACTCAGCACTATCTTCGCAAGGTATATATGGCATCCCGTTAGAAGTTTTCACGGACACTGGACCTCGGTTTTCGAGTTATGTCTTCGCCATGTTTGCATGAAACTATGATTTTACACATGTAACTTCTAGTCCTCATTACCCGCAGTCAAATGGCTTGGCAGAAAAAAGTGTCATCATCATCATCAGCCTGGTTACTCCCACTGCAGGGCAAAGGCCTCTCCTATACTTCTCCAACTACCCCGGTCATGTACTAATTGTGGCCATGTTGTCCCTGCAAACTTCTTAATCTCATCTGCCCACCTAACTTTCTGCCGCCCCCTGCTATGCTTCCCTTCCCTTGGAATCCAGTCCGTAACCCTTAATGATCATCGGTTTTCTTCCCTCCTCATTACATGTCCTGCCTATGTCCATTTCTTTTTCTTGATTTCGACTAAGATGTCATGAACTTGTGTTTGTTCCCTCACCCAATCTGCTCTCTTCCACAGCTCGCTGCGTCATCCTCAATTTAAGCAGAACCCTTTTCGTAAGCCTCCATGTTTCTGCCCCGCACGTGAGACTGGTAAGACGCAGCTGTTATACACTTTTCT